>NW_005054336.1:167639-244296 GCF_000277835.1 Geospiza fortis
CAAATTAGCAATGCTAACTCATGCAAAAGGAATATTCAACCAACCTCCAATGAATAGAAAGAGTATATGCAAATATTGGTGGCAACCTTGAAGGACATGTTCTTGGTCTTTGGGAAACACAAATTCAGACCCATTTGAGCTATTAATCTGCATATTTAGACAATGGGGATTTTAAAAAGTTGCTGCTGTGCAGAAAGATATGCCTGCACAATATTCCAGAGAAAGCTACTCCCTAAAATGCCAAAGACCTTCCTCTGTTTAAAAAGTGTTATTAGATTGCTTTAAGCAGTGTCATTGGAGCTACTTCTTAGCTGTTCCAATTGGTGTCGGGATAGGCGAGGAGCAAAAGGCAGTTTTAAGATTATGGATTGAACCACAGAATAGCCAATAAACCTTTGGGGTCCTTAGAGGAAGGAAAAATTATGGATATGTGAAGAAAAGAGAATGAGTAAGACTTAGCCAGTCCCTCTGACTTCAGAAGTTGAAGCCCAGAGTGCATTGACAAATACATATTTTTTCCTCTCTCCACAGATACCATTTCTAATGACCATGGTATATCACAGAGACTCTCCCCATCATTCTGCTTTATGGGAGACTGGAGACCAGCACAACTTGATTCCATTTCTCAGTTCCTGTGCACTTTACTATGCAGCAGCAGAACACTAAGTTTAGTTTCACCCAAAAGTAAACTTTAGCACAAAGAAAAATCCTCAGAGTGTTTCAGCCCCTTTCAGTGTTTCAGTGTTTTAAGTACTAAGTTTAAAAAGGCTATAGATTTCTCCAGACATAATATATAGTACGCTGTATTTTCACTACAAAATTCAGTCATACCAACAATTAGGTATTAAAAATAAGTCCTTAAGGACCAAAAAATTTTATCCTCTCTTAATACAGAAGAAAAAGATACATTCTTACGCAATAATAGAGATACATAAAATTAAACTAGTGAATATGAATTTACAAGGATTCATTTCCAGCTTCTCTAGGTTGACTTACTCCCAACAGGGATTTCTTCCCAACACCACATTCAATGTCATAAAAATTGCTCTCTTGCTATATTTTTTCACAGAGCACTATTACATCCTTTGTCCACTAGGTTTTCCAGAAAGTAAAAAAAAAAAAAACCAAACAAACAAACAACAAAATACCTCAACACCCCCTTTCTGTAAACACTAAAAAGTAATGTAAGCCATTTTCTTAATGCTAGCTGTTGTTGTAGTTCGGTCTTCCTGCATACATTTTATGTACTTCAGGCACAACTGTTAGAAGAATTCAAAGTCATCCAGAAAGAACGCTTTGAGCATCATAGTTCTGATTCCAAAACACAGGCCCTACTGCACACTTTCATTTTGCAGGCAAACATAATTGCAAATCCTTCCTCCTACGCACTCAAAATCTGCCCTAGATGAGAGCTGGACCTTATGCTGCATTTTCAGCCAATTCATAGTTTTGTTAACTGTCCTTAAGCTTCTTTCCCACACACAGAGCACACAGTCATAAGCTTCCTGCATCTGATTCACATCTTTAGTGGCTTTTGAAGCAGTGCCTAACACACTGTCCTGAATGGACCTCAGAAAACACCAGGGCTGTTCTCAAAAGAAAATGTATTCTAAATTGTGCAAAGTACATCCCAAATATGATTTCCTCACTATATGAGAGTAGAAAGTGAACTTACTGAAAGATGTCTCCTACAACAAATCAGTGTTTCTGGTAGTCCTAGGCTTATGTATTAGTAATTATTGAATAGGGATATTGAACTATATTCTGAAGAGTTTTGTAGCTGATATGTTTTGTGATGATCAGAGAAATTGCATCAAAATAGGAAAAAACCTGTAAAATTCGAAAGCGTTTCTGTTTATGGAGAAACTCTGGATGAAATAGCAAAAATCTATACACTGAAGTAGCTCATAAAATAAACTTCTCTCAGAATAGCTGGGACTCACAGCACAGAGGAATTGAACTGGAAATCTCCAATAATTATTTCTCCTAAAGAATACTTAGTATATCTTGACTGGAGATTTGAAACAGAGAATTATACTATATTTTCTTTTTCTTTGAATTTTTTAAATAAAGACTAGATAAAATCTAGTCTTTATTTTAAAAATAGTCTTTACTATTTTACAAGTAATGAAGAACAAATTTTTTTCAAATGCAGATATTATCGAGATAATACCAAAATTTTCTAACGTCAGAACATTTTCAAGCTGCAAAACCTTATTTGGATCTAAACATTCTGCACAGTAGCCTTCTGTGGATTTGTTTCAAGACTTTTTGCACAGACTAAACAATATTTGTATCAGCAGACTTCATTAGTGAACAAACAATGGACATTCCTTTGTGGAATTGCATATTTCAAGATCTGAATGTTAACACTATTACGTTAGAACAAAATGAAGTTTTTGTGCAAAAGCAGATGTTTCCCTAAATACAATTGTGTAATTTCCACGACATTTGAAGATTAAGTGGAAACTGTTTTCAGCATCTTTAGCCAGAATTGCTCCTCCACAATTTTCCTCTCCTTGTATCTGAATGTAATTCATATCATAACCTAATATAAATTGTAAATCATGCTGTTTCCAACAGAACTATGATAAATACACATTCAAATAAAAGAAAAATTGGTGCAGCAATATAGTCCCTGGAATTTAACACTCTGCGGTCAGAAGGTCACATATGTTAAGTTTCTTATTTATATCCCTATTAAAGCTCTGATCTGTGGGAAGCAGGATAGAAGCAATATGACTCATTTTACAAATAAAGAATGCATTGTTGTTGTACTGTACATGTTTTCTTTCTGAGCACTTAATGATAACAGTGCATGAACTGCAGGTGACTAATAAGTGGAATAAAGATCTTCATCAGGAGACATAAATATTTGTTCCTACTTCTTCTCTGGTAAGGGCTTCATTAAAAGTGTAAAAAAGTATATATTTTTTGAATGATTCATGCAAATTAATATTCTTCATTAGTTTTCCTGGCTTCTATATACCTTTGAGCATCAAATTGTATACAAGCTGGCTGGATATTTTGATTGCATTTATGTTGAACAAGCAACATATAAAGTAAGAATAGGGACTTCATCTACATTGAATCCTTCAATTCAAAATAGTGGGTTATTCTGGTCTGCAGAACAACCCATGTAATTTGAAATCAATGTGGCAAGAATTTATTCACTAGATAAGCCTTCTCCATAAAATTCAGCAAAAACCACATCATGGCTTAGTATTTGTCCCAACTAATTTGACCTGTGATATTAATATTATTCTGCTGTACATCACATAGGTCCATAAAAAATTACATACTGACACTTTTGCTTCAGCAAGGTACTGATCTCCACTCCAAGAATTTTTCTGTGAGAAATGATAAAAGAACACATGTTCTTAATGATCCCGAGATTATGCAATAAAAACAATGGTAGAGAACAAGAGAAGACCGACAAATGATAAAGTGTTGAGCATTTAGAAAACTAAAACTAAAAGCTGAAACAAAATCAAAAAAGCTGGACTCTTTTTAATGAATGGAAATTATTTGGGAATCTGGGGTTAGTTGTTTTGGTATTGGACTGTTCTGAGGCAAATGTTCTACTGCTGGCCTAGGATACTAAAATGTTACTAATACATGTACCCAGATCCATAATACCTACACAGACTTGTCATAGCCAAAACTCTTTCCAATGTTGTTTTGTGTTTTTTTGAAATATTGCCAATGGATTCTGAGGAAGTGGGTTTTTTTCCTCACAGTTTCCTACCTTAGTTGTAAATGTGCTTGGATATTTGATAGGACAGCATTTCCCTGGTTACAGCTTCTTCTTTCTGGCATAAATATGTTCCCTTTGAGCATATTGCTTTTTAGTTGCAATAAAAAGTGTGAGTCTTACTGTTTGTTTGTTTTCTTTAGGAGAAGCAGCTGGAAAGTCATAATCATGTTCACTTCCCACATTGGCAAAAACAAGCCTCATATTTTTCATGCATTTTAAATTATCTATAAGGATAGACTAAGACACTACTACCTTGAGGCTTACAAGTTTCCTAGTATCTAAAACATATTGCTATTAAAAAGGGGATATGTTTCATTTTTAATTATATTGAGAGTAGTTAATAAATCAGTTTGCAATATGTTACATATGTAAAAGTAGAATATCACTGGAAAAAGACAACACTATAATACTGCTATTAGCTCCAACAGTTTGATAAATTCAAACTTGCAACAAAACAAACAGTTGATGATTGCTTTCTGGACATCAGGAACCAGCTACTGGTACCTCAGCCAACAAATAGTCTTTGGGGAAAGTAAAAGAGAGTGGAAGAAGGAGAGGTTGCAAAGAAAAAGAATGGTGTCAGAGACCCTGGAGGGTCAGAAATGCTGTAAAAGCTTCAATGCTCACACGTTTTTACACCATATACCTCCTTACACCTTCTGTTTGTCTTACCGACATAAAAGACTGTTTTGGAACAGGGCCCATCTCTTGACAGAGTACCTAATAAAAGTTTGTGGCCTGCCTATTCCTTTATCAAGAACCAATGAGCAAACATCAGTATTGAAACAAAATGCTGTCACCTTTTTGACCTAAGCATCTATGCAAAATTCAGGCACTGAGTCCTTGTGCCTCTCAAGAGGAGGAAATGATGATGGAGTCCAGAATTTCTTCAGTGCAATCTGCAGCAAATTGCATGTTAAAGCCCAATTTTCTTGAACACAACAGGGATCAAGCAGCAGGAGATATCTTCCTTGCTCACAGCTTTGCTTTTTAGCAAGTAGTTTACGTAAAACTCTTTGCTTTCAGTATAACTGCTTCTTTGGTTGCACCTGAAGCTTTCTTATTCCTCTCCTGTGCACTCCTGGAGCATGTCTGCCCTTCTCCTCACATGTCCTGACACCCAGTTAAAGCCAAAATCCTTTCTCAAACTCTATATTTAAGTCTATCTTTCAGCCCACTAAGAAACTGCTCCAGCAGAATAATGAACAGCGCTATACACTGAATAAAAAAACTGAATTTTTAGGGGTTGTTTCAATATTTTCAACTATCTCTAAACACAGATGCATTTAACTGCTCCCTTATGCAGCATGAATAGGAGGGGGTTGTTACATTTAGCAGCTGCCCCCAGGTTTCTTCCCATCCCTAACACAACCATCACAATACCACTCCTCTACTTCATTCTTTGCTGAACATTAGTGTATTGCCTTTATATTTTTCTGCTCTACAAAGAAGAGTACATGTAGAAAATTCCTTTTATACTCATTTTCATAAGTGGAACAATTTTTCAAAAATGACAGGGGTTTTTTCTTCTCTTTTTTTTTTTCTGTGTGCCATTAGCATACACAGAGAAGCTCAAAGCATTTTCTGAGGAACTAGAAATGGTTTAGATGAGATCACCTCTTTCATAGGATAGTTCCACAGTCTATCCACAAAAATTTTTTTTTTTTAAATTTTTTGGGAAGGAAAATGTCACCCCATGTCCTATCAGATTTACACAGCTACTCAGAGTGTCCCCACCAGATCACCACCCTCCTGGGTTTTCACACTGCACACTGAGCACCACATCCCAACTGTGAGTTGCTCTCACTTGACAGACACACCTTATCCCTCTCAGGTACAGATTTTCTAAATTTAGAAATCAAACAATGGCAAAGGATCAGTGTTTGGTGAGAATCCATGATCTTGCAAAGAGAAACAAATATTGTTTAAAATCCTTCAACCTACATGTGGAAGCCAGCCAAAAATGCTATAAATCAATATTCTTCACTTTTATAGGGGCTTGCAGAAAAGTCAAAATGGAGCTACATTATTTATGTTTTATGGGAAGATGTATTTAATGTTTATAAATCCATTTGGACAATAACACTGACTTTAATGCACAGATAGATGTCTCTTCTAATGTACATTAGAAGAATGATAACCTACAACATATGAAAGTTTTAACATTTCCATGTTGATCAGTCTTTGTTATTTAATAAATGTTTTCTAAACCTCAATAAAACTGTGTTTCTTAAATGTGTTAACAACCATGAATGTCAGAAATGTGCTTTCTCTTTGAGCTTTGAGAATGACTATTGTGAAATAGCATCTTCAGTCCTTTGGCTTCTAACAGTTCTCAAGAGAATAGCTCTATAGTCACTTAAATAACACAGCAGGTTTTGGCAGCAGCAGTTTCAAGAAATCTGTTACAAAAGGGAGTGTCCATGCTGATGGCATTGTGCTAATATGAAAATGACTTCTAACAACTATGTTAAGTCTCTGAGTTCTGTGTGCTCTCTGTTGTCTATGGTAAAGGTCTCATGAGCTGGCAAATCAGGAAGTTAGTAAACACTGCAACTTTAGAGACATATCTAGGATTTATATCTAGGACCTAGAGAGAGGCTTGCAGAGTGCTAAAAGCAGCCAACTCTAAGCTTGACTGAGAAGCTGCAGCTCTGGAGGCTGGGACTGTAAATAAATAACTAACACCTGCCTTTGCAGGCCGTGCTCCAAGCAGGACACCCAGCGCCAGCTCTGACCCAGCGGACGGCCCTGCCTCCTGAGTGCTCATTAACTGTAATAAAAGAGGAAACCGAAATCTAAGTTTCATTTAATGAATAGGAAATTCAAAACACCTTTATTGTGACCTCAGTGGTGTTGATGTCTTTAAAAGATCAGCAAACACACCTATGGGACTGCTGTTTATAGTACAGTAAAATAAGGACTATGAAGAAGGATGTTTGAATGTATTTAAAATATGAGAAACATGAAAGATTTTCAGTATTATAAATTCCTTTCTACTTTGATACACTGTATACATGGCATTACTGTGGAATGCATGGTGTTACCAAATAGAGAATGAAAATTATCAACAAAACCCACAATGGTAGATATTAGGAGATACTAAACTTAATCGCATTGCTTGATTTATTTTTTAAGACAAAAAGAGCATAAAGCTCCCAGACTTTGAATTCAAAATATATAAAGTAAGACAAAAGAGATGTTTTTATCAGAACTGGAAACCAGACAGAGAGCTTGGTCAGAACACGTATAATCTCTGCTGTCATAACAAAAAACTAATAGTGACAAGCAATCTATACCAGAAAAGAAACATGCTGAAATGCCTGCTGTAAATACATGTCAAGAAGGATACAAACGAATTGCAATTTTAAAAAGAAGACAAAATCTCTGCAAAACAGTCCAAATTGTCTCTGTGCTAGGAGTGACCCTTTCTACATCTGCTAGAAGATCTGACAGCTCCAGTTGCCAGTATAATATATCCACCATAAGGAAGGATTTTCAGAATCATAGTAATCTTTTCACAACTATCAACACCCACGGAATTCACTCTTTGACATCCACGCAGACAAACATAAAGGAAATAGGATTTCCTTATAAGTAAAATGGTAATATCTCTAGTTATTACTGATTCCATGCTAAAACCATGCTAAGAGAAATTGTGAGAGCATTATAAAGTACTCAAAACTAAAGAAAACTGAAGTTTGTTCTGTAATTTGACAAATCTTATCCGCAATACATCTTCTGGGAAACACAAACATAACATTGTTTGCATGTCAATTCTTAAGAAGCCCGTACCCTAAAGTTTTGAGATGTCTAAATCAGGAAATGGTTTAATTCTCTGTACAAATACTAACTCTTGGTTTCTGCATACCTTCCATTATAGTAATTACACTGGTATGATGACTTGGCTTTCTCTGGAAAATATATAGTACACCTTCCTACATGTATTTCCATAAATGCACTGTCATAACCATTCTGCTGTTATCATGGCCTTAAAGAGTATTTTGAGACTTCAAAGAAAATCCTAAAACCTGTGTTATATTTACAGTACGTCTATCACTCCCAGCAAGTCTCAGAACTTGGTTACAACACCTCATTACTTATACACAAACAAAATATTACCTCTCTCAGGCAAGCAGTCACTAGAATCATTCATCAGCATGGAAATGTATTTACTTATTTTCAAACAGGATAGCCACAAACTTAATAACATTTTACTACACCTTTGTTTTTAAAGTAGACATAATTTCTTCAAAGTGGTACTAGTCCATTTCTAAGACAAAATTTACTGTTCAGTGTTCATTGTCTGTTATTAATACAACAGTCATTGATTGAAAAGAAACCAAACCAACCAAACTAAAAACCAGCAAAAACCCCCAAAATGCTGTTATTATCTAAAGTCTGAATTTTTTTCAGTCTTCAC
Organism: Geospiza fortis; assembly: GCF_000277835.1. NCBI lineage: Eukaryota > Metazoa > Chordata > Aves > Passeriformes > Thraupidae > Geospiza > Geospiza fortis. Next base: position 175,820 of record NW_005054336.1, read on the forward strand.
TATAACTTGTACTGTAAATCCAGAGGTACCTTCAGACACACATAAAGCCAGCTTATTTTCAGTAAGACTCCTTTTTAAGACCATGCCTTTATCTTGCGGCTCCTAGTGTTCCCAGACTAGAACATACAATAGAAGAGGCAGTTTCTTCACAACGCCAAGGGTTCGGGAGTCTGAGGACTCCACAACAAGAAGAAAACCAGCAAAGCATGGCTACTTTACTGAAGACTTGTCTGAAAGAATCAGAGCTAAGCTTAACTAAATTAAGTCTCCTCAGGAACTAATCAGTTCAGTAGATAACATTAGTTGTGTTCTGGCAGAGTAAGCTAGAAAAGCCTTCCAGCAAGATGCTAACACAGTGGAGACATGGTGCCACTCATTTTGGCCAAGGCAGGCTTATTTTCATTATTCTGTTTAGGAGTGTGAAGCTAAGTGATTACCAAGACAGCCTTGAATACTTCTAGAATGTGTGATTCCTCTCTCTGTGCCAGAGGAAGTTTCTGAACAAAGACAAATTATCTTATGCCAGTTGAATATATCTAGTATGAAGACTTCTGACAACAGACAGTCTGAAATTATTAAGCAGACATTTTCAGACACATAAAGAGTTTGAAGGGATATTCAGTGACCTTAGGAGAACTACGAAGGTTCCAGAAAAGCTCAACATTTTGCTAATGATTAAATATGAAATAGCATTCCAACATCTAATATCATAAAGCAAGAAACAAATGAACACAAGTCTCTAAAAGAGGCATTTAAGTAATTATCATGTAGACCTTAAAACTGCTTAACATGAGATTAGTCTATTTCAAACTAAATTAATATGCAGGCCCCTTCAAAATTAAGACTTCCAAAAACTCTAAGCTATGCAAGATCTACCATACCATGAACTCTTTTCAGTTTCAGCAGATGATTTGCTAATCTATCTCAATTTCTTAACCAGTAAAGAATTATTTTAAATTGTGGATCTTGAATGCTGTTTTCAAGGACCTACATAGGGGGGATGACCACCAAGCTGGTTTTGTACAAGTAAATCTGAACAGATGAAGATCTAATTGCTTGTTATCTACCACCATTCCATTAAAACACATGTGAGTAGAAAGGATGACAGAAAAGACAGGAGAAGAAACAGCAGCTTAGAGACACAAAAAGAGTTTATCTATAAAGACCAGGAAAGATTTAACAGTGCAGTTTTTCAAGCCTGTATACACTGACCAAACAGGTACAAGTGGAGAAACCGATGAAATTAGGATATTGTTTTTCTTTCAGGGAAATCCTAAGTTCTCCCATGGGGATGCCTTCTGTAACAGGCTATGAGGCCATACGCCTCTGAACCCTAGCATGTACATGTAAAGAGTGCTCCTATCGAAAGAAGCACAACTGTGGGCAAAAATAAAAGATGCGAGCATTCTTTTTCAACTAAATATAGAAAGCAAAATTTAATAAAATATAGCTTTCATAACTTCCATGGAAACAAGTATGCAGTATTCACCTCAAAGGACCTGTAACAAACCCCCGTGGCACAGTATCCAGCACAAATCCTTTACCATGTCATATGCATATCTGTGCCTGTATTTGCACAGCATGCTCTTGGTGTTAGTCTTAAAAAACAATACTTATGACAGAAGTATACAGAGACTAAAAGTTCTTTTAAAAAATTTAATTCTCATCTATTCAGAGAGTCTTTAAATTAAATAGAAACCTGAATTCCTCCTCTATTTTGGGAGGTACACTGAAGATTTTGAGCCAAAAATGCAGCATGGAAATTATCAAACTGAAACAAATTTGCACTATTTTTCCTTTCACAATAATTACAATTGAGGTAGTGCAAGAGTAACTAGCATTAGGCTTTTCTATAAATTAAAATATTCTAAGGGAATAAGTCACAACATTCTTTCTGCAGAAAAAAACCCACCTCTTTATACAAGAACACAGAAGAAGAAATACAGAGATACGGGCCAGAAAGATTAAGATATGAAACCAAATTCAAACCTATCAGTGGTATAAAACCATTGTTGCAGTAATTTACAATGGGAAAAGGCAGCAGTGACAATTTCAATGTATTTCTCTGAAATACAGACCTCCCTGAAGCCACAGGAAGGAGACAGATGCAGGTACCTTTTTCTTCCCCAATGTATCTTTCTGTAAAGAAGCTGATCTATGCCATTTCTGTTTTCCAGAAACAGATATAAGCACAAGACATATGGACAAGATGAAGGCAGCATACACATACAGCAAGGTAACCTTGAGCTCATCATGCTTTTGGATCCCCAATGACTGCATTACCTGAACATATTTGACAACAGGATATGAAGGGAATAGAAGGTCATTATAAAGCTAAAGTGACAGACTCACCAGATAAAACAGAGATTAACATGGGTCACTGGTCATCAGACAAAAACCATTCACACCATCTTTCAGCTGAACTTACAAGAAATACCTGAATTTTGGGAACTTTCTCTTCAAAATGATGCTCTATCCTGAAGAGATCTGTTAAGAATAAACCACATTGGAAAGCTAATACAGTGACCACTGAGAAGAATCTGGGTAACTTCAAAAACCTTGGGAGGTACTAATTAGGTGCACCAAAACCAGAGAAATTCCTGTTAAGAGTAAAATGTAGATAAATTAAATCTAATCACCTTGACCTATGTTACAGACATCAGACTAAAGAACGTAAAAGTAATTCAGACTTTAAAATCTGTACTCAGATATGAATGTTCAAATAATGTAAAGCACTTCCATTCAGAAACTAAGATGAAAGAGAACCCACTTGCAGAGAGGGTGCTTTAAAGTGGCTTACAGATCACACACATTCACAGTGAGCTACTCTCATGAATGTGTTTACAGAGCACACACCAGAAGAGAGTTTATAGAAACTAAGATTTTAGATCTAAATTTTAAAATATGTTTATTGTTACTCAAAGCTAAGTTATTCATTGCTCAGCCAACATATTGGAGCAGACAGTATTCTCTCACTTCCTCTGGGTTTTCTCTAATCTTATCTGGATTTCTTTCTACACATTTCTGAGTAATCAAAGGTTATAAGCTTGATATCTCTGAGTTAAAAACATCCCTAGTGTTCCCTACTGCTTCTTTTTGTATATATTCTTTCTTTTAGTGAGTCTCTAAACCAAAGATAAAAGAAAAAAATCAAATAAGATTATTTCAATTAGAATGAATCACCAATTTGATTTTTTTTCCAATGTGTTAAGCAAACATTCCTCTTAAGACACCAATTGAACCAAGCTGGTGTTAATAAGGATAGACAATTCAATGTTAGGCATTCCTTCTGTAGATGTGCAAATTCAGGACTGTGGTAATGAAGCAAAATTCAAAAGCATTTAAATCAGCTTTCAACAAGGAAAATTATTCAAAAAACTTCATTTAAATTACATACCAAAAGAAACCTGAAGCTTAACATACGCACAAGACATTCATAAATAGAACTGTTAAAGAATTTTCTAACTAAATTGAAAAGGAAAGTGTGTCAAAATTTAAAGTGGATTCAGAAATATCACCAATTCAACAAACTTCCACCAGTGCACTGGCAGAGTACCCACCAGGGTGGGGATGGCTCCTGGCTGGGACCCAGGCTCCTGCAGCCCTCTCCAGCCCTACTAAGTGAGGTTTCCTAAGAATCAGGGGCCTGAAAGTCCTCAGAGCCCTACAGGAAAGTTCCAAAACCCTGAACAGAAGCCAAGCTGAAGCATCAGAGACTCCAGACAGAGCATTGTGGAGTCAGGCCAGGAGCCCCAGCTGAATTCATTGCTGTCAGAGCTTTCACATTTCATGCACCAATCCTGGAAGCGTTGGCTTTCCAGCTGTGCTGGTAACCCAGGCTGCACAGACATGTAAATTCACTGGGAAATTTCTTTACAACAGGAATGTCCTTTTTGGAGTTATGCTTAAAAACATAAGTCATGTCTTGACATCATGACTCCACAGCATGGCCTAAGTGTGTTTGTATTTGATTTAAACTACCGAGCTCAGGAATTGCTAAGCAATACAGCTATGGTGCCACTAGCTGACCATGCAGTTAACCACCATCTCCCTGGATACAATTTATTCTGCTGCATATCCATGAAGTGGTTAACTGCTGTAACACTGATTTCACCAGATAACTGCTTCTTCTGGGCTGGATTTCTCTCTCTTGCTAATTAGCAGACTGTAGCTAAACTAAGAATACATCACACTTACCAACAAAGGTAAAACCTTGATGTATAAAGGTGAGGCTATTTTTTTTCTTGACAGAATAAAAATACAGATGGAAAAAACATGGAATTTTCAGACAGGTGTGAGGGGAAATGAGTGGTAGCTGCACTGTTTAGTGCAGAGAAATATATATGATGTGTCAACACATGGCAAAGTGTGAAGAATGTATGCCTGCATGTATAAAAAAATATATGTATTCACAGTACTAAGCAATTTGCAGCTAAAGAGTGGCCACTGTGGTATCTATTAAATCCATAAGAAAATCCACAGTTGCTGTAAGGTTTTGTTAAATTTTAACTTCAAATTCGTCTGCAAAGGTACTCCTTCCAATCCTACCAACTCGTTTATTGTAAGAAGGAATCACAACCTTATATTTATGTTGTGTGGGACCACTGCTAATGCCCTAAGTACTTCTGGTTTCCTAGCAGACCAACTTACAGCTCTTGCTTAGGACTTGAAATTAGTCTTTATCAGTGAGACAAGTAACAGGCATGGAGAAATTCCCTAAAAATTCCATTAATTAGTCTATGGAAAAAGATTGTCATTGCATAATAGCAAACAGAATTTCCTACTTAGCCCATGCTGCTTCTGTACATTTTCTAAAAACCATACATTTAAATCAGTATAGCAACATAAAACTTGATATCTTGTTCTGATAGGAAAGCTGGGAGCACTACAGTAGTGTCTGGGATTTAAGATTATTTTATTATTTTAGGCAGGTACAGTTTGGAGGTTGGTTCTGTTTCATTAAGTTGTTTTGTTTGTTCTTCCACTTTAATATTTCCTAGGACCCTAAAAGTGTGACTGCTTGACAGAGACACTTGGTTCTGGGCACTTGCTTTCTCTCATTATCTCTGAAGAGAAAAAAAATACCTCTTTTGTTCCCCTTATCGGTTCACTACCTTATCCAAATACTCATTTCTCTTTCAAGAAGGAAAAGACAACTGAAATCATGCAGAAACTATGCCTTACATATTAAGAAAAACATTATCATTCAGGCAAAGTGCTAAGTACTTAGATAATAAAACTGAATAATTCTATTTCTAGGGTTTTCCATTTCATGTTTTTTTTCATTTTGAGCTTAACTTAAACAATTTAGGAAAGAATTTTGTGACATAAAAGAAACATTTTCTGCACAAAACTTTGGGATTATGTTACAAATAATTTATCTGTATTCAATCGTGATGTTTTTATACAATATCATTAGCAAAAAAATAAAATAAATTGTGACATTTCAGATGGTGTGAACCAACAGAACTCTTCTGAAACCTATGGAGTTCTGCCAATTTCCACATTGGCTGACAGTTTGGACTTGAAACTTAAACCATAAAATCAGAAAGAAATAAATTTCAAATTCTCTCTCCCTAAATAATGAAATCCCAAAGAAAGAAAAAGCCTTTTATCCAAACAATTTTAAAAGAATGTGATAAATTATATGTATTTGCCTGTTACTGCATCTTAAAGACATTAGTGGCAAGGTATAGATGTCAGAGGTGAAAAATGCATGTTGCAATAAATGCAACAGGGCTTTTTGGTTTGAGAAATAGCTTTTTAAACTTGATTATTTAATTAATTTTTCCTTTCTTCATGTTCATAATCAAGTGAAAATTCTACATTCCCATGAAACGCACACCATTTTTTCTTTCCTCATCCCTGTCCATATGGTATGACAAGCTTGGATCCAGAACATTTTCTTATGAGTGAGGGTAAATGCCTGATCATTACTTTGAGCATATGGTAGCATTTTTTATTGTTCTTCTATTTATAAATACTTTTTTAGCATTTATTAAATTATATAGAACAAATATCCAGCCTTGTTCATATATAGAGTGATGAAGCATTCTATGTGCTCCACTTTGCCAGATTGCCCAGGTATAACAACCATTAGAGTGACTCACAGCTGTGAATTGTTCAAAATAAGGTGTATCCTACAATCCTAATTCCTCATTAAATTGTAAAACAGGAAATATAATAATTTTGATTTCCAATTCTGAAACATTTCAATACTTCAATATTTCAAGCAAGCACTGCATGATGTGCAATTCTCCAACAATTCTCCACCAGCTCTGCTCTGCGTCACTCATCCTCTCCTGAGTTCATCACCTTTCACAGGAAAGAACCTCGCCCAAGAATACTGAACCTTGCTGTGGTAAAGATCCATGTGACAAAAGGGTATCAAAACAACAAGCTGCATCCTACATAACAATGAAAAAATAACAAAGAAAACTCTACACTTAAACCAGCAAGTACAAGTTGTTTTTTCATGTAAAAGTGTATCAGGACTCCTCTTCAAGGGTTCTCTAGTCAAACTGATAGACAAATATTTTCGAGGCTTTGTGTAAAGGCTCTGAGATGATTCAGTGTAAACTCTCAAATCAAGTGACATTTGTCAAATGCAAGCAACAGAAGCATCATAGGATAATCTGGAAGGATGATAATCAGGGTTACTGCACATCAGTAATAATTAGGCACCTGCTTTAGCAGGAGAAGACTCCTTGGTTTCTGTGCAGTCAAGATAAAGACACTGGTAGGCCCCTTGGAGACTGTCCTTTTCTCTCAGCTGGCAGTAAAAGGAACCTGGGGCACAGGTTAGCCAGCTAAATTAGGTGGATCACATTGGTTGTGTGCATTTTCCCTTTACATACAAAAATTTATAGATTTTAATTTAAAGAACAGCTGCCTAATTTTTTTAGAAATCAGGCAGAAGGTGAGAAAAATGGTTAATGGCAACGACTTGGGAAAAGTGATTTTGATGCTGCAGGCAAAATTGCCAGCTCATCTAAACCAACATAGCACTTACTCTTTCAGAGAGCTCTGCAGACTTGTGAAAGCCCAGAATCTGGCTGTATACCCAGCCAGGGAAAACTATGATTAACAGCTAATCTGGGAAGATAGTTATCTGGAAGTGCCTGTAGAGAGGGTAGATCCACTTTTGGTAAATTCTAAATTGTTCCTCTTTAAGATAAATGAGTTCAACATTTCTAGCACAGAGGACCAGGCAGAGGTTTTGGGGCTGTCCTTCCACATAACTTTTCTAGATAAGTTCAAAATGCAAGCTCATTCACAAGAATGGCTTTTGCCTGATGGATTTCATGGGCTACCATTTTGTATCTACCCCTAAGCAAACAATGCTGCAAAAGAAAAAAATTTATAGGCTCAATCACACTCAAAGAAAAGCATCAGAACTTGTAAATAAACAAAATGGGAATACATCCATGCCTTTCTTTTTGCAGACTTGGTGTAAGCACTATGTATCAAAATGCAAAGTTAGAAATTGTCTGTACAGGATGACTCAAGCAAGGTTCATGAGAGGGGGAAAAAATCTGTAGAAGGAAAATGAATTGGTCAGGTATAACGAGGGAACACAATGCACTTATTCCCCTCTTCCAAATCCTCATCTGCTCCCTGCAACAATGCAACGACATCAAATCAAACTAAGTCACTAGAAGGTTATTTCTCACCTCTAATTTCCATATTTTTTCTTAAGTTAAATTCATGCCTTTGGGAAGTATATCTCCATACCAAAGGAACAACAATTTCAGGAGGCATATTATAGATAAGTAACAAAAATGTTATTAAACATCTCCAATCAGAATGGAAATAAAATTAACTAGATCTTTGAAATAATATTTTTAAACAAATAAAACAAAACCAGTTAATTTTTCCAAAGGCCCACAGCAATTTCAGGGTAGCTGCCATCAAGAAGATTCAGGCTGTCAGAAAGTAAGTGTACATTCTGGCTGTGAAGATTGCTAGTCCCTGAGGAAGCCATGACTCCAAAATTATTTTTATTTGAGAAAGAAACCCTTTTTTATTATTATCTTTCATTAAAACAGCAATTTATCTTCGCAACATAACTGTACAAGTCCGTAATGATTCATTTTACTGAATCTCAGAAGGAAAAACCTCCAGTAGCAAGACAAGTTTTACAGGGTGAATTTCTCAAGAGCTTAGTTCACTGGTTTGATATCTGCAAGCCAGAGATATTTAGGTTTACACTCAATGTCTGACATGTTGAAGATTTTATTGCATTCAGAAACTGGCAGAGCACATACTGAGAAAAATGTGCAAGAGGCAAGTGGAGAGTGTGTTGGCAGATTCTTAGTTCATTTAAGGGTACAAGAACAGCACTTAGACATCTCAGTCAACTATGCAAAATTCTTAACTTTCAATTTAGGCAGTTATTAGGAATGACCAAATGTAAAAGGCCTAAGAAAGTAACTTTCTTTTCAAGTATGGGCTTTTTTCTCATCCTGTTTTACTTTAAATCTCCATTTCTTGCTATAGTCTACTGCAGTTCTATACATAAATGCTAAATATACAAATAATCTTAGGTAATTATGTTAACCACATTAGAACTGGCACAGGAAAGGAAGGAAAATTGTTGTAAATAATTTTCATAAATTATAAACAATTTCTATTATTGCTGAAATAATACCTGAAGATTTCTATTTTTGCAAAGAGTTGTGCAGTATTTTGACAAGGACAAGTTCCCTCTTAAGTTTTGCAAGAATTTTTTCCTTGTAAGCAGGCCAAAATATACCACACAAATATTGCCCCTCTTTGGTAGAGAACTCCAGCAACACATAGCTCACATCTTGGACAGATGCTGGAAACACAGAGGAGCATGAAAATGAAAAGTAATAAGGGTGGGTGGCGGAAGGAAGGATTCCAGACTTTTCAAGCTTCAAGAAATGTTAAGTTTGGGTCCGGTTCAAGTTTCTCGTGAAGATTTAACTCAGTTTTTATTTTCTTCAAAATGCCTGAGCACCCTCAGGGAGTATTCTCTTCCTAGAAGGCTCTTGGAAAACCATATTTTTTCACTGACAAAAGCATCAGCAAATGAACCCTGATGCCAAAAGTTGGAAGTTAAACCAGTTACTGTGGCAAATCCCATTCCCATGTTTGTTCCTCAAAAAGGCTTTTTTTTTCCTTTACAAGGATTTTAAGAGATTATGCAGAACTTGTATATTTAGTGATCCCTCATATTTCCAAATGAAAGTGACACTTTTCTATTATACTGCATGCAATGAAGCAAAAATTACTTCTCCATGCTTAGTTTCAAAGACTCTTACACACTGAAGTTGTTCCTTTAAAACATATTTTCTAAAAACATTTACAGCTAGAAATGTGCTGCTGATCCAAAACATCAAGAAAAGGAACAGAGGAAGAGGGAGGATCTCTGAATAATTTAAAGCAGCCTCCTCATTCAAAAGTCATTCTCTTTTTAATCTCTCACACTTTGTAGCCAGAGACTTTATGCTGGGTTCTGGCAGAAAGTCAGGAAACAATATATCTGCAGCTTTAGAACAGGATGAAAAGAAACAACAAAAGGACGGGAGACACACTACATGTTGTACTTCTACACAAAGTTTGTTTTCCAGATATTTTCCTGCATCCACAGGTAGAATCCACTGCTTGAGGGCCAAATATCTCTCCACCACATCTTCACCTACACAGGGCATGAGTATGCATGCGCATGCATGTGCGTGAGGACACACAGTCTGTTGGGCTAGAACAGATGTCTTTGATTAGCCATTGGTATTTGTGTTGTTTTTTATAATGAGTTCTACTGGAACAAAAATTGAATGAAAATAAATTATCTGCATCATTAACAAAGACAACAATTAATAAACAACTGAGCTGGGCCAAAATTTCCCTATCCAGAATTTATAAAAACAGGCTTTTCTCTAACAAATTCTAATACTTCCTCTTTTTTCCATAATCACTTTTTCAAAGTCTAGAATGGCCCATTTTAGAGGATCTCTTAATGAATCCAATAAGGGAGGCCACTTGTCTTGAAGGAATACTACACAAAGACCCTTGGAAGAATCAGATAACATGGAGAAGGAAAACTTCTCAGACATTGTCTATTTGGAAGATGAATACAGAAAACTCATCCAGTATTAGGAATGGATTAAATTATTGACTGTTTCAATCCTTATGTTCAAAAGTATTCTCAAATTTTGGCATACTATTTACAATTTACAAAGGACTTTTTTTGTGCTCCCTTGCTTCCCTCTCAATTTTCCTCTTCTTCTATGATATTTTTAAAAGAAACTCATGTGAACAAATCCAATATCACAACCAAAAATTCCTTTCTTTTGCTTTGAATTAGCACTTAGAACATAGCAACATCCCATCAACTTCTGAGAGACCACCAACATTCATGAACCACAGTGTAACAGTCACTAACACTTTCAGTAATTGTTATGGAATTCTGTTTCAGTACAGAGGTGATCAGATAATTATTTCCCAAGGAACCTGCAACTTTATTCTCAAAAGCTCTGTCTTCCATGAGAGCTTTCAAACAACTTGGGTAAATGGCTGACTGTGAAGTTCTACGCACACAAGTCACTTCTGACTGTCATTGCTCATGACAACAATTAAAGGCTCCTCCAGACAGCCATAATCAGTGGGAATGAAAAACAGAGGACTGGATTTCAAATCTGTCCAGATGTCATTTACGTGGTACAGTTATGCTACTGGAAAGAAACCAAGAAATTCAAAATACAAAGGAGATAGATAATTGTAGAAAAAACAAAGCCTGGCAGCTACAAGGGTTTCACAGGCATGTCTGTAGTTGCTAAGCACATGCCTGAGCCTAAGCACTGCAGAATAAGGAGATACCAAAGGAGAAAAACAAGCTTGCAACCTGACAAGCCTTCCTTTAAAAATAAGGTAATTCTGATTGTATCCTTGCATAACTCTATACTGCTCTCCTAGCCACCTATTTTCTTAGGCATACATGTACATTTTAAACCTGGAAATTCATGGCAAACAAATCTCTACAAACCAATATAGAAAAGTGCATTACAGTCAGACAATATATTCTCCTGAAGTCATGGCAGTCTCTAATCCATGTGACTAACTTGGAGCACTCTCCAGCCACACTCCAGTGGAACTTCCCCTGCCCAACATGGCAAACCAGTAAGACAGATGCAAGAATTGGGAGAATAGTTTAAGTGCTCATAGTGCATCATACTTTTCACTGCATAGCCATTGAAAAAGTAAAGTCAACCAGGGTTATGTAGTCCCCAAAAATTATAGTTGAATTGAAAATACAGTGTTATGTAATCAATTTCACATCCTGATACACTTTAAGATGGAGACAGTGACTGTGTATGGTAAATCCATGAACAAAGAGGAAAAGAATTAACAAAAAGGCTTGTGTGAGAAACAATCTTCAGTGATGACTCAATTGTTGTATCAAATTCAACAAATTGTACTGTTCTAAGGTGGCTCACTCAATAAAAAGCCAAAGAGATATTATATTGACAAGAATAAAGATTACAAATTTTCACTCAATATATAATGGAAAACATTGTGTAGAACATAAAAGTTGCTTCCACAAAGCTCTTATTCCCTACATTTAAATCTAATATAAAGCTGAAATTTATAATTACATTCTCAGTAATTAGTAGCACAGTTTGGGAGAGGAAACTGATAGCAAGTGCAACAATGTAGGCATCAAATATCCAAATTATCTTGCTGATGCCATCTTGCCTACTATTTTATACTAACTTAATGACACAGTATAACAAAAAAAAACTTCTTGAAATTGTTTAAATCGCAAACCTTTGACATTGAATTAGTACAACTAAAACAAGCAAATCAACTGCTATGTGTAGTGCAAGCAGTTACATGCACCACATTTCCATAATTGGGGAAAACTTTTAAACTTGCAAAATACTTTCTTTCACAGTAAACTTGCTGAACATTTAACATATTATATTTTTAACAACACAAGAAATTCAGGGAGAGGAGAATGTGGGCTGCACATCACAAATTACTATCAAGCATGACATAACACTACAAAAAAAAAAAAAACCACACTAACAGGGGGATGTCATAGGGTAGCCAGTAATGATCAAAGAGGGATAAACAGAACTCTGAATTTCAGTTGAAATTTTCAAATAACAAGTTACCTCCAAAGCTGCATACAACAGGGAGATACTTTGATCCAAAGGGTAATTTTGCCTAGGTGAGGTTCATTCATTGTTCCTGGATGTGTTCATCCCTTTTGCACAAAATTCCTCTGTGCTGAGTAGTTGAGGACCGTATTTTTGTTATTCTCTGAAAAGCAATGAGAAACAAAATAAAATCACAAGTTGAAACAACTTGAGTTTGCAGGGGATTTTGTGGGCACTTGAAATCTGAAACTGAACAAAAGACTAGAAAGAGTTCCAGGAGGTTTGTACATATTCTTCCCAAAGTAATTCCAAATACTAGAATGGTGTAGAGTCAGGCCCGCAGTTGGGAAATAAAACTAAAGTAGTTGTTAAAGACTTACACAAAGAGTTAGGCAGTAAGTCATACTCTACTAAACAAGTTCTTAGGGTCTAGAATGAATAATACAAATGAAAGATAATAGCTCCTTCACTTATAACCATGCTACTTAGCCAGACAACTCTATGTCCCATTCACCTCAAAACACATAATTGGCTTTTCAGACCCCATCTATTTTGTCAAAATCTAGCTAAAGATTTTATTAATAGAAGATTTAGTTGTTAACTGTAAACACATCCACTGAATTTCAAAATATCTGTATAGCAAAAATTCAGAAATATTAGTTATTAATTTTCTATTTCTATTTAAATGACCATGGTCTTATGTGTAAAATGCAAAACCAAGTCACACTCCTGCAACAGTAGAAAGATTTTCTTTTAAGCAATTAATATCCATCTCACATTGTGGATTCTCTTCATCACAAAATATTTAGTCGTGTAATAACATTAGTCACAAATTTAAGAGCTTACAAATGAAAAATTTTTAAAAGTAAAATTCCTATCCTATTGGAAGAATGTAGATGAAAGGAAACTTCATTTATTTTTATTTTATGCTTGAAACTCACAAGTACTAAACAAGTCAAAGTTATATTCACAAGAAAATAATTTATTCATTTTATGCATTGTTTGCAAATATTACTATTATTAAATCTCTAAGTGACTTTTCCAACCCCTGGTAGGATTCCTGAAAATACTCAAGAAACTTCCACTGGAAATACTACTGGACTTTTCTATGTTGATTTGCTGAAATTAGAAAATGAAGTATTTTCTCTGTAATACTCCTTCTCCCCACATATCACTTCTGTGTATAGATGATATATGATCAGTATTTATTATTAATATTGTTATAAACATCTATTTCTAAGGTGTATTAACACACCTTTTTATAATCAATGGTTTTCAGAAATACAAAATGAACTACAACAAATAGAAGTGACATGCAAATAAAAAGTCATCCCATCTTGAGAAACAGATCCATACACAACTGACCAAATAATACAGATGCAAAGGAAATCTTTAGTTTTGTGCCCTCTTCTGGGAACACTACCCATCTCCCCCTGTAAGACAGAAACAGATCAGAATGTCCTGTGAAATCCCTCTTCATGCTCCCTATGACAGAACCATCTTCCTGTCCAATACAGGTTACCGTTTCAAAACATTCCCACCCTACATTATAGGACAACAGGTGAAATTTAACTAAATTTAATTTCCATGTGTCGTAGGGACTGGGATCCATCAGCAAGATGTCAACTCTGCCTCTCAGTTAATGCATCAGCTGGGCACTTTTAGGAAGGCTCTACGACTACTCAGAGAGGAAATAAGAATAGTGAATTTATTCCACTTTGCAGTGGTGAAAATAGCTGTGTGTGAGCGCAACAAAGGAGTGTGATCCAGGATCTGAAAGTCACAGAATAAACATCCAGGAGGAGTATCTGTTTTCTATTACACCACTTTGAATTGCTTTATTATAAAAGGCATTTTGATTTTGTCCAGGAACTTTTATATTGAACATAATAATTTATGTTTTGTTCAACATTTTCCCAAGAAAGCATCTGATCATGATTTGAACACACGAAGCACACAGAGATACCATTCCACTTAGTAAGTTGTTTCATGGTACAGTAAGTGCCATTTAACATTTGTCTCATTTCAGCTGCCAGTCCATCATTCTAACTGCACCTTTACAATGTTCTGCTTTTTCTGCACAGTGAGTGCCTTCTAAATTTCTTTTTTTTAAAGATTATACACATTAAGGTTTCTACAGCTCTTGTCATAGACATTATCTTCACTATTGGTATAATCTTGGTAGTTCTGTATCATCTTTTACCTTTATGCATCTTTAAGTAACTGATTTCAAAACAGTATAGGAGTACTCTTCTAATGTCATTTTACAGAGATTAAAAAACTTCTGTATTTCCAGCTTGTATTCTTATGGATGACACAAGTCTCCTTATCACAACTCTGATCTAGGGGCTCACAATCAGGTGCTGACCTGCAGTAACAACCTCCTCCACCAGAAGCCCCAGTTTTCAGACCACCATTCTCCATTCTCTCACCTTGCTCCTAACTAGAAATAGTAATGCACATTTGTTTTAGAGTATTGCAATAGAAAATTACACAAAAGATTCCAGGTGACTGTCCTCATCCTGCTGCTTTCCCAATTTGTCAGTCTTTTAGCCATCATGTATTTCATCAGCAGTTGTAGCCCTAGGAAGCAAACACAGCTTGTGATTTGTTCCACTGAAAACTTATTCCGCCTTTCTGACTTAGGTATAGGAAAACCTGTCTATAAGCATAGTCAGATGGTCTTACTGGTTAAACCAATGCAAAGCCATGTGAAATTAGCCATCAAGCCTGGAAATAAAGTAGAGGCAGCAGTGAACTCTCATTTTTTATTTTTAATTAATAGGTGAGGAACACAAACACCTATTGGCTTTGTGGTTCTTGGGCATAGTCACATTAATAAAATTCTTTCATTTGGGAACCCACTAGGTTTTTCCTTCAGTACCTGGTATAAATTGCTCATTTTAACAGTGCACTTGTTGCACATTTGCTTTTGAGCCCATAATAATCACTTCCACCTCTGCATCCTACTTTTGTAAATAAAGCGGAAAAAGCAGTTTTCCTTGACTGAAAGAGAAGTTTTTCTCAGTAAATTTCTTTAGGCACATATAAGAAAATATCAACACTTCTGTCCATGCCCTGATTTTCTGTTGTATGCAGATTAGTTGTTTATTTAA
Source organism: Geospiza fortis (assembly GCF_000277835.1). NCBI lineage: Eukaryota > Metazoa > Chordata > Aves > Passeriformes > Thraupidae > Geospiza > Geospiza fortis. Next base: position 191,061 of record NW_005054336.1, read on the forward strand.
ACTAAATATCTGAAATATGATATGTAATTAAATGGCCTGTAACAATAACTTAACTTTGAAATTCCTTTCTGAAGAAGTTAAGGAAATATTAAAAGAAAAAATGGGGGATGTCAAAGCCAGAGTAATTTTAAAATTCTAGTCTCAAATAAAGAGCAAATAAAGAGATGCAGAAGTTTCCACCATTTATATTTATGTAAAATATGTTCTCTAATATAAAAATTTTTACAAAATATGTTGTTCAATGGCTAGAAATACTGCACAGTAACACTGCAATTTCACCAGATGTTTAGGTCAGTCAATGTGTGGGTTCCCAATGGGTCAATCTGCCATGCCTACCTTTTCCTCCTGCCCCTTGCCTTATGTAAGCTCCACTGCATACGGCCATGACATCAGTACCATCATCTGAAAATTATTTTCTCTCCTTTTTGGCACAGTAACTTCTCTGACAGATCAGTGGGTAGTGATGTAGCCCACTCAGCAGTAACATAACCAGTACAGCAAACGTAGGGGAGCAGCAGGAGCATCTAGCTTAGAAAATGAGTGATTACTCCTTGGCAGTGTGGTCTCTGGTCAATAGGTAAGCTAAAGCTTACTGGGACACTGCATTTGTGGAGAAGGAAAAAAATTATCTTCTTTATTAAGAGAACAGCAAAGGTATCTCCTGAGTAACAAAAATGCAGGTGATTTCAAGAAGGAAGAGTAATTTCATTTAGACCCCCTTGTGGACTCCAAACAAATGAGGTTATAAAAACAAATACACTTCACCATAAAGAATTTCCTCCAAGCAATGAACTGTAAAAGTGAGATTTGAAGAAAGATGTACTCACTTTACAAACTAAACAACACAATCCACCTTTGCATGACACTGTCCCTGTCCCCATGGTCACCACTCTGCACTGTCATCCCACATGATAGCTACAGTGCCTACAAGACAAAGCCAATGCTGTCTTCTAGCCCCAGTGCATTATCAAAACCATACGCTTTGCCTTCATCCAAAACATCTTTCAGCTTCCTGTGTTTCCTCTAAACCTTATGAACAAGCACGAGCATCAAAACTCCATTCTATTCCTGAATCTTACAAGAAAAGCAAAAAAAATTCTACCCTTGTCCCAGACAATCTGAGGACATACGGATAGAACCTTTACTCTTGGGACTAAAATGTAGACTCCCTCACTGATCTGTACCACAAATTAATAACTAGTGTTCAGTCTCCTCCATCAAAATAGCCCATGACTACTTTTGCATCAACACTGTTGAAGAAACAAAACAAAGGCCGTAATGAAAAACCAATATATACCACACTCTAACACATTTCTTCAAACAAAAGGGTGAGAAAAAGACCCCAACACAATACATAAGCAAATATTCAAAGAACACATCTCCCTTGAAGAAAATACCAGTCACAACACATTCATCAGTCCAAAGGTGACATGTGCCCTTTCTGCAGTAAAACTATCCCTCACTGATCTAAAACACCTGGTTGTCACAAAAGGTACTGAAATTTAGACATAAAATTGTAAAATATGTAAGAACTGCATAAAGATCAAACTTTGAAATCAATCTTCCCCAGACTCTATTTGTTTCTGAAGAATGACTCACCAAATAGCATCAGAAATGGATAAACAAATAGAGTTGAGGATCGAAGCAGAGAATTAGTATGTGTGTGTTGGGCAACTATAGGATCGCAGCAGGTTTGAGAGGAAGTCTACAAACACCTAAGTAAAATAGAAATTCCAACATGGTGTGTTCTGAACCACAGCTGCCCTAGCTTCCTTCAGAAAAACTTCATTTACTTTCCTTTTTAATGCCTCTGCTGGAAATGGTGAATAAACTGGTGCAAAGAAAGGCATGTCTGTGCATTTCAGAATTTGCTGTAAATATGTCTAGTTTGGAAATCCAGCATGAAACGGTTTCTGATGCAACCAAAACATGTCAAGCCTAATCTTGCCACATTGTCAACATGCACAAACCATATCTTGCTCAAGTTTACATGGCTGATTTTATTAATTATTTTGTAAGCAGCCTACAAAATACCCTTGGTTGCAGAATTTGAGTCTATGCCTTTATAGAGTAAGAAACACCACAAGGACCACAACACAGGTTGTGTCACAGCTAAAACAAACTGAGCTGCAGTGCTAGAGAAGGATAAAATACCTACTTAAATTTAACAGGCAAAATTATTGACCACTACTTAATAAATAATAAATAATACTGGATTGGCATCACAAGAAATTAGCATAGCTCATGACTGACTTAGCATAGCTGATTGTCACTTATGCACAACACCTCAGTCATTCTGGATCATTTTTTGACACAAAGAATTCAGTAAAAAATTATTTTCTTCATTACAAGGGTTTCGTTTCATAGGAAATTTTCTTTTACCCAATGAGTGACCTACTTTCAAGAGACTTTTGCCTCTTAATGTTTCAGTTATGTTTTCACCAAATTCAGTTATGTAACATCAAATTTCTCACTCAGATGTTTTAAAGGACTTCAGGAAAGCACTGCTAAAGAAACTTGCAGAGAAAAATATAGTTAATTTCTGGAATTCATTGAATGTGAAAGATGTTATTTATGAATATCAGACAGCATGAAATATCTAAGATACAATACTGCAACATAAATGACTAGTAAGTTCATCATAAATTCAAGCTAGCTATTGACCATACAATTCCTCTTTGGCTCTGTAGCTAAGACTGCAAATAACATAATATTAGATATTAGAATGTTTTCATGTCATGGGCCTTGGTGATATAAAAGAGGAAAACAGTGAAGAATGAGTGCAGTGTGGTATCTTACAACTGTGTCATCGATTTCAAAATTACTCAAATTATCACTGCCCTAAAATAAAAAAAAAAAAAGAGAGTTAAGATGTTACAAAATTGTTAGAAAATGTTTGTACAGAGCACAGAGTTAATGAAATGTGGCACTTCCAGCATGCAGCTGAGGTATTTAACAACATTAGCTGATATTTGAAAGTTTGCATGGCTCATAATAAGAGCTGGTGTTAAATTTGCCCAAAGTGTCACTGCAAAAACAAATAATTTTTCTTAGCATAACATCTTCAGATGTGCACTGTCCAAAAGAGCATTGTTATTTATCAGTTACAATGAAAGACCATCAGATGATGTACATTCTAGCAGATTTGTGTTCCAGAGACCATATAGTTCAGCTCAAAGGCATACTCTTCCACTAGTTACGTATTTATTACACAGTAATATTTCTTACACTGAAAGTTATCTATTTATCTGCAATTACTTTGCAGACACGCAAATTCAGGAATAAAATATGTGAATATATTACCTTCCTGTAAAATATGTGAATTCAAAAATATCACAAATATTAGGAAAAAGAAGATATTTCTTCAGCTCCTTTTTTGCCCTCAAGATGAAACTTTCATGATGTTAAGCATCTTTGATTGTTTCAGACAGTTAGTGCAAATCATAGAATACAGATTATGTTATTATTACAGTATACAGCTGGATGAAAATCCATATTCAAGGTTCAGTTATAGATGTGAGACATCCTCATCCTAGACATAAACACTCGAATCCCTTTCACTGTTTCTAGGAATTACAATTCTTGGGAAAAAGCTCAACCATACAACAGTGTGACGTAACATAGCAAATAGAGTAAGAGGAGACATTTATTGAGATGCTGATTAGCAGAATGCTGTGTAGATTTTTCATAAACACTTTACCAGAATAACACAGTTATTAAGGTCAAAATCTTTGACAGATTGTGGTGTGACCAGTACAAAATGGGAATTAAGGGCCACCTTCTACATACAATTCACCCAGAAGCTGTAGCCTATAAAGCCTGTAAATCCTTATTCAAAGCTAGAATATGTAGGTTACAACATACAATTAGATCAATGTGCCTACAACACTCTTGCATTAAATTTATTCCCAAATGGCTCAAGATTCCTTGGGTAGTTTCAAGCTAAAAGTAGGATTCAAGTGAAAAGAACTACCATCAGTTTAAAGAAAATTCAATTGCTGACACAACTTAAATAGCCATTCTCTTCCTGAGCTACATATAAATACAGGAACTGAAAGAAAAGTTGCATCTAATTACAGCATTTTATTGAAATTTTTATCATCTGGAATCCATATGGGTCACAATGTCTTAATAAACAATAACACATTCTGTTTTGGTTTACTGAAAATTAACAGGGCATTTGGGAAAATATTATTATTGTAAAAGCCTGTTTCACATTTGTTTGGCAATACTAGAGCTATCTAAATAGAAAACAAGAGAACCTTTTTCTTTTTTTTTTTCCCTCTGTTGTTGCTATTAGGAGAAAACAATGCAGCTGGTAACATTAATATATCCTATATCCTCAACAAAGATGAAAGAGGTCAAAGCAAGTTGTAATGGGCTTAAGCACATGAAACAGACACACTGGATTGATTAACTTAGTATCCAGACTCCGCAAACCCATTTTTTTAAATATTCCATGCTATAGACCAATAGGTCTGCAGAGTCTCAGGGCTTTGCATAAGGCAGTTTCCTTAATAGAGTCAGCCCTAAAGCAGAATGTAATGAAGGGCTGTTTCTGTTTTTTGCCTACCAGACTTGGAGGGAAGCTGGGAGAGGGGAGAGCAGACTGGACCATGGTACAGCAGCCAGCACAGCATCACACTGGCTACTCCGTGGTGAGCATGCTGGCAGCAACCTTATTATATAGCCCTGTTTTCAGAGATACACAATTAGAACTCCATTATACTAATATCTTCTTGGCAAAAATGTAGCAAACAAGCCCTTTCCAAAAGGGATTTATATTTTAATTAGAGAAAAATCAGTTCAGCTGTCTTTTTGGAGAGTCAGAGGGGCTGGCTAAGGAAGACAAACAGAACCAGATTTTTGGTGGTTTCTGTAGTTCTTTTGTTCTTCTTGAGGAATCAGTACCATGCCAATGTAACAACCATCCTGTAATAAGATCCATACCAAGCAATAAGGACTTCATTTGACAACTGATCAACGCTGTCTTTAAACATAGTTAACATTATTCCTCTGTAACTCTGTAATCCAGATCCCTGTCTTTCATCTCTTACATTTAATAAAAATAACAAATAAAAAGCCTACATTCCTAAAACATGGATTTTTAGTTTTCTTGGCCCATTTAGGGTGTTCATACCTTTATTGCTCCCACCAGTGCTCTGGTCATCAGAGCATTGTAGATGCCAAAAGGCATGAAATGTCAGTAATCCTTTCCTTTAAAATCACACAATTCCTTAGTACTGGGCCATTAAAGTACAGCTGATTGCACAATTGACCAATTAACCAGAGGATAACTCAAGAAAAAAGTGATATATAACATGTAGTGGTCCAGAAGGACAATGCCAGAATTTTTCTCACATAGTACAGTACTGAACCTAACTTGACTCGGCTCTGCTCTTGAGACACTTCTCTTTATCCTGTAAGAGAAATTCATGGCTAGATGGATTTAAGAACTTCAGATAAATACTACCTTGTACACAGGACAAAAATAGTGCAAGAAAAATACAGGGAATGCAGCTTTCATTTTGATGTCATTTTACTGTGACTTATCCCTTGTCTAGAATACAACCTGCGCAGTACATCCACCTACACGTCCAGCTATTTAAAGACATTCTCTGAGACTATTAAGACCATCATGAAGGCACCTGAGAAACATAACAACATTACACTGTTCAATTTGCAGCTTGCAAACAGGCTCCTCTTCCAAAGGCCAAATGGTCAGAGAAGTCCATTAATCATCAACACAGTAACACCAAAAAAATGAAAGGTTTTCAATAGAAACTTTTCAACAGCTATCAATTTTCACCACTCTTTTAAAAAATACTTCTTTAATGTCCTTCTGTAAAACAGCAATTTAGCAAAGAATTAACTTCTCTTTCAGAGAAAGCAATGCACATAGAAGAAAAAGGCACTGAGAGTAACAAGAAAGGAAATTTTCCTACAAAAGATGAAGTTTAATTGATGAATAGAGGAAAACATTGAAATTTAAAGATGAAACATTGAAATTTAATTGATGAATAGAGGAAAACATTGAAATTTAAAGAAACAACATAATGCATCTTCTCAGAAGTCCAACCACCACAACCTGAGTTCTCTATTCACTGCTGATAATTTGAAAGAAAAGGTGGGAGGGAAGGTGATATGCCTTGTAATCTTCTTCAGTAATATAAAGGTAACAGGAAAAATAAGGCAATAAAAACTCTTGTAGCCTAGTACTAAGGGAAAGCACCACCTTACTTTATTTACAAAATAGCTAAATATATTCATGGCAAAAGCTGACAAATTACAAGCAAAACTTTCAAAAATAAATGTTCATTAAAAAGTTTTAAGCTGGAGGGCTTTCTTTAATCCTTTTGTCATTTGAGCAATATGTGATCAAAGCCATTTCAGTTTCCCATTCCTCAAACATTAAGTAAATATGCGGGCTTAGAAAAGAAATTCATGTAATTCATAGCAGGACAGAAAGTAGTACTTGTTACAGAAAATAATTAAGGTTAGAGTATTAGAGGTGGGAATGAGGGGCACAGAGCCTGATTTTCTAAACAAAGACATGATTAATTTTTTTCAAAGACTGAAAAAAATTCCCCAAACCATTCCTCTCTGTGCATCCATATGTGCCAACTTTTCATCACATTAATTATTTTTATTTGCCAGCATGTTTCCCATCTACTTAAGAATAAGCAGAGGGGAACTAATTAATCTGTTTGCTCTACATTGATGCTGTTCTTTCTCCAGCCCACCTGAATAGTGCCACCAAAACTGTCCTGCTTCCCACAGGGGCTGAGGAGAGACCCTCTTCCTGCACCAGCAGCTGCTGGGCATCTGTCCAGCTGCACTTTGCACTCAGGGCCCTTAGTGGCCCTGACCAGCTGCCCTGAGCCTCCCCCACCACTGCTGCCCATGGACAGGGACCCCGCTGCAGAGCTGCCCCTGCCTGTCCACGGAGCCCATGGCTCCTCACCGGTGCACTACCATCCCACCTTGACCTCGGGGCTGTCCCATCTCCACCACCTGCCTCACAGTCATGGGGCTGTGCCCAACCCTGGTTGCCCAGCTGAGACTCAGTCCTGACCCTGGCCTGCAGAATGGCTTCCCACCTTGCCTCCAGACCTGCCACCTCACCATGAACTTGCTGTTGGGCTTTGGGCTGTCCCTGGCCTGGATGGGGTGGTGGGACTGATCCTGGCTCCCTGGATGGGGTGGTGGGATGGATCCTGGCTGCCAGGCCCCAAGAGTCCCCTGGCTGCTCCAGGTCCAGGTCCCTCAGGCAGCTCAGGAACAGCCAGGGCTGGGCTCCAGGAGGAGCAGAGTGGCCTCTGCCCACAGCCCAGGCACCAGCCCAGCACAGGCAGGACTCGGTGTCCACTAGGACAACTATGAGTCCTTCTCACCACACAACCATGAAAGGAAGGGTGGCTTTGACTGGGGGTTTGAGACTCCCTGACCAGAAAAGAAAACATTAGGATAGGCTGAGCTGCAGCAGATCCTGAGACTGCTCCCATTCCACATTCAGTGCAAAACTTTGACTGTCAAAAACTTTCAATTGATGAAAATCCTACAGATTTGGGGAAAGGAGACCGTCCAACTACAGTTAGACTGAAGAAGTAACCAGAGAGGGGAGTGTCTAAAAGCAAACCCAGGAAGAGATTTTAAGAATTAATCTGAATCGGATAAACAACTATTGGACCAAAGTGAGAGCAAAAACCCCAACTCACCAGTAGAAAAACCCAACTAGAACTTTAGCAGAAGCAATTTCAGTCAAAAAAAAAAGGGCCGGTCACCAAGATAGAAGAGACCCAAAATAGAACAAGTTTAAATTACCAGAGAGGTGCTCACAGCAGGAGTTGTGAACTTAATGCTCAGTGAGTTTGGATAGTAACCTAGGACAGAAATAGCAGGATAACTGGGAATGTAGAAGGGGCTTCACTTATTGAGAACAAGAGAGCAGGCTACACCTACTTTATGATAGGGAATAATCCAAAATAAAGCAAGAAAATTGAGCAAGACTGAGGCAAGAGAGATCAGATGGTAAACCTGAATGCAATCTATGGCTGGAATAAGATCTACAAATTAATGAATAAATTAAAAACAGAGAAATCTCAAACTTTGTGGTAAGGTGGAGAAAAATGCTGCAGAAATATTTAATGTCTGCCATCAACATAAAATATACAGACTAGTTACAGCCAGAATATTAAAAAAAAGCATCTTGTCAACTATAATTAAACGGCAATAAAGGTAACAATAGGCAAAGGGATAGTAAATCTGAGAAACAGCAAAAAGAAGAAAATAGAATTTCTTTTTAATTAGAATGGATTCATAGTGTCACCAAGTAACTTGTTCTTTAAACTTTTCCAGCCGTGCAATAATAAAGTGCAACACTAATAGATCTCTACTGTGCTTCAAGACTTTACTCTTCCTCGTCATCATTACAACCTGGGAGAGATCTTGAAACAGGCCATTATAGCTGAAGTATTTAGCCATGTTTTCCTTTAAGCCTTCCTTTTTGACACAAAAACCTACTTCCCCCAAATTCTAATGTAATCAGAATGTCTATTACAGGCATATATTCTCCTTTGTGGCTGAAAAGACTGAGTGTTTTCTCGCTTTCAGCTTTTACAGATTCGTTCTTCCTTCTTATTTTCTCCCTGAAGCAATATTAGCATTGTTTTCATTTCCTAGCCAGCCTACTCTTGAATTCTCAACACCTCCTTCTCAGGCAACACCTCACACTGTTGCCTTCTACAATGCTGCAGCTTTAACCTATTTTCCTCCTTGGCAAAAGAAACACTGGAACTCTCTGGAGTACACTGATTCACAAATTTGCTGTGTGAATGACTTCCTGGGGTTCCTAATTATGTATGTTGAAGAAGTCACTGACATCATGGACCTGTGAGTCCCAGAGAAAACCAGACCAGTCACTTTTCAGCCCACAGGAAAATCCCCATGAAATCCCAAAATAAGCAGCTCCGAGGAAAAGAACTTTTTTCTTTTTTTTAGCCTTGTTTTGTTGGTTGCTTGGTTTTGTTTCTGTTACTACAGAGATATGTAGTTTAGGTTGTTTGGTGAATACAGCTGAAAAATAAGATGAGAATTCAGCTGAATTGAGACTGACAATTTTCATAGTCCTCTATGAGTATTTTCAAAACAATCGCAGAGAAACATTAGGACATTGTGTACATATTCTGCATCAAAAGACCAACAGAAGGATAAATATTACTCATTTTGCAAGGAAAAATGTTGACCTCTTTTTCTTCAATAAACTGAGTTCCTGTAATTTCATGGAAGCAATAGAGTATATGAACACTCAAAGACTCAAGAGCTCAAACTGCTACCATGAGTTATAACAATGAAGAAAATTTTAAAGTAAACAAGCTACAATACAGCCAGTTCTGTTGGAGAAATACTGCAACAGCAGTTAATCTCCTGAAAAAGCTGCTAACTCTGAGACTAATGCAAATGGCAAATTTGGGCACTTTCACACAGAATTTACTATAAAAAGCAGCCATGTCAGATGAATCTAAAATTACTGCCCAAGATCAATTTTTTTTTCCCAACATCACCAAGGAAAACACAGGTTAAACTCATGCCTGTTCATGCAACACCTTTAGTAGTCTTGTGGCTTACTCCATTTTTCTTTGTAAACAGATTAGATTTTCTGCTCCCAGATACACTGGTAGGGATCCTGCTTCATGCTATGAGAAGCTGGTAGGCCAAAGACAAACTTTCAAATCAGTTCCTGGACAAACTGCATTTCCTAGCTGTTCCTAAAGCCTTTGGAACCTCTGAATAATCTTCTTTGAGCAAAACAGCAGTCAGCACTTGTACCTCAAGGGCAACAAACTCTGTTAATGCACTCTTTCAAGTGACCTATTATAGCTTGAAATCTCAAATCACAGACCCTCTCCCTGAGTGGCTCACATTACTTTCAGCCTTTCAGGATCTAAGGGTGTGGTTTGGGGATCAATTTAAATTGATCTAACTGTGGACCACTGCCAGACAGAAAATCCTCTACTTATGCCTATCAGGTTATGCAATGAGCATAACTGAAATTAGTAGTCAGATCATTTCCCAGTCAAAGCTATGGCATGACAACAAAGAGAATGGCACTAGAGAAGAGGCAGAAATGTACAACTTGGCACATGCAGCCCAGACTTGAATCTGCTTGAACTTCCCATCAAACAGCACCCTAGCCAGGGCATCTGGGAGGATTATTAACATGAGATGGAAAAAAACATACAATAAACACTAAAATCTTTGTGCCTCCTTCCCCAGAGGATCCTTAATGATTTCATAGAAGCTTTCAGCAAAATGATAGTACTATGAGCTGACAATACAGACCTGGCTTTCATTATATGCTTCCTAAGTCAGTATGCAAAATGCCTTAAGAATCTCTCTTCCATGACAACCCTGAGAGAACTTCTGCCCACAGAACATGATCACACTACAAATCACAGCAAATGGTACCCAAAAGTTCAGCTGTCCAGAATTTGTTTTGTGGGTTTCTTTATTTATTTGGACATACCATCTTCTTTTTACTTCATATAACTATTTTCTTCTTGTTTTACCATGAAACAGAGTCAAGACAAGTAAATATCTTCAGTCTGTTTTCTACTTGGGATCCAGTAAGACAAAGATAATAGGAAAGCTTTTGAATTACCTCTTTGCTAAACTTTTCTTCAAGATTATAGAAAATCTTCACATTATAAGAAATGAATAAATGAGATAATATCTAGGTCTGCTTTATTCATAACTAGATCACAGTTACCTAACTGGCAATTATGCAAAAACGAAGTTCATCCATATTTTATACTATTTATTCAGTACATTGTCAGGATTTTTTGGTTAATGCAGCCAAATTATTCCAGAAGCCATTTCATATGGAGTTAACACATTGCCTGACGACTCATCAAAGAGAAACAAGTAATAAAGCTCCAAGAGTTTAGTTAAATTTAATTTACAACTAAGCAAAACAGTGTTTATTGGAATAAAAAAGGTCATTAGTGTCTTACTAGGAAGCAATTAAAATAACAGATCAAAGCCATTCATCAAATCACAAAACAGATGCTAAGCTTTACTGTAAGAGATTTAGAAGCAATTGTGTATGTAACAGTATAAGTCCACAAACTATGCTGTACCTTCTGTGACCACAGAGAAGTTGCTGAAAAAACAGATTTATCACATACTAGATTTAACTGTGATTCTCCAGCTCCTTACATGTTCATCTGACTCGTCTGGACACTCAACGTGAAGGCATTGAAGCAGCTGAGATGCAGTCTCTATATTTTTGAAGTTAAAATTATTTTAACACAATTAAAATAGTTATCATGCTCTTGGCAAACCATTCAATCCTCAGTACTGAGTTCTGTTTTAACAGTACAGTGAAAATTTCAACTGTCACTAGAAAATAATGAAATTTTAAAAAAAAAGAAAGAAAATGTAAAAAAAGGTTTTCAGCACTTTGAACAAGTAATCTGTAGTTTACATACCCTCTTCAGTAGTGGACTGAACTGAAACACTTCTGGCCTCCTAAGATTCAGGTATACCAATTCTCTCTACAAATTTTAAATAAGCAATGGAAAATAGTTGCATTAAAAGGCAGGGAAACGTGGATATGAGAATTCTGTTTGTATTAGTTTCATTGTTTCATAAAGGAGTTGCAATCTATTGTTAAAAATCTCTGATAATTAACTTATATTCTCATGTCACAAATTTAGGAAATGTGTCCATCAAATCTTGAAATCTCTGCTTAGATTAACACAGACACTCCATATATATTCATCCATGTCAGACTGCAAATCCTTTTTTTAATATGTAACTCAGCCATTGTCTCCTTGTCACCAGATTTGTTCAGAAGTTACAATGTCTACCCAAGCTGAACCAAGTCAGAGCTGGAACCAGAACTGAGTCGCAATAAAATAGCCCCAACTCACTGTGACAGAAGTAGAGCTCCCCAGAAGCCTGCAGTTGTTTCATTTGGTTTGGGTTTTTTGGGAGGGGAGCAATTTCCAGCCCAAAAGCCCTGATACAGGAGAAGTTCAGCTAAGGTCCTGTTAACAAACCTTTATCAAGAAATTTTTGAATGGCTCAGTAGATATCAGGCCAAATCAGCGACAGATATGCCCAGAGGAGATTTGATTAATACGAAGCCTCTCAGGGTTTGTTTTCCACCACTGGTTCTCTGTGGATTCCTCCATTATCCAGTGTATCCTAGACCCCACTACCCTGGATAAGAGGGTTGACTGCCTAAAAGGAAAAAGAGACTCCAAAGAAGCAGTTATTACACTTGAGGAAAAGATTTTCTCTTAGTCTGTGATCAGCACACAGTCAAAAGCAAGTTTTGTGACTGTCCCTGCATTTTTAATGCTAAGTATAAATATTACTACTGGTCATAATGTTAAGTGATAGCAACTGTCACTTCTACCCTTAGGGCAGCTCCTCTGCCTGCACCAACAACCAGCTCAAGACCCTCCCAGTGATGATTCCCTGCTGTTTTTCACAAGTTCTTAAAAACGAATTGGGAATTTGTTGAAGAATGCCCTCAAGCACATCAAGTGGGGATTCTCATTAACAAATAACAAAGGCAAATGCCATATGCTCTGCAAACAGCTTTTAACCAAGCTCAGGATCACTAAGAGAAAAGAGTAGAAACTACCTAATTCCAAACATTGCCAGTGCTTCACCACCATTTTCTCTGAGCAGTTGCCATCTATATTAGAGCCTTGCAGAAATGAGATTGACCAACTGGGCTTCACACTCAATGTAATTGAAGGACACCTGACCCAGTCATGGATATCTGTGGGAATTAGCTTGCACACAAAAGTAATCTAAACATGACACTAAGTTCCATATAAGCTAATGTATTCTATTTCTTAGAAAATTCAATTAGACTATGCTAAGCTGGAGTGCTGTCACAGACAGACCACTCATGGTATCCAGCCTGCCTTGTTTCAAATTAACTTGGGTATCTGTATATTAAATTGTGCTGCGTAGCAAGATGAACGGGTAATATAGTTCAACTGTTATCAGTGTAATGAGATATTAAGCTTTTACATCACAGGTTCTCAAGAACATAATTAATAATAGTCACAGTTTTTTTAATTTCATTTTGTAACAGTAGGAATTAATTCTGGTGTGCAGTAATGTAACCCATACGCAGCAGATATCCTTACCAGTGTATCTTGTTACCTGTGAAAGGAGAAGATGACACAATAGAGAAAACACCTTGCAGTAACCCAACTTGGGTAATGATCCACTGGAATGAAAGCCAGTGGTGAAGGGAGAGCCTAGAGTAAAAGCCACATAATTTCTTTGTATGGAATCTAGCTTGACATTGCACCTCAACTCCTCACCCCAAGATATGTTTTCAGCCCACTCACATATTGTTTCCATGTAGGATTTGGCAGCTTTGAATAAGAATCCTGTAACCAGCAGATTCAATAATGTTAACAAAAGATGGATTAAGAAGAACAAAGTTTGTGTTGTTCTTTTAGAAATGTTACCATATTTCTAGTTTTTTAAGGATTTTGGTGTTTCCTGGATGCATCAGTCATCTGAATTACTTTTTTATATATGTGGGAGTTCAGTCGTCTTGCTTATTGGCTGTCATCTTGCATTTCAGCCCACTGATTGACAGAGCAATTAGAATATAGAAACAAAAAATCAATAATTCAGGACTTCCAGGCCACTGCTGCTCTTAAAAGTAACTGGTTTACTGGTGGCAGTGCCAGTTGCTGATCAGAAAATAAAAAACTAGCCAGCCACGAATAGAAAAAATGTAAAGACAGATGCACTGTTTCTTTGCATGAAAAGGTTTTTATATTAGATCCCTGTGTTTAAATTCTTCTATATTTTTCTCTAAAGGCAAATTGGGGAAAGGATGAACGTAAAAAAGTGGAAGGGAAGGGAAAACAAAATAATTTCAAAAGCTGTGCAGATTTGTGTGCTCTTGTTTTTCTATCACCATGCTAACCGTCACCCCTGCTTAAGCTTTAGGGATTTTGTATGCACATTTATTCTTTAACATAACACTTTACTTGTTCCTGAATGAGTGACACTACTGTAGCATCCAGACTGACTACTCAGAGATATGGCATTTGGCTGTTAATACATTCTGTCACACTCTACCTGCCAGTTTTACTGTACTCTAATCGCAGTCCATGGGCCATCAGTGATGTTCTGCCACTACAGCTGGAGGACAGCTGCAAGAGGCCTCTACCTACTAAGACCTCCTGCTGAGTTACTGGTTGTTAAGGTAATGGAACTTTAGTGTAGAAATAACATAGAAGTAACATAATGAATAGCTTTCATGGAGAGAAGACTACTTCACTCGCTCAAATGCATTTTCTTTAATAATGGTTCTCAAATGCATGTTCCTTAGCTCCTCTTAACTAAAAAATTCTGTAGTGCTTCATTGAGAACAAAAATTATTTTTTTAATGAATATCAAAACAAAATGGTAGATGCAGAAACACCTTTTAATTTTCTGATATAAACATATTCTCTACAGATTGGTATTTAGCTAACATCAGTGCAAACACTTCTCAACAGTTCTATTTTATCCCTTTATAAGGTAAAATAAGCAGTGACCTTCATATTAATAAAATATTATACTTATAGATATTTAATATGTGTAGCAATGAACAAAAGGGACCAGGAACTAGGGGCAATTTACTGCTTAGATAGAAAAAACAACTCTGCTCAACTAGAGTAGCATTTCTGACATTGACCACAAGCTGAATACAGTAAGTAAAAATTATCGAGAGATTGAAATTCACATAACTGTGGAATATAGTGTGGTTGAAACCATTTTTTAAATATGAAGACCCATTAAATCATTTCTACAATAAATGCTAAGAGTTAAAAATATTGCATTAGATGCCACAAAATCCATAATCAAGGAAAAATTAATCAACATTAGTGGAAAAAGACTTACAGGGAAAGTAAAAGCATGTGTAAAAATAAATAATTAAAGTAAAAAAGGGAACATTGATAGCAATTAATATAAATTAAGAGTCAGGAGATTGCTAGAATGCTTGAGGCTATTGTCAATGAGAAATCAATGGCTGACACAATTAAGGACAATAAGGATTTTTCAAAGTACATTAGCAACAAAATGCATTCTAACAGCAGTATTAGTACAGTAATAGATTAATACAGTAGAAAGGCCATTAAAAAACAAACAGCACTGAAAGGCTCACAAATTAGTTTCATTCTGAATTTGGGAGAATTCCAATACGATTCAATACTGTCAAGAAAATATACTACCAACCAGAAGTGATTTAGAGAAGTAATACTGAGAAGCTACCACACTAAGATTTCTTTTGAGATCAGCAAAAATAGAAAACTCTGATCCAAGAGCTGGAGAAAAGCTTATTTTGTTGCTGGTAGCTCATGAAATTCAGGGAACTTCCTAAAGAAAACTATTAAAAATAATGGAGTACTTGTAACTATAAAAGTTGTGGTATGACCTGATGGAGTCAGTTAATATGACTTCAGACCGGCACATGTCATGGTAAACCTGCTTGTGTGTCACTTAAATAAAGATTTAGAAAAGATCAGTGGAATATTCAAAATTTATTAACTGACAGAACTCAAAATACATCGGCAAGTGGACAATCTATTGTAGATGTCCTCTGAACTCCTACAGAGACCAAATTTTGCTCATATTAGAATTATTTAGCATTTTTATCAGTCTCTGTAAGAAAATACAGACTCTTTATCTGTCAAGTTGACAAGAAAAGAGGATTTCAGCACAAGTTAGTAATGAAGAGAAGAGCCCAGATCACTGTAGTGAAGGAGGCACAAATTATATTAATTTCAACATGGTCAAACATAGGGTAATAAACCTAGGAACAAATAATTATAGGATATCTCTGCCTACTTCTGTTGAGTAGGCAGAGGTACAACACAATCCCCAGCTGGAAGCTGAGAGGTAAATCCTAATTTAAAATAAATTGCTGATCTCAACTGCCAGGTAAAGGAAAATAGGGCAGCAGTCTACCACTGGTGATGGTGGATTCTCCACTTCTAGAACTATTCAAATCATAGCTGGACACTTTAAGGCACAGAGTTTATTCACAATGAGAATTAACTTAGGGAACATTTATGCTGTGCTGTCAGCTTACATATAATCCTCTTCCAAAAGCAAGATGCAGCCATGAGCAGGAAGACTCCTTGCTACTCCTGGGCATACAGCCAATTCTAGGGTCTTGATAGGATATAAATGGTCTGCAGCTCATTGCACTGGGCCAGCATTTCCACTGCCAGTTTTACTTATAGCCTTGCCACATTCATTAAACAAAGTCACAGAACATCTCCAGCACAAGGAAAAAGGACAGAAGAATTGAATGTTAGCTGATGTCATTCTGAAAGTTTCTTTCCAAACAGTTTCAATGCTGTTACTCTAGGGCAAAATATTACCCTCTACACTGACTCTTCCCTGAAACAGGGATCCCTGAAAAAATGCCTCTAAAGACAAACAAGAGCCAGTAGTTTATACAGAGCCACCCAGAACCCAAACACAATGTGCTATGAGTGCTGACAGATGTGAACAAGGATTGCTACAGATACAATACCCATTCATGAAAACCCACTACAGCCTTAAAGCTTACAAGGATTCTTTGAAGTAAATTTGTTATTTGGTAAGAACTCTTGCCTTCTGAAATCCACATGACTTATAAGCTATTCAGTAGAAAACACTGAAATATCCAAACAGACTAAAATCTGGATCATAACACATTCATTAATGAGGAGTAGCAAAAGAATGACCTTGTATGAGGTAGAACATTAGCTACCATTTTCTTCTGTACTACAGCAGTATTAGACTCTTTGCCCTGCCAACAGCTTTGAAAAATATAAATTGACATCTACTCCACTGTGATGCTTAAGTATATTCTGAGCTTCACAACTGGAAAGTTTATTAACTCTTTGAGGAAGAAAAATTTCTTTGTTTTACAAGGAGATGTTATTCAGCAAAATACAATCTTCAGGGTAAACACTCTCTAATAACACACATTTCAGACCTGTTGCTCCCAGTGCACTCTGGAGACAATCACATAGCAGCTCAAAGAACCAAAATATTCTGTATTGAACATGAGTCATTTGATAAGATTCTTAATACTAATTTTCTGTTTCCCACACAATCACGAAGAATGCCTAATCCAAATATCTCTTTTCTTTTAAAGAGCCATCACTTCAGCCACTCACCATTCAAACTCTGTTGAGCACCTTGACATTAGACTACATCTATGGGTATGTGCCAATCAGAATTACAACATGGGGATGTATAAATCATAAAGGAAATACTCAAAATCCTTATTAGTGTAATTATCATTGTAATTGTTTAACAGATGTTGAAAGCAAAACAACCCAGTAAGAATTAGAAGAGTAACAAAGATTAGGTTTCACAGCCATATTCACAAGCCTTACATAATAAGTAGAAGGAAGGCAACAGAGGATATAAAAAAAATACAAGGAAATAACCATCCTAAATCCTCACTGAAAAAGAAAAGGGCAAAAAAGAACTATCCTACTAGAGCTTATTTGTACCTGTCACTAAACGTTCATCCATTTTGAATTCTTCTTGACCTCTTCAAATAGCATGACATTTTTACCATTAACTGCAACGGACTTTGTTCAACTGAAGAAAGGTAGAAACAGCCAGCAAAAGGCTTTCCAAGCATTCTCCTTTCTTAAACAAGCCCAAAGGATTATTCAAAACTATTGTACCATCCTCACTGGCTATGGTAACAAAACATTTAATTCCCCACAGTTGTCAAGCAACATGTTTAAGACTCATGCAAGCAATGAATGTTAAAAAGTTCTTTGCCAACAAAAGGGAAAGCTCAGCTGCGAAGATCTTTGAAGGAAATGCTGCACCTCAGTGCTACTATCTTTGATCTGTGATTGGTACCTCTAACAGAGGTACACTTGACACTTTAAATATTGATGAGATATTTGCTGAGCTGCCATTAAAAGTCAAGGCTTCACTTTCTAGTGAAAGAGAAACACAAGCTTCAAAGACTCTGTAGAGGTCCTGATCTCAAGAGCCTTTAAAGAAGCTGAAAGTATATCAAACCAAGGGAAGGGGGATCACCTTGTCTTGGTTTGATATGCCATAACACCACTTGTTATACACAATGGTTTGAAAGTATTATAAAGGATGAAGCCTCTTTCATAGCTACCATTCCCCTACCTA
Source organism: Geospiza fortis (assembly GCF_000277835.1). Classification (NCBI taxonomy): domain Eukaryota; kingdom Metazoa; phylum Chordata; class Aves; order Passeriformes; family Thraupidae; genus Geospiza; species Geospiza fortis. The sequence continues at coordinate 209,259 of NW_005054336.1, forward strand.
GGGCGCTGGAAAAGAAAACCTCTCTCATTTCATAAAGACAATACACATTAACAACTAGTATATATACTACAAGTAACTTTGTATAGTTTTGTTCTTTTAATGTGTGGATAACTCTGATTCAAGATTTACTATTTCTGAGACACATGAAAAAATACATCTAAATAATTCTGACAGATTAAAGTTCAGCAACCATGCTACATTGTATCTGAAACAGCCAGTAAAAGGGGAAATTTCAAAATCAAATGCATCAGCTCACTCCATACAGATGAAACAAAAGTGACTGTGAGTGGCCAATAAAGCATTCAGCTAAGTTTTCTTGCCTGTTCCACAATGATTTCATCCATATGTCCATCCAAGCTTCATTATTATTAGTGTAACTGTCAGGAAAGGCATGCTACAAAAAGAAATAACTATCAAGGATAAAGAGCAAAAATTAAGCTCACCAGCTATCTTTTTGTTACATTCATGTAGACAATGGCCTTAATAGATAAAGAAAGCACACAGAAGAGCTTTGATCTTTGGTCTCAACTGTCTTAGAGTCTGTAAGTCTCCTGAAAGAAGTCAGGTGTGAAACACTGCCCAAAATGTTACTGCAGCTGCACTTCCTTATTGCTGGCCAGGGAAGGTGGAGGGCTACAGGACACTCCATTGCTATTCAGCATTCTGATCAGGTGAGCAGTAAGAAGGGCGATTTTGTGGCCATTGTCCCTGCTTGTAAGTTGAGCAAGGAAGAATTAGCAAAAGAATTTCATGAGAGAAGAGAAGGCTAATCCAGCTTATTTTTCCAAAGAGTAAGGGAAAACATGGGTGATCTGTAACTCTGCTTTATAAGAACAATAAAAGGTGCTCATTCAGCATGCATGATTTTCTTTAAAAAGTGAACAGAGAGCAAGTCTCTTTCAATATAAAAGACAAATCTGCAATCAAAAAGCACAATTCTAGTTTTTGAATTAGATACGATAAGGATTGGTTTTAAATAAACAGCAAAAAAAACCAAAAACAACAACAAAAAAAAAACCAAAAACAAAACAAACAAAAAACCACCACATTTCAAAGCCAGTTGAAATATTGTGAAGTACTTCTCCAAGCATTGCAAAGCATATTTGGCCAGGAGAAAGTGCCATTTTCAACACTGAGAAAAATGCAGTAAAAATGTCATACCACTTCCCAAAGTTTATTTTCACATATTGTTTTTTCTATCTCAATTTCAAAAGACAAAAGAAATCAGAGCATTGGCAGACAGTTAACTTAGAGACTTGTCACTTTACTTTTTACTATAACTTTAGGAAAAAAATATGGAATAAACTCTGAAAATAAGATATATCTGAGCAATCACAGATGGTATTCCAAAGACTTCCATCCAATACCCTGCATGTAAGCCCAGACATTATGTGTGCTCCTGCTGGCAGCAATTTGGCCCAGTGCTTATGCATAGCACTGCTGTATATTGTAGTCATGTTAGGAAAATAAATCATAAATAAAAACACTGGCTTCACCATTAGCATGTGCTAGAGGATAAAAGTATGAAAATTAAGTCTTCTTTTTGACTGTCATTAAATTAGAAGTGAACTGAGCAAAAAAGCTTGAGTGCAATTAATAATTGACTTGAAGATTAAATGAAGATTACAACTTATTTAAAACCATACTGGAGAAGAGACAATAATATTATCTGCCTTTGATATCATAGTGCTATAAAAAGTTACCTGAAAGAGCCACTATAGTTAATTTCTCTGTAGAGTGGGAGAAAAATATGATTTAGTATAATTAGAACAATATATTATCAATCTTTGCACATTTAGAAGTGAAACTTGTTATTCTGTTTTCATATCCATTTTATCCCTAAAAGCATTTTCTCAAAAGATACAGCAATTTACACTATGTGTGAGAGCATACTCCCATTTACGAAAGGAAACAAAGGTATGTGTTACTATAGAGATCTGCCAAGACATGTTAAATGTTTTCTTCACAATGTAAACCAGCTGCATTTAATCTGAGTTACCCTGAGAATGGCTACTCACAATAAAATTTTCAATAGAAGCATCTTAGGATTGTTTGAAAGGGCATTCATACAATAAGCTTTTCAATTCCAATGGTGTTTATAAAGCCAAAAAGCCTTGGTGCCACATCCTTGCAGACAAGTGGGCAAAACTGACTTTTACATACTAATCTTATCAGCTAATCTTATTCCAACAAAGACTATGCATTTTGGTAAAGAGCTGAAGGTTTTGTTTAAATCACATGCTCTACACTGAAGAACTAACTTCATTAACTCCGCTTAGTGGAGATTTAAAAATTTTGTCTCATGAAATAGATATCAGCCATTAGGTGAATATTAGACAATATGTGCTCAGCAGTACTCCAATCTAATAGCTGCCCCAGCTGAATCAGTATAATGCTTCCTCTTCACTGTGTTATCTCTTCAGTAATATTACATTATTATGGCCAGATCATCAAAGAGTAGAAACTGGCAGAGCACTATTGATTTCAGGAGAGCTATACTAACTTGCACCAGCTGAGATCCTGGCTTTCTTAACGCAAATGCATTGTAAACTTAAAACCATAGCTAGAATTGCATGGATCGGCTAGGTGTAGACATTACAAAAAGTACCAGAACAATGTCAAGAAATACATATGATGAGGCTTACAGTGAAAAACAGACAAAGCAAATCAAGAAGGGGCTGTTTTAAATACAGGGGCCATCGTTGGAATGGCTGAACGCTGTTTCAGATTGCTCAAAAATATTATCTTCAGATAAAAAGACTGATTCAAAGTCACATTCACCTGCAGCAACAAATTACTAAGCAGGCAGCAAGCACCATTGATGCAGATCATTCAAACAATAAACACAACTAAAACTACCTGAATGCCATTCAAATACAGAGAATAAGCATCAGTGCTGTTGATACAGAAGAATTTAAATTCAGACATACAAAAGAGAAGTTTTAAACATTTTTTTAAATAAACGTGTACACTACGCAATTTCAGATGTCTCCATTTCCATACTAATTTTGAGTGATTTGGTGGAACTCACACAGTTCCACCAGTTCAATGTCATTTAGATTGTGTCGAGCACTCAAACCCTTCCTGAAATAAGCAACATTGTTCAGCTTCCTCTGTGATCTATTCTACCACCTTTGCCCACCTTAATACTCAGTTTTGCAGGAATTTCTCTGGTGCGCAAAACTGACAACTCATAGGCATCAACACATTAATGCCCAAATTCCTGTCACTACTGCTCAGCCTTTAAAATATAAATAAACTCTCTGAAATTGGTGGGCCGATTTCCACAGATTTCTAAAATGCTGGATTTCTCATTATAAATTTCACTCCCATACTCATCACAGATTTTGTTACATAATACTCTTTACTGGATATACACGAGATTCGTATTTTGATATTACAACATGATCACTGTTTTGAAAATCTGCTATATACACAAATAGCAGTAGTTATGAAAAAGTCATAAGTATAATTTTGGGTCTCCAGTCTCAAATCTGAATCACATAATCCTGGATGACAGGAGGATTCATCCAGCCTTTTGCAACTTCCCTTGTACAGGTAAAATAGCAGAACATATTTTATACAATTGTTAACATCACACATGTCAAGAGCAGCAGGTGAGACAAGAAGCCAAAAGATGGATCAGAACCACAGTAGCCACACAGCAAAAGCATGGCCAGAACTTTTCAAGGTTTGCTTTTAAAAAAAAGTAGAATATTGTACTACTTCAGGTTTCTGTATTAATTTAAGCTCTACTTTTGGAAGCACAGGGAACAGACTCATACAGACTTACACATACGTAATGATACAACCCCAGAAAGCCCAGAAGTCAGCCCAAATAATGATCCTTCATCCTTCTACACACAGACATCAGAAGGATTTGGCATCAACTGTTACCAAAAAGTTCAGCTCAGAATGGCCACATGTTAACAGACATACAGGTCAGTTTCATTTTGCAGTTTTCTAGTTTGTTTTTGGTGGCGTTTATTTTTCTTTTTCTTAAGGCAAGGAGCATTTCAGCACAAACACAGATGTTTTTCAAATATCCCTAAGAAAGGGTTTATTATTATTTTACTCAGGTATATTAAGCTCAGTATTTTGAACCTTGGCTGTTTATTCCTTCCTTTAAATAAATATACTTCTGTCTTGAAAAGAGCAGATGAAGTCAACTGGTTTAAATGTTTCTCATTTCCATGCAGCATATACAGTATGATAAGCAGTTAAAGCTAAAATTAATATTTGGTATGTCAACAACACCTCTTTCACTGCCAAATACTTCAAAGTCCAAAAAACCAAGAAAATTTAAATGGGTTCCAAGATGTAAATATCTTGGGACAAGGTCAAAAAAGGTGGCAAATATTTGTGTGTACTACACATTTCCACCTGATGAAAAACAAACAAGTGTGGATTTTTATTTTTTTGTCAATGCAGTAGAAAAGGGCAAATGTGGAAATCCATCCTATGCACAAATATGTCTAACATTAAAAAAATCAATGTTTCTTTAACCACTGTTCCAAGGCTCCTTTATGGTTAGCTCAATACCTACTGATGTGCTGACCTACCTAATCTGATGTCTTGTCCAGCTCCAAAATGAAGCCAGGCAAGGCTATATGCAGTCCTTTAGTTCTCAGATTCTGGGGAAGATCTATATTGCATTAAAGTTCACAATAGTAACAGCACCTTCAATGGCAGGGGGAATATTGACATGCTCAAAGAGAAACTCTTGTGTATACCAACATAACACTGGGAGGGACTGCATCACGTCTAAAAAAAAATCAGGCAATAAGTTTTTTTAACATAGCAAAAACTCTGTATCTAAGATATCTAGTACAAGTGGAGGCATCCAACAAAGGAAACTAGTCAGTGCCTGCTGTGTGATCTATGGATCAAAGAGTTATTTATTCAGCAGACATAAAACAAAACTCCAGATTCATGGTCCATTGGTAAAACTACACTGCAACAAATACAATTCTTGCCTGAAGTAGGACAAATCTGACTCCCATAATCTTTTGAAGCATGACAGCTTCTACATGATAAATACTTAATTTATAAACTGGTGAACAAAATATTAATTAAATAATAGTGTTCAGTATGCCTGCAGCCACACAGTCTTCAACTATGATCCCACAGGTCATGCAGCTAAACCAGGTGAGTTTGTGTTTGAATACAACAGCTCCAGAAGAGAGCAGGAGTTGAAGTGTTACTCTGAATCTGTTCATACTCAAGATCTTTGCTTTAAGTCAGGTTCCATATTCACAGTAAGTTAAACACACTTGAGTTAACCCTTCTTCAATTAATTAATCTTAATCAAGATACAACATGGCAAACTTGAAGAAATTGGTTTTAAAAATAAATTTTATAATCAAAAGCTACAGAATTAGATAAGATTATTCAATTATTAGAGGAACTAATGCACCAGAAGAAAAAAATATTATTTTATGAACTGCCAAATTTTGCTAATTATAGCTGTTGTGTTTACTCGCTTTCAGTTGGTTAACTCAAAAGAAAATAATTAGAACATTCATCATCAAGGTTTCATGTTAGACCAAGCTCAGGTTAGAGTTAATACACAGATAGTAAATGGAGTCTGTATTCAAGGACAACAGGCTTTAAGTAATGAGGCAGTATCTCTAAAGAGAATGCTAAACGAAGTCAAAGATATCTTTATGTACTCCTCACCAACACCATATAGGTAAGAGTTACACACTATATGTTATGCTAAGCCCTTCAATCCGTAGCAAAGCAAAGAAATAGCCTGCTGAACCAGAACCACCTGCTGGCACACATGTCCTCACTGTTCCTGGGACACGGCAACCAGTAACAGTCACTTGGGGCTGCTAAGAAAACCTGCCAGGAGCAAAGAGAGCAGGCACACTGAAACAGCTCGTTTTACACATCCACCCCAAAAGGCAGACCCAAATCTAGCACCTTTCAGCAGAAGGGAAGCAATGCCACCAGTAGCCACCTCTCCAGGAAGCTGTGCCTGGACAGGCATGGGGCAGAATGGGTTAGCAAACTCAGCTTGTCTGGCCATACCCCATAGCTCAAGCTGAACACAAAATCCCATTTACTAATTGCCAAAGGAAGAGGTCAACCCTCAATAGTCAGACAAGCAGTTATACTTAATTTTCAAACACAGCACAAGACCACACATGTTGAGAGAAAAAAATTACAGGTTATTTGGATTTATTGTAGCCAACTCATAAAACACAGACTCAACCCCCATAGCAAGCAACACAACTAGACCCAGCTAAACTACATGCGTCATGTTTAATCATTTAGCAAAAATTGCTAATTCATTTCTCAATAGAGACTGTGATAACTATTGGCAAGATGTCCAAGACACATTTATGTGATACAGTTTTACTCTGGCATGAAAAAGAAACTGCTGCATCATTCTGATTACAGTACAACCCAGACTCTAAACTGCTTCTGGATGATCAAAATACCATGTTCTTACCGCTGCTGCAAAATGCTAAACACAAACCAACAGCGCCTTTTATAATTCTATTTATAAGTCCATATTCTATATGTATTCCAAATTATAAGTCCATTAATAGCTCACTTCCCTGCATTTACAGGAAGATTAATAAAATTGTCCTGATACTACCCTGACAGGAAAAGGCTCTATTTTTTCAGACAATCTGTTTACAAGTACTATCCTGTAGTAAGTGAAGTTGCAAGTACATTTGTCTGAAGCTATGTGATGGCAGTTTCATTTAAAATAGTATATTTTTCTTGGATTCACTTTACTATTTCTAGTTGGAAGAGTCCTCCTCTGCAGAGGGCAGAGAACTCTAAATTCCATCAATATGTGTGCACCATTTGAAATCAATATCTATAGAAGATATATTAACCTTCACTTGAAAAATGCCAGTAAATAGAACCAATTATCAAATTAATTTCTCTTTTATATTCATGAAATAGGAATAGTCATTGTCAATATAAGCAATCCATTAAGTGAATGACTAGTAGCTGAAAAGATTTAATCTTTAGAGCATAGGAAATCTATAAAAGCTGCAAAGTCAACAATATATGCTGTCCACAGAAATCCATTATTTTTAGGGAGACAGCTATTCTACAAAATAGCAGCTCATAAAAGCATTCTAGTTCACTTTATTAATTAATAAAATCGAGCTTGAGATGTTTATGGTGTCCCTAAACTGTGTTCTAAAACAGGATATAAAGTAACAGGCTACAAAAACAATAACCCATAAAAATATTAATATAATATAATAATATTATATAAAATATAATAAATAATAGTGCTTAGATTTCTGGGGGGGTGAGTGGCATCCCCTAATTTTAGATCATTAGTCTTGCTTTTCCAAGTGTTTTGTGACAAAAATGTTGGGCTGATGACAGCAGTGCTGGTGCCAGTATTGGGGAGAGAGAGAGTCCAAGCACAGGAGATACAGCTGTTGTTACTCACCCTCTCAACTCTATTGTCCTAAATCTACCAGCCAGTGTAGAAGCCTCTCTACGAGGACTTTCCTTATTTATCTGGTTTAATGGAGTGCATTTCAAATTTTTACCAATACTGCAGAGAGAGAAAGGAATGAGATTTTTCTTTTAGTTTCTGTAAGTAATCAGTTGTCAAGTGGTACTGATTCTGCTACACCAAATGCAACTGAGCAGCATTTACCCAGCATCATAAAAAGTTGTGATTCTCAAGGAAGATTCTTCATATATGCTCACAGCTTTAAATAGCTTTCAAGCTCTCTTCATGATAAAAGAGCTGCAGTGCTGCTTACTAGAGGAGTCTTTAGAGTGACTGAAGCACGAAGACTGGGCTCTTGCATTGCAATGAGTTCTGAACCAGCAATAACCGCTAAATATAAGTCACCCATGAGCCTGAGGACAAAGGGTGGGTAAGACAAACTCTCCTCTTCTGCACAGTGCTAAACCCAATTCCTTCTGGGAAAACAGCCAGTTTTTCCAATTGTGCCTACCTGCAGTAAGGACCCACATTTTTGAGGTGCTGAGCAAGCAAGTTTCCTTTGAGTCATCAAGCACAAAAGGTGCTTAGCACCCTGGAAAATAAAAACTTAGCCTGCATTTAACAAATGCAGAGTGCCTGCATTTCCTATTGGTTTTGCTGGAAAAACCCTTATGAAACCATAATACCAGAAGTTAAAAAAAAAGGGGGAAAGGACACACCCTATCCCTCCTCAGGTGCACCCAAATACGCAGCACGTACTCACAATCCAGTAATGGAATGATTTGTTCAGACACTACTGGCCGAGACAGCACTATTGTACTAAAATCTCCAAAGATCACAGGTATTTCCTATTGAAATCTGGGATCAGTGACAAGGTTATTTATTTTGAATTCACCATTATGATTATAACAATGTCCTATAAAGCATATTTTTTTTTAGTTTACTTTAGCAATCCTTTACAGAAGTCTCCACTATGAATCAGAAAACACGATAACTGGTTTCTAGAAACAGTCACAGGTAAATGCCTGATACCAGTTTCTAGAGAAATAGTCTTATCCTCACATCTGGACCTAAGCACTGAGACAGGTGAGTTAAAGTTGAAAATAAACATATTCATAAATTGAGAGAAAAATATGTGAAAGCTGATCACTACTGCTCACCTTGGGGTTTTGACTGAACAGAACAAGGCTTAGATTGCAGATAGTTACATATAAAACAGCCCTACAAATACATCACACTTTTTGACGTCCCACCTTTAGGAAAAGTGACTTTCACATTTCATCCAGTTGACTAAACTTTAGTTCATAAGTTTAATCAGATTGTGTTCACATTTTTTCCATGACTCCTATACTTCTGCTACTCTGGGTTGTACTGTACAGCAAATCACAATAAATATTTATCTGTGAAATTGTTATAACATGCATTTTAGTTGATGAGATATTACACAGTACCAAGAAGTCATGACTTAATGAATAAATTCAAGTTTCCCTCACAAATGAGCTGATTGCAAACACTTTCCTCTTATCATTTTTCTAAAGTAACAGATTTTTGTGTAGAATGCTACATCATCAATTTGAGTTCCAGATACATGACCCTCGTACACAGGAACGACATATGAGGGTTGTTTAAGAGAAATTAAAAACTTCATCAATCAAAACATTTAAAAGGAGTATTCAGAGATCCTGCTGCACTGGAACTGTTTACCCTCATAGGCAGAAGTCAGAAACAAACTGATGAGATACATTCAATTCAGCTCTTACTAACGTGTAAGAAGGAAGAAAAACATGACCCAAACAAAAATTCACTTATCAAAAGCACCTAAAATTCCAGTGCTGGAAGTGTATGACTAATGCCTTGAAAGAAAAATGGAATAGGATCTCCTTACTCTCTCACTGCAGAGATAATTGAACATAGCATGTGAAAAGAGACACTGTAATAGTGATTATTAACTCTGTGTTTTAAAACCTTCAAAAAATAACACAACAGCCTTATTCTATTTGTGTCAAAGACAAATGTTTGAGCTCTTTCAGATTGTTTGACCCACTCTGGTAAACATATATTGACATAGATCATAGCAAAAGCTGTATTAGGCCTGTGGGAATTACAGCTCCCTTCCTGATGCTTACAGCCATCTTTGATGTAGCCAGAATTTTCTCTTTATAAAAAAGTGTTGCACAAGTAAAATGGGCCTATTTTATACACAATTGAATCAACAAGATCCTTCCTAGTAGTTCCAAGAACATCATGTTTATTTTGTGAACCATAACTGCATAAATACTGAAAATGCCAAAAGTATCATGAAGTGAAACATAATATTTAAGCACAACGGTCTGTATAAACATAACATATCAAATACAAGTTTTTATAAGAGTTAGGGCTTGAAAAATTCCAACTTGTACTTTTTTTAGCTATCTTGAGGACAACCCACTGAAGTGTCCCAGTGGTGCTGTGGTGGCCTTTACAAACAGTATGTAGTGGGGCATGCAGCACTGAAGTCTGATAGCTGATTTGGCTCTCAGCACTGTAAGACTCCAGTCTTGGCTCACATCTGTCAGGGAACACAGGCCTGTAAGAGCTAGCACAGATCCTACTTGACCCTCCTTCTGGCTCCAGCAGCATCTCTGCCTCCGTTCTACAGATACTGATTTTTATTTACATTCACTGTAGAAAGAGAATCACCTTCTAAGCCAAAGTTCCTTAATATTTGGACTGACATTGTCTTGGGAATAATTAAGGTAGATCTGATAGAAAACTACAGCAAAAAATTTGTTCAGTGCTCCATATGCCAACTTCTTACCATTACTGATACAAGGTGTTTTGTAATTCAACAGCCGCAGCAAATAATTTCTATGTGCCCATTCACTGAGTTAGAGTGTTTTAAGACAGTACACTCACAAATGCATTACATCTTCTCAAAAATGTTTTAGGCATGGCTGATTTGCCTAATAGTATGATTTTAATATTATTCATTACATGGGGGACCCACACACATTCAGTTTGCTGCGTCCTCCTGTGAACATACAGAGGAGCCCTGGTAACTCACCATCTGCATGCACTTGGAAAACGGGAAATAACATGTAGTGTCTTCTACTATTTTCCAGATAGCTTCTCAGAAAAATGAACATACTGCAGTCCAACATATTTTACCTTGCAGTTGTTAGGAGAACACACATAGCTCCTGCTGCTTAGCTGGCACACAACAATTTGTGGAGGTGAGGTATCTTGGGATTATTCACACACTATAACTTTTCTCTGTGAGTGCACTTGTTTGCTAAACGCTACCAGATCTCTACTTTGATAAATATTACTCCATTATTTAATTTTAAATAAATTGCCCTTTTTAGACAATTAATCACTTTCTAAGTGCAAATTCCATAGGTTGTTCATCTTCAAGAAATGCTCCCCTCTCAAATCCAAAAATCTGTGGTGGAAGACCAAACATACACCTAATGAAGGCCTTTCTGTAGGAACAGAGCTAAAATAACCATCATTTCTACCCACAGAAATGCAAGTATCAGGATTCAGCTCTCTCAGCAGACTCATCCTGTGGTGATGAGTTCACAAGTTGGCATTTAACGCCTGCATTTATTTTCAGTACCTTGAGTACTCCTTTTCTAGAGACTGACAGACTGCAGACTCACAAGGCAAAAATTGCCAGTGAAAACTTCAATAATTATTGCCAACCAGTCTCTCATCTACTACACACTGCTCCTGGCTTCCTCTTGCTAAATTGCTCTGCAGACAGTCTTCAAGCCAACAGAATGATTCCTTCCCATTGTTTCATGGAATCAATGCTGCCATGAAAAGTATGTAAGTTACAGTTACATTGATAGCAATGATAAAAATATTCATATCTTTACTCAACCTTGTTAACCAGGCTAAGCAAGATTTTAGAGCAATAAAAGCCATCTCTAAAGACTAAGAAAAAAGCTGGTTTTACTCCCGGCACTATTTATTTCTATAAATGCCAAATAACCAGCCCTTCACACAAGATGTCACGCTCAAGGAGAAGAGCGCAAGAAAGCTGATGTGGAAGTGGCTGTAGCACCTCTCTTTCCTAGTGACTCTACTTAATGCCATGTACAGCATAGCATCATGCCAAAGCCTGCCAAAACTTAAATGCTGTATAGCAAGAGCACATCTTTGTGAATAAAATTGTAACACAGAAGTTGCTATTCAGTCAGTGTGTTCTTGGAGGCTGGATGAAGGTTTTAAAAATGGGCAGCCCTATAATTAACATCTAGAAATGGATTTGTGTTCTCCCTGATTCATTAACTTAGAAAAGAGATGAATGTAATGGTTTGTACCACTTTTAAAAATATTTACACTTTACACAGTCAGTTTTGAGTGTTCCAATCATTCAGGATGAAAAAGAAATAAAAACAGTTAGAATGGGGTGGGAGTTTTCCTTTTATGGCTGGTGCATTCTCAGATAATCATGGAGAATTTCAGATCTGCACTATCAGTATTCTGACAGTGCTCTCACACATGTTGTCCCTCTCCTTGAATATGACAAGCATTGTGCCACAGATTACAGCGCCAGAAAAAAATTTAAAATAAAAATCAGAGAGAGTAGAACCCACTCATTTGTTTTACTATTTTTTAAAAAGAGGTTTTCTTAACTGTATCCAGGAAGGAAAGCAGAACCCTAAACAAATACAGGTTGTATTAAACTTCTCCAGGAAAAAAATCCCTTTGCTCCTGGCAGAAACATACCAAGTACATTGTTTCTGACTTTTAAGCTTCCTAGTCACTGACCATCAAATTTTTAAAATGCTGACTTCTGAGGTGAGGGCTCATAACCTTGTTGACTGCTTTTGGACCTGTGCTTAGACTTTTCTGAATCTATCACCTTATTTACATCGGCCATTGGCTTTTCACCTGTCTCCACAATTTGCTTTCTCAGCTATAAGGGGAACTTACCTCCACAAGAAAATCAAATGGGAGTTATCTCTATATCACGAACTATTCAGAAAAGAAAAAATCATTTTATATACCTTGCAGTTAAAAAACCTGTGGCAGAGGTAAGGACAAATTTCACAAAACATGCTCCCTAGTTCTGGGATTCCAAGAGACAAGAGCAAGCAGTTCTGGTCATTCAAAGGAGTGATTTGTGTAGTTGAAATTAAAAGTTTTCTGACACTTCAAGCTGGGTTCACAAAAGCAGAACTGCAAAATGAGAGGCTATAAACACTATACAGTTTACTTTCTCTCACAGACTTAACAAGGTTGCTCAGGTGCAGGTCAAGAATGGAAACCTGAATCTTAGACGTTCATTTTTATGTCTTTTTTCCACCAAACTATCAACAACAGAAGAAAGCATCCACAGAAATGCCTGCAGCAGAACGTAAAGCTAACATAAAGAACTTGTTTCAGTATTGCAAAGCTGCTGGATCCAGGCAATGTGAGACACAAGGCTTGGCTTCTTCCTTTTGGTGATTCCACCCGGCAGAAGAGGCGGCAAGAGTGGGCAAAAACCCCCAGAGCTGCTTTGGCTTGTGCTAAGATCCAGCACCCCCCTTTGTCAGAATAAAGCTTTGTAGAGTATGTGATGGCAGCTTCCTTCTGACTCAGTTCCTGAGTGACATTTAACTTGACAGGGGCATGTAACTCAAAACCATAACTCTGCCCTCTTGGTTTTTTTCATTTTAGGCAAAAGCCATGTTGCAATAAAAATGCAAATCTTATTCCTCTATCTCCACTCCGGTAAGTAACACCTTAAAAGCCAAGAGAAAGGGTTACCAATTTTTCCTTTGCTTTGCAAAGCTTAAAATCCTTCAGAAATTCCCTAATTTCATTTCTCTCCTCTATTTTAGCCATATACTTTTTGCATGCCAGATGGGTTTTCCCCAAGCTCTCACACCACTATGAAAACTGCTGTATTGTTTTTTAATTTATCACTGTATTAAAATATAATAGGTGAACCATACCTAGATAAAATGAATTATAGGTATACCTCCCATACATTCTGTACATCATGCTAAGCAAAAGCTGTGTTGTGTTAACTGTCAAGCTGAGAAATAGCTGACATTTGTTATTTTAATTGTTTACTTTGCTGAAATAAGCTTATATGAGAAGCTATGACTTTTATTAAATCTTCACTACAGCACTATTTTCACAGATTGGGAGGCAAAAACTAATTTTCAAAACTGCTTTGCCCTACAAGGTCACTACCAACAGCTTGAATGCACATGTCAAGGAGACATCTGCTTCAGAGATACCACTCCATGTTAAATGTGCATTATTTAAAAACTTAAAGATACTTTTCATTTTAAAAAGTGCTTATTCAGTAATTATGTCATTTTTAACTGGTGTTTATTAGCAAAGAATTTTATCCCCTGTGGATTGTTCTACCATTTCATAATAGCCCCCTAAATTAGACCTCAGCATTTGCTTTAGAAATCCCAGTAAAGCATAGCCATGGATGAATTCACAGACAAGCTGTCTGTCACTGATCTAAATCATTACAGAATTACACAGTAAGTTTATACATTTTCTTTGCCCAAGTGTTTTGAAGTCATTGATGAGACCAGAAAATTTCTCATTTCTTTTTTCTTTGAAATGAAAAATCCTTTTCTCAGTTAATCAAAATTTTTTCCATTTCAAACAAAAGCAACTATGCTTGGCAAAAGAGAAAAATTCTTGGTACATTGCCCCCATGTTTCTCTGCTGCAGTTCTCAAGTTAGCAGTTTCCCAGTGTGTACTATCACTGACTTCAGAAAAGCTTCATGTGCACAAAGACACAATATGTTCTGGACATGAGACCTTTTCTTCATCTTTCCTTCCTATTTCTTCATCTACTTTATAACAGGATACAGTTAAAACCATAGCTGTTTTGTTTTGTTTTTTACATGGGTGTTTGAGGATAAGTGCATATGAATTATATTTCACTTTATTGAGGTCTAGCCTTTCAATTAATAAAACGTGTGCTCTCAGGATTGATCTCTTGATTCATATTTATGGGGAGATTCCCATTGACTTTGAGCTCTGAGTGCTAGAAATCACAAGCCCAAATGTTTATGACTATATAGTGTAACATCTCACTCTGCCTCCATTCTCAAGTGATTAAAGTTTCACTGTCAAGATTAAAATAGGCCGAGAATTTTTTTTATTTGTTAGAATACACATATTTATTATGCTTTGAAATTTAGAAGATGGAAAGCTCTGCTTATCTAGTTGTTTCATTTTTTTTAGAGAAGGGATGATTTTTAACCTTTTTTGCTGCTCAAAGTACAGTAGTAAACTTTGGTCTTAAGGATCCAAGAGCAGCACATAGAGAGAAGGAAAATTAGACCAATACTGGAGAAACATAGAGGTTTGGAGCTAAAAAACTTTCCCTGGGCAAGTACATAAAAGAAAGGCATATAGATTTGCTTGAATATAGATTTCCTTACAGATATATGCAAAGGATTGTCTCTTTCATGCTTTCCTTCCTGGGCCATGAATTCTGCTGATCCTGTGTTCTCATTTCCCATGGTCCTCAGAATTCTACACTGACCCAATGGGCCTTTCCAGCAGCTGCCAGTAGCCAAGACTGGCACATCTTTTGTGCCTGTTTATAGTTCCTTTGCTTACACCTGTCTTTCTTTACACATTACATAAAAGCAACTTTCAAATTCTTCTAATCAATGCACCTTTCAATGAACAATATTATTCACCAGGTATTACCCAATTCCCATTTGTGGGGGAATTCTGGGCTAAAGGAGTATGCCAGATGGTGCAAATTGCCTGGCTGACCTGTAACTGCACAGCTCCACAATGTCTGTGCAGCATCCCCATTGCACATGTTGGTGGATGAACTGCAGTGGTGGCAGGTCTGACTCTGTTTCTGCAGGAGTCAGCTGTACTGTTCCACCTCAGGCCTGAACCTGCCGCAGCTGAGTTGAATATTTGCTGAGCCTGGGGCTATAACCTGCTGCTGCTGCTGCCTTCATCTTTTTTTTGATAACTGCCTGATGCCACCTGTCTACCCCACCTCATACAGCAACTGAGACCAGAATGCCTTCCCAGAAAACTGAAAATATGTGTCCCCCCGGCGTGTTTATAACTCCACCAATACTTTCTTGTGGAGTTGAAGGAGCACAAAAATGCTTCTATCAAAGCTCAAATGGAACAACTGTTTTTTTAATTCAAATATCTCTTGAAAAGTAGAGAGATCAGGTTTTCAGCATATTAGAACTCATTCAGCTGAGTTAGATACACCCCAGGGACAAAGAAACCATAGGATCTCCTTCCAGACAAAACTGTGTGACAATTCCATACTTTCCCATTAGAACCTTATTTATCAAATGCACTTATTGTGTGGCAGCAATGCAAAGAATGAACTCCTGAAGAAGGTAGGATCAAGACTAAAGACTTGCTGAATCCCAGCAAACTGTCTGTCCTGACCTCTTCTGTTGTCATCGTATTGTAAATCTCCCACGCCTTCTTGGTGATTTCTCATGGGCAGCTCCTTGCAGCACTGACTCCTTGTTCTTCACAGTACAGCCAACAAACTCCAACTCTCTTCTCACCCAGCTAACTCACTCTTCTATAGCACTCATCATTATTGGACACAGCTGTGGCCTATTAAGGGCAGGCCTGTCCCTAATCTTTGGTGATTAGTACAGCTGCAGCTCCTCAGGTGTGAGACTACCTTCTGCACTATCTTTATTTTCTTACATTCTATCCCACCACACTCATCTCCACAAAACCGGGATGCACCAAGGAAAGATTGCAGCCCTGTTACACTGGCCAAGGAGTTTCGAGGAATAGTTGTGCAATTAATTTTCTATTTAATTCCTACAGTCTACATTCTGCTATTTTCCACAAATACCACATATTATAAATTACTGAAAAGCCATGACTTTTTTTATAAGAAGTCAGAATTCTTATGGAAACACCGTATTGTTGTCTATATTCATATATGTAGTGTGAAAAAAATAATAATGGAAATTATAAAGACAAAAATAAAAGTTTCTGTGACTTGAACCAATTATAGATCTAAATTTAGAATCCAGGATGGGGTTTAAATAAATAAAAGAAAAGGACTTTATCATGCAGGGAAACAGTTACCCTAATCTTTTAACTTTAACCACTGAACAACAATATATATCTATATTTATTGCCTATTAACATCTGCCAACAACAAAACAAGATTATTTCAAGAATTTTTATAAAGTATATAAAGATATTTATTGAATTTATGTCATTTTGTATCTTTTGGAAGCTCATTTTCAGTTCCTGGCATTTTATGAAAATTCAAACTACACATCACTGGTTAGTAATAACCCCAAATACTGGGAAACAAATAATAGAAACCAGCACTAAAGGAAAAGATAAGTCTAATAGAAGACAATTCTGACTTGTTTTTATATAAATGCTGCATGCTTTCTAATAGGATTAAAAGCAATATACAACACATAAATTTCAAGTATAAAAAAAGCAATCATCTAAGTTTTTCTAAGAGACAACAGGGTGGTAAGAAGCAAGTATATAGATACAAACTGGATGCTTGTTTACAAGACAATATTCAAACTGAAGCAGGGGAAATAAGCAGCTGTTGAATGGTTAATCTCACGTATTTTTAAAGAAAAAATATTTGCTGGGTTTTTTTCTCCACTTCTATCATCAATAATGCAACTCTGCTTTGTTTACATATTCCTTACAAGTGACCTGGGCTTTATTCTCCTTCCCATCCCTGCTTCCCCTAAGCTTTTTTAAGCTCACTTGTTTGGAGGGAAAAAAACCCACCAACATAATATTAGGATGGTGGCTGAGAACTATTAGGATGAAATGTAACAGATATTAAACATAGGAAAGTTGTTAAAAATGTGCTAACACAAGTGAAATCCAAAAAAGAAAAATACAGCGTGTGAGAAGCAAATAAAATTTTTCTACACATGTCCTTCAAAAAAGTTTAATACATAGTCAGGTCACATTATTGCACATCAAATTCTCTAGGTCTCTAGCTGCCAGTAGCAATTATCTGTAAGAGAACATATTTTCCCTTGTGACTAGCTATCGGGAATTTTTGACTATACCTAAGCATAGCCCTGAGCAAAACTCCTACAGGGCATATCTGGAAGAGAGTATTTCATTTGGATGAAATATTAAGATTTCTGTGCAATATGTCTATCTATATATTTATACATATGTTTCAACATATTGATCTGTTTATCTGTTTACTTTAATTACATGAAATAGTTGTATCAAAATGTAAATAGTTCTGAATCTATATATTGCTGTGCAGAGTTTTCAGAACAATGTCCTGTTTCCTGAGGCTGCTGTCTGTAACAGCACATGCCCACCAATGGCCCCAGCCCTGCAGGGCTCTGGGGGTGCACCCCAGGGCTGGCTGCACCCCTCACCCCGAGCCATCCCTCACTCCCTACCAGCTGATGGCAGTGGGATGTGCCAGCGTTGTCATGGGGTGACTGATGGGCGGGTGGGGAAAGGTGGACTCGCTACGGAATAGGAACAGATTCCACCACTGCAGAGGGAATATAAAGTTGTACAATTCATTATCTTTAAAAATGCATGAGGCAATCCAGTTTGCTAGAGGATTTCAAACAGTGCCTGCTGTGATGGTTTACAAACCTTTAGATGACAGAGCACCGAGTTTGCTACCACAGGTCTTCAAACAAGTTTCCAGTGTCAGGGTGCTGTAGATGGACAGGAAATGAAAACTGTGTAGCTGGATGATAACAGTCCATCCCACAGCATACAAGAACCACTGGACCCTACTAACAAGAGACACAATGTAAATGTGAAGTAGAGTTAATAAGGTATGAGATTAATTTAATTTCTGTCCTGTAAACACAGATGTAACCCCTGTGTTCAAATGAAATTATGTTGGTTTCATTTTGATATGAAGTGGGTCTCAACAGTATGTTAACTATAAGAATGATTACTTGGTCTCATACTACACCCTCTGAAGTCTACAATAATCTTTTCATTGATTTCTAGGCAGTCAGATCAAATCCTTTACATTTATGCATTATGTATGTGTATTTATTGCATAACCGCGCTTAAAGGTTTTACAATACAGATGTAAAAATTAACAGATTTTTGTTCAAACAGAGTGAGAGAAAGAATTTTATCAGCAGGTTAGGGATTAAAAAAAAATCTAACAGCAATAGACAATCACTAATTTTCATCAACACAGAAGCTTGAATAAATACAAGAGCAAACACAGCAAAGACTCCAAAAGCTTTCACATGTGCTTCTATTACTGCAAAAGGAAACTAACATTATGGCTTTGACAAATGGCTTATTCTGTGAGTCTTTATGGACCTGGAAGAACAAGAGTTGATGCTATTTTCAAGTGACCATGAAATATATGTAAAAGCAAAAGAGCATAAATTTTCATCTCTCCTCTTAATAATACACTCAGAATCTTAAATTGTATTCTTCCTGGATTTTTCCAGATCTATCCTATTTATCTGATTGGATTTCTGTCCCATCGTTCCACATATTAGAGCTAATTAGTACCCCCTGATGAGAAACAGTCCACCGATGGAAAAGCAGTTGGATAAGATCTACATTAACAAATGTAGTTCATTTAATATCATTTGTACTGCTGCATTATTAATAATACATAATTACCCTGTGCAGGCTGCAAAGGGGAAGAATAAAATAATTCATTAATTTCTTGGCCTTTACAAAAGGAGTAGTATATTTGCCACAGGCTGAAAAAAAGGTATTGGACTTACTTACTTACATTCATCAGTTTTCCATGCCCCACTAAAATATTAACATTTTTTTTTGTATGGAAAGTACTGCTTTATTTAAATGAGATCCTTACCCAAGCCCAAGATGTGATGTGCCATCAAGCCACTGGAATCCTCAGTTGTTATTCTGAAAGCAACTGAACAAAGCAGCAGGACAGCCAGCTATCTGAAACTGAGATTTCCAGGCAGCTACTGAAGGTTGCTTTCAATGCATACAAATTCCAGACCAAAACCCATACAGAATTTCCCATTACCTACACATGCCTATATTTATTGTACAATCTATTACTTATCTACTAATCAATCTAATATTTTTTCACTTAAATGTGTAAGTTACTCCAGACTTTGAACACTGCAAAAAGCAAACATAGAACTGCTTTAATTTTACCCACACCCTTCAGTCTAAATCAGTACAATAACACTTTGCACCACTTACAGAGGAATGTCAGATCCTGCTAAATTGCAGGCGAAAAGTACTTTTTAGGATACAGAATAAATTCATCCAACCATGCATAAAAAGCTGTTGTTCTCACTCCAGTAATAGTGTCAGTGCTGCTGCACGTCCTGCCTAAAGAACCTGTGGTTTGGGGGGTTGGTTTGACCCTTGCAAGAATGTTACCAAACATACAAAGCTATCCTGCCTAATGACCCCTTCTAGAACTCTCACATTCTTTAAAAAGGGAGAGGGCATGCGTGCTAAACCCCAGAATTATGTTCTTTAATTTTCCTGGGAGCAAGTCTGATTGTCTATTACTGCTGTGAGTAATGGACATGCCCACATTTATTTGAACAGGTAGGAAAGCAGTTTCCTCCTGAACAGGAGTGGGAGATACGAGGCAGGGGCACACGAAGCCTCTGGTTCTTCTTTTCCAAGAAGATTTTGGATGACAATCATACTTGCTTTCAGAAATGCTTAGCTCACCTCTGACAGGACCTCAGAAATTTTGGAGAGTATTCCTAGTACTTTCTACATACTTCCTACAATAGGTTGTGATTTAAAGAGTCAATTCAGCTGTGTCAAACTGCTTTAAAAAAATCAAGAAATAGAACAGTAAAATGAATGCATGAGACAGAAGCTTGGGAATCTCTGGAAACTTCCAGGTACAAGAAGTACTGAATAAAGAGTTGAGTCCAGAAGCCAGAGCTGAGCTCATCTTGAAGACAGAGGAGGAAAAAGCTCATTTTATATGAACTGAATTACCATACCTGCATAACCAAGCATGTGGGAAGGGGCCCAGCACAATTAAATTTGATCAGCTGGTAAAAAACAAAATGCAGTGAATAACCATTTGTCCCCTCAGTTAAGCACAGAAAAGAACAGGAGTCATTGAGTCTGCACTCCTGTAATGGAGGGGATAATTCACACTGAAATTCTTAAATGTTACAGATTCTTTAGTGGAAACCCACAAGTATTTATTATAGCAAAAGGATGTGTGGGGGTCATGTTTCACCCTGAGAATTCAGGGCACTGTCCTCAGGTCCCCAGTCAGAAATGAGACATGCAGGAACAAAGAACATACAGCAACAGCAAGGACTCACATCCATCTGGACCCAGTAAAAATTGCACAGTTGAAATTATATTGTTTAGAGACAAAGTCAGCAGCCTCCTGTCTGACAGTGCTGAGGAGGAAAAATTAGCCCACCTTCTGGAGGTACTACAGACCCTTGAGCCACCTGCATCCTCTTCAAGTGTCCTACATCACCTCCCTCAGAAAAAAAGAAACCAAAATCCTCTCACTCACCTAACAGTGATATCCAGCAACACAAAGGCAAAAGAAACTAAAAAATCTTTTTAAAGGACATAAAGAAATACTTCCAAAAGATGAAATGAAGAGAAATGGGGTAATAGAAACTAACCAAATTTTGAAGTACAACACACATTCCAGAGAGATCTGAAGTGTTTGACATCAAATTCTTCTTTTGGTTGATTTCTCAAGCTATTTATTTTAATCCTATGAAGTGTGAGTAATCCTAAAGGTTTCAAGTAAATATTAAGCATTTTAAAGAAAATAATCTTAATTAACATGTGATCAAACAGAACTTCTAAAGTTTCTCAGATTACTGAGTACTTTGTAATGGCCATTTATTTTTTCTAAGAACTAAAATATTAAGACATTCCTCTTGTTGTTTCACAAAAATCTATACAGAGGTATGTGTGTGTCTGTAGCTCCACTTTAAATTGATGAAACAATATGGTCTTAAATCTCTAAATTAAGAATTCTCTATATACAAACACTACAAATTGGGAATTATTTGAATGCCATTATCTCACCAATATAAAAAATGAAAAAGTTATATTTTCTTAAGTAATGTAGGAAATATATTTGTGATGCATGTTTCAACCTTAATTTTGAGAAGTAATGAAGTGTCATTAAAGCCCAATATATTTTCTCAAAACATGTTAAATTCAATATACTATATATGTTCAAGGGAAATAATATATATTTAAATATATGAAAAAAATCTACTCATATATAAATAATGCAATTCTAAAGGGCCAGAAGAGACCCCTAATCCATTTTAAGTCATACAACACAACTGAATTCAAGGTTAACAGCAATTTTTTTCTAAATCATGTTTCCTGCCAACAAGTCCTAGTTTTCCTGTATTTACTACAGGATGCCACACTGAAGATATATCACAATATAAAATAGATGTTTACAAATAGAAAAAGCCAGAAAACAAGACAGCTAACACAAAATGGGAAAACCCACAGACAACAACAGACATTAACTTGACAATCAGTCCACATGCCTGCAATATATCTGTCCCATAACTAATCCATCAAGATTCACTGATTCAAGAAAAAGCCTGGCAAAGAGGGCAGTACCATCACCAATATAAGTTGCTTGCTCACAACCAGGGCTTCCAGGCAGCAGAGGCTCTTTTTCCTCATTGGAAAAACCAACAAACGAAAAACAAATCTCTAACATAGCTGGGTATTTCTCACCACATTCTCTCAAGGGTTGGAGACCTTTATTCAGCCTAACTCACTTGCTTTAAATGATGATCACAAATTCTGGGAGAGAGGAAACTCATGCGTATAAACTTAAAGAAGCTCAATGTATCCTATTCTTATCTACTTGATTAAATATTCCTGAAGAATATTCAAAGGCTAAAACTGAAATTTTAGTTTTAAAGAGTCAATTCAGCTGTGTCCCTACTCCCTAATGATCAGAAAGGCTTTGGAAGAAATTCAGAGCAACAGGGAAAAAAAAGAGGTTACCATAATCCAGAAGTGTTTTCCACCTCCCTTATTCAAGAAAAATGGAAAGAGAAAGTCAGAAGATATTCAGCAATTTGATATTGTCTCACTCTGTTCATGCTAGGCCATGTTGAATGGCCTGCAGGTCTTTAAAGATTTCTACAAACTTAAGATTCAGGCAGGTTGGGTGCAACTCAGGAACACAGATCACACTGCAGCTTATGATTCAAAAGTTTCTGACAAAATGGGTATGTCTGTTTCTACAAATTGTAAACACCCAAAGCTTGACACAAGCAGCTCTAATAAATATTGAATACAAGATCCATCAACCACTGCTCAGCCTTTGCTTTCTGTCAAAAGACACAGAGAGCCCAGAGTCATGGCTAGCACATCTATATTGATCAGATTTGGGGCATCTGTGCTGACCTCTCAGTAGTGATTATACCACAGCCCTGTGTGCCAATGAACTACTCTCCCCAGTAAGCAAGTGTGATTTGTTTCCTTCATTGCAAGTGCTGTAGCAATGTACAGCAGCAGTAACACGCTGCTGAAGACACTGCAGGGAGCAATGCAGCAAAATGTCGCACATGGATGTGGAAAACATGGATTTGCAGAGCCCACAGAGCTGGTCTCTGAGCTGTCATCTATAAGCCCCTGTAACAAGTTTCTTCATTCTCCCTTCACTGAGGTACAACTAATTCCTGCATTTGTTGACTGAAAATGCTTTACACCTGAGCTTTTGGTTTTCTAAAACCAGAAGGAAGAAAAGCAATGCAAGACCTAAAATTGCATTAATTAACATAAGTTCCATAACACATAACGAAAAGCTTTCACATCATGAAGTCAAAGCTTTTGTACATTTGGTCATGTTTTTTAAATTCATGCATTAGCCAACTGGGATGACAGTATTTTAATGCCCTTGAAGTTGAAACATATTTTTCACTCAAAATTTTTAAAGCTGTCACATATCTGACACATCTGACAGCCTTGCTCAATCCATTTTGCCTTCCTCCCCACAACCTGAGGGGCAGTGCTCAGTGCTCTGCCTCCAGCAGCTCTCTGCTCCCCCTCTCATCAACACCTGAGAGCAGCCAGCACCCTTCTTACTGAGGCCTCAGACCAGGGGCTTCTGATTCTAATCTATCACACTGCAATATCATTTCAACAGGAAATCTATTACACAGAAATATTTAAAATGAAGGAGTTTTAAAGAAGGAGGCCAAAAAAATCACTAAAGTTTGCATTTAATGAAAATATTTCAACAAGTGAAGCATAACAATGCGATATGTCTAATATGGGGGACATAGAAATCTTGTTAAAAGCTAGAGAGCAGGCTTTATTTGAACTTTGCTGCCCTTATATTAGATTCCTTTTTTAGAATTAATTTATTTCCTTGTAGTTCTCGTTATGTTTTATTGCATTCATGGAATAGTGCAGCATTTCTCTAACTAATTTAACACCTGTAAATTCCCAGAGCTGCTAATGAAAGACTGTGTAGACTACCAGATAAATTCCTAATTCATATTTCAAAGGGTGCAAGTTCAAATCCTATTGAGGTTGTACTTATTAATGTTTCTATTAACTCTTTTCCATCTCTGAATTTCAGATTGAATTAATACGGTCAGTTTTTGAAAAGAAGGAAAACACATCTGCCCCAAAATGTCACACAAAGTGGGTATGAGGCAGGAGAAGGAAACAAACTTAGGACAATTCAGATGCAATCTCTATGCTTTTCAAAGTGATGGCATCCTTGCAATTAAATGAAAAGCACTGAACTACACATTGTGGCTCCTTCAAAAAACAGTGAAAATCCAGAGGTTTTCTCATATAGTGCAACTGCACTGACTAAAGCTTTGGCTTCCATTCCTGTCTTTCTAACATACTTTCTTTACATTTTTCATTTACCTCCCACCACCTCAGTGTATTCATCTCTAAAATGGATGCAATGCTGACTGACCTCCTAGTTAAGTAATCCTTAATCCTTCGGACATCCATAACTACTTCCATTAGAATTTTAAAGCCAATAAATTAAATGCATCTCCAGTGGGATTTTGTCAGATTTAATTCATTAGTTATGAGAGTCTTAATGGAACAGCTATAGATGTTCAAAGGATTAATTATAGCTAAAAAACAAGCACTTAGAAAACTATTTAGCTCTATCAAAAAATAATATATCACTGGAAATAACCCTGCCCAAAGAGACACCAGGAGCCAAGCAGCCTCTAATACTGCCCGTGACTGACATAACAGCAGCTTTCTGGAACAATACTCTAATTTATGCTGCTACAGATATACATCTGTATGTCTGAAAATATATATATTTTCTGCAATCAGAAAATATTATGCAAAAAGCTCAAGGATTTTTTTTTAATATATTGTTTTGCATATTAGATAACATCTGAGAAGCTGTGTTTTGTGCCCCCAATAAAGTAATTTGACTGGTGTACAAATACACAGTACTTGATTAGCAACCAGTACACAAAATTCTCTTCTCATTTCTTGAGTTGTAATTGCTTTTTTTCAAAAACACATCATTTTCTCAGACTAACATCCTATTCTCCTCCTGTATTTTCTATTTACAAGTATTCACTGTACTCTAATGTTGACCTTCAAGGCATAAGGCTGAAAAAGTTTAGTTTAGTTTGCTTCTCTCTCTATTCTTGTATAACTGATAGTACGTTTTTCCAATTATGCACAACATTTTATTGAAATTTAAAAGAAATTATTTGGACCCACAATTCTATATCTACAATATTCATGGGTTCAAAAATCCAACCAAAAAAATCCACAAGAAACACGCAGGAATTTTTGAGCCAATCTGAATAATTAGTTTAATCTGTTTGAGGAAAAGTGAATATATATGTATAAGAAACACATATAATTCTGATAATTTAAAATGAAAATGATTCTCTTATTTGGCTTTCTCCAAACCAGTGTAAAACTGCTCATACACTTTAGGCTCCAGTTCTCTGGCAAAAACACCTATTTTTTCCCACATGTACCATGCTAGCAATAGTCACCAAAACTCCCAAGGTGTGCAGTCTCTGGTGGAAAGGCTTGTGAGCAGTACACCATAACAGACAGTAAGCTCATCTCCTGATTCACAAAAGTCACTGCACAAGGCAGAAACTTTTTGACCAACTTCCTTCATTAATTTGAGCACAGCTTTACTCTGTGCCTCACGTTTGGGCCACAGTTGTACCCTTAGCCGAATGACAGATGCAGACTCTAGCTTCCCTGACAAAAAGACTGACTGACAAGTCCCTCTTTGTTCTTTTTCTGGGGAAAAAAGTAGTATTTTCATATATATAACTGAGGGTCATGCTCTTGGTCTTTTCAGAGCTCTAAAAGCTCCAGAGACACCAGGAAGAGAGAGCTGATTTCTTACTGTTGATCACAAACTCCATCACAAGGAGAAAGAAGATTGAGACCTTGATGTAGGCTGTCAAGATTTATACCAAGGGAGGCTGTCTTCAAAAGAAGGATAAATAAAAGCCAAATAACAGGCTCTTCAGACAGAGCTTTAGAATCAGGGTGCATGGGCTGAGGAGCCCCATCAATTTCTGCAACACATCCTGCCAAGAAAACTAGGGAGGCTCTGAAAAATGAGTGAGCAGGGAATGGGAGAGTTTATTTCTCCATATGGTAACAACATTCAGACAGCTCCTAGTAACATGCAAGATTCAGTAATGTACTTGAAAGGAAATAATTTTAAAATATATTGTCTCCAAATTCTTATGATTCATACTAGCTTATACAGTCCTCCAGGCCAAATACCACAGTCCCTCCTCAGCTCTCATTCAAGGAAAATCTGCTCAAAATCAATAGGAGTTTGCTTATATAAGGAAAAAAAGTGAAAACTAAGGATAAAATAAGGCTATGATTCATGGTACACATGAAAATTATTTTGGTTGTTCAAACATGCAGAGTATAAATCATAATAAAAAGATGCTGTACCACTGATGACCTAGTTTTCAAAATCTATACACAGTTAGTAATAGAACTGAACACAAACTTCAGCACACAAGAAAAGCCAAAGTCTATCACCTAGCTGACAGTTTTCACTTCTGAATGTCGTGGTCTTTGCAGAAACTGTCAGCCCACTACATCGCACCAGCTTTCTTGTTCACACAATTATGTATGAGTATTTTGAGAAAAGACTACATGCTATTGGGATGGGAAACATTCTACTTTACTTATGGTGCCTCTGCATAAAAATAACAGTCTTATAATTTCTTTTCTTTTACCTTCCAATAACAAAATCTGGGATTTATTTTGGAAGATTTAAGTGCTTTAGAATAACTTATCTCTCACAAAAACCATTACAATGACAAATATTTAGCTATTATGTAGGTCATGTTTAATTCATTTTACTAAGTAAAAATGTTATTAGTACAGACGCTTATGAAAATAAGTAGGTTTTATTATTTAAAATTATATAGTGAAATTTTACAAACAAACATGAAATGGACAAAGACATTTCACAAGATATGTGAATCAAAAGAGAAATTATTTATTCCTTTCTTTTTTTTAAGGAGGCAGAAAGCTCGCCTCATTATCGAAGATGTTGATGCAGCCTTTCGGATTTGCCATTTATTCATCTTTGTTGTGAAGAGCGAGCCAATGGTCCCCCAGATTTCAGCCAGTCCTACACTTATTAAATTTTCCAATTTTTTATTCATTTTAACTTATTACTCTAACTGTTACCAAGTTCTTGTTTTAGCCTATGAAATGCATGCATACATGCATTATACAATAAAACAAAGCTGCCTAAATTTTAGTAGCATGTTTACAGTTTCTTTTCCTCCTCGGTTATACCCTTTTATTTTGTATTCATGTTCTTCACTCCATCATCATTTTCTGCTCAGACACACCATTGCAAACCCCTCCCCACCCAACCACTTTCATGCTTTTAATTCGCTTATGCTCTCAGTTTCTCCTACCAGGTCTTTCTTTCAATCTGTTTCATGACACTTAAGGCTCTCCTTCCCCCTCTCTTCTCCCAACTTATTTCCACTCTGCTTTTTATTCCTAATAGTCTTTACATCTCCATCACTTGCATTCAACATGACACATTTAGGAATCTACCTCTTCTCTCTTCCTTATCTTTCTGTCAAAGTGCCTGTTCTCTCCCCTGCTGTAAAATGTCTCCAGGATATTTGGTGAAGCCAAAGCATGATTTCCCATCCGCTTCTTTGCTGACACGTTCGCACATTGCTTCCTGTGCTGTGCAGCAGAACAGGCTGTGTGTGCATGATGGGTGCGTATTGCAGCAGATTGCAAGGATGGGGGTGTTAGAATGCATCCATGTGTGTGTGTGTGTCTATGTGCATGCTCATATATGGGCTCATGTATAGGGGCCAGCTGCCAGCTATACTCCTAGACCCTATGAATGACTGCAACTAGAACTTGACCATTATTAAATTCCACTTGCATGTCATGCTGTAAAAATATTTTGCCTTAAGCAAATTAAAACAGATGCAGAAGCTAAATATGAAATAGGAAATGCTTCCACCTCATTACCTTTGAATCTTTTAGAGAGTCTGAACCAAACTAGAACATGTGGACAGTACAAGTGACAGTATGATTATATTTTTATGTGTAAAAAAAAAATAGAATTGCTGATTCTCACAATACAATATCCAAAGGAACAAGGGAGCTGCTGTTGGACTGCCAAGGGCAGACAGAGAAGTAGCTCTCTGCAGATATGGGACAATCAAGAGCCCAGGGAACAGGAATCCATGGGAATGATGCAGACTGTGGATAAGAAGAGAAGAAGGAAAAAGAGGTCCAGCTGAGGTCAAGCATGTGAACGTTGAAATCACCTGAACCTGAGTAAATGTCTAAACTGAAGAGCCCCATGGGTACATGCTCTCTTCAGATAAACAAAAGGTGTTTTACTTATTTAACTCTTTCCTGGAACCAGAAACTGAGATATGAGCACACATGTAGAATTTAATTGGATATTTCTAATACACACACATGACAAAATGTTTGTTTCCTGAAGTTAACTGTAATGAAACAGGAATCTTGCATGTCATTTTATAGATTCCTGAAGCTCCTTTAGAAATTTCAAGCAACACTCAAACCACCTCATTTCTACAAAATTAGTGACATATCTGTTTTTAAATAGGCAATCTACGTAATTTCTTCACAGTGAAGCAACAGGACTGAGGACACTATGCCTGCTGCTAACCTCTGTCCTCCAAATTTTGCTGTTGCCTCTATTTCCTTGTACACCTGCTGTTTTTCAGCACAGACTGGTAACCCAAAGGTCATGCTAATCTGCATTTATCCAGCCAACTGCATTGCATCTGACTGACCAATAAGGGAGGAACCTGATAGTAGTGTACCTCTTAAAGAAGTACCTTGATGGTTCTCTGCTTGTATAAGAGGCAGCACTTCCCATTCATTAAAACCAAAATCATGCAGAAAAATCCTTAAAAAGAAAATCATATCTAAACCCAGTAGTACACTGTTAAACACCGGCCATGTCTCATGTTGAATTGTCATCCCTTTGCTCTCCAAGAATTTGACAAGGCAAGTTCATCTCCTAAACCAGCTTAATTTGAAAAGAAATAAAACATTCACCTTTTGAGCCCTCCAATATTTAGAGGCCAAAGGTCTATAGTAGGCAAGCATATTAAAAGGACAAGAACAGTTTTACAATTAAGATACACTCAAGTGTGCTGATTTTAATCTAATGCCCCAAATACAGAAAAATTGTTTTAACTCTCACATCTTATTTAGAAACACACTTCCCTCTTTGTCTCCTCTCTCTCAAGGAACAAAAAGAAGTAATGACACTCCCTGATGACACGTTTCAAGATGGGTAAGTGTGATAACAAGAATTGAATACAAGACATTGGCAGAATAATGCCAGCAACAGGAATAATTTCACAATCATCTCACATTTGCCTACCCATCGGTTCTACAATTTGGAACTTCAAGCCAAGCTTTCTATATTGAAATAGCAGGTCTTTGTTTCAAAAAGAAAAAAATACATACATATAAAAGCAAATCAAATCTCTCTTTCACAAGATATATATACATATAATGGCAGGTTTTTTCATTACTACAGCTATGTGCTGACTATATTCAATTTAGTCCTGTCACCCTCCTTCAGTTTCACAGTCATATAATTGTTATTACATTTTCATCAATACCTCATTTACTTTGAAAATAATACAGTCTCTGTCCACCTCTAAATAGGAAATTATTTTTTGTTTCTTATCCACCTTTGTTGCAATAATGAAGTATCTCCAGAATTATTGTTAGATATGTTTCTTTTTTGAAATGCCATCCTTACAAAGAGCACCCTGACAACCAGAGACAAAAAAAAGAATAACTTTCCAGAAGTCACATTTCTCAGTCAGCACAAGCTTATAATTTGAACAGTGCCATCAGTCAGATGGACATAGAAGTGATTGTGTATTTCATAAGGTTTTAGAACTACTGTCAGCCAGCAGTTATGTGTCACATCCATACAAGAAAACTACTGGAAATATAAATTTTCCTTCTGTCTTTTGTAATATATTTACTAACTCTGTTGAGCAGCATATAATGAAGAGACTTGTGACTAAGAGAACACTAACATATTCAGTATGTGGAAAATCAGGCAGAAAAGCATATTTTTGTCATTTTCAGAAGTAAGGGGACATCTAACTTCACCTGCCAGTTTTGCCTATTTTGTCAGAGCTGAACAGAACAGTTCAGGCCACTCAAATGGGCTTCCTTGTTTCTTCAAGCCATCAGCAATGTGTCACAGTTCAAGCAAAGGACACGGCGCAAGGAGTGCACACCGCAGGAGCTGCAATCACTCAGTGATGTCCCTGCCATGGCCACGAGAAACTCTGGTGGCTCAAGGCCAGACAGCTGGTAGCTCTAAAAGATGAAAACATCACATCAACTACTCCCACGTACTGGGTGAAATGAGTCTTGTCATCTTGGCGCATTTGTCCACTGTTGTGCATTTTGCAAGTCACTGCTACCAAGAGATAAGTGGTTATAAACACTCTACAAAATGCAGGAGTCAATATAAATAGTGGTTTATGATTAGCTCAAGATGAGAGTTGTTACTATTTTGGTGGAGGTCTTGGTCTTTTCTGAAACTTCTCTTGCACACTCTGTGCCTCTGCAAGGGTTTGCTCCTCTAAGCACTGTAACCAGTAGGCAGAAAACAGCAGAATTTCTGGAGACAGCAATAGAAAACTCTGCATTACATGACCAAATTTCTACAGCATTGCTACCTGGCCAGGACTTTGACCATAGTGCATTAACCCATGACTGGTCTCTAGGATGACCAGTGTCTTCCCCCTTCACTCAGTGTATTTAGACTACACTGAGTAAATTGCAGGATGTACACTGTAACATACAATCACATCAAAATTAGTATTTAAAAATACCTATTTTTTTCTAGAAATAATTAATGGAACTAGTACAACAGAAGAACTTTGCCTATAAAATACTTCAAGTGGTGAAGATCCCTTGTGTTTTGCTTATGAGAGGATTGATAGCTGAATGGTGAAACTTCCTTTATTTCATACTTAGGAAGTATCAGAAAATGTATTTTCCCCTGAAATCAATGTTTGGATTTCCTGCAGGAAAAAATATTGTGTGTGCCCAATGCACACACAGTATTTTATAGAGAACTAAATGTTGACTTTTTTATTAATGGAAGTGAAGGAAGGGTTTTTTCCTTCATCTTGTTCTTACCTAACTTATTGCCATTAACCTTGCAGATAAGAAGTCTTCCATCTTCTTCTCAAATGACAGAAATGAAATAAACTCAAGCCACTTCAGCACTGCTTTGAAACTCTCCCTTCTGATGTGTCATCAAAGCAGTCCTGAACAGGCTTTAAAATGAGATGGTTAAATGAGCTGCAGTTCTGCCACACTCCCTCCTCCCACCTGTTGGATCCCATGACCTAGAAGTGAAGAAGCCACCTGCATCCCTCCTGCCAGCTCAAACTGCTCCATGTGATTACTGCAGCTGTATCCAGGATGCTACAGAGGGATGCAGAATCACAAAATGTATTACTGAGACAAGAGCAATACTAAGTAAAATTCCAAAAAGATAGCCCTGTAAGTGCAGGGAAGCCAACTGCCCACCTGGACAGCCGGAACTACCTTCCCCAGCGCACTCCACTGTGCCTGACATGGCACAGCTACAGTCTTGACCTGGTAGCGTTTCATTTTATTAAACTATCGCTGTTCCTAAATTCAGCGAGAATGATCCCAGATCTGTAATTTTTCTTCCACTCAAAAGCATACTGCTGTTTTGGAAAACATCCCAGTCTCCAAGAAGATTATGAGTAATATCATTCCATTAATACTGTTCCTTAGGAGTAATTTCATCACCATGTAAGTCTATAAAAGGGTTCTTACAAGGAGGGCAATAGAGTTGAACTAAAGCTGTGCAAAATGTACAAAGAGCCACATGAAACTATATAAAACTCACCAGGTCTAAGGAGTGCACTAATAATTTGAACCAGCAGGGCTTTGCTCTAAATTTTATTGAGCCAGAAAACCTTTCATTAAAATCAGAAATGCAATTTTGGTCACTATCTGGAATTGTACATATTTCTGGAAGCTAATTATTTCTCTTTCCTCCCCTTCTCCCCCTTGCAGGATGAATGCTGTGACTGTTACACAAAGCCACAGGTATAAGTTTCATGGTTAGACTTCTGGAAGGCTAATTGGCTCCATGTGACCAACATGAAACCTGCTACAGCTAAGCAGAGAGCCTCTCTGTGCCAGACTTACACAATTCTGAATTCCAAAAAGTAAGAATTCTGGAAGAATCTCTTTAAAACACTCTTTTTGGTTGAGTTGCTGCCTCCTGCTGCGACTGGCCCGAAGAGGAGCTCTCCCACTGCTGCTCTCGGCGAGCACATCACTCCTGTGGCCCCTGCTTCCGAGGGACAGCTCTCGGCTTCAGTCCTTCTGGCAAAGACATTATGGTGTTACAAATCTCTGCTAGCTTCCACATAAAGTTTCACTACCTATTTGTGTACCCAGGGAGAAGTGAATCAGTGTTAACTCCTCACCCACCTGGGCTTTCTTAAAAAACAAGCTACCAGAATAGAGATTCAAATTTGAAACATAAAGTAATCCTTAGATGGCTGAACCACTGCTGCATTCATGTCTTAAGTCTACAGTAAATCCAATGGCAGTGAGCTAGGAAATGCTGATTTGTTTGTTTTGTTAAGTCTTTTGTTAATAACCCTGTCTAAAAGTGTTTAAGTATAACATATACTCTCCACTCTCTTGATCACACATGCAGTAGGAGCAACTTAACACCCAAAAACATTTGCAGGTATGCAGGTTCCAGATCCACACATTCTGATGAAAAAAAAAATGGATACACAATGTATTTGGGGGGAACTGGGCTTTCTTAAAAAACAAGCTACCAGAATAGAGATTCAAATTTGAAACATAAAGTAATCCTTAGATGGCTGAACCACTGCTGCATTCATGTCTTAAGTCTACAGTAAATCCAATGGCAGTGAGCTAGGAAATGCTGATTTGTTTGTTTTGTTAAGTCTTTTGTTAATAACCCTGTCTAAAAGTGTTTAAGTATAACATATACTCTCCACTCTCTTGATCACACATGCAGTAGGAGCAACTTAACACCCAAAAACATTTGCAGGTATGCAGGTTCCAGATCCACACATTCTGATGAAAAAAAAAATGGATACACAATGTATTTGGGGGGAACTAGAGCTTCATTAGTCTTTGAGCTTCATCAGTCTTTAATATATATAAATCTCGTTTTCATAGCACTTACTTGACCAGAGGTATAAAATAACACCAGTAGCAGAAGCAACTTCTTCTATATAAAAAAAATTAATGAAAGTGGAAATTTCTCCTTAGGAAGGGAAACATTTACACAGAAGCAGTAACCAGACCAGATAAAGTGTGAAAGTCAGGGGGTGAGCTTGGCATATTCTCAACACTGTAATTCTTATTTAAATTGTCACAGCTGAAATTGCAAGACTTGTTCTGTTTAAGTATGTTGAACTAAAAATTTTGATAATAATTGAGCCTTTTAGACAAAACTTTTAGAAAAGGATCAAAGACTTGAAAATACTAGAATTTATTTTAGTGATTAAAAAATAAGATATCATTGAATTTGATGAGGGCAATCAGAGCAAAAATATGCAAGACCTGAAAGAAAAGATATATTAAAATTCAGTAAGAACTGGATGACCTTAATAACTCAAGTAGCAAAATAGAGGTGAAACTGGATAGTAAGATGCTATTGAACTAAAAGCATGGAAAATAATAATTAAAAATGACCATAACCAAGACATGACCCTTGGTTAAATTAAACAAGCCTGCTGTGCTGCAAATCTGTGGTGTGATGTACTTTCAAAATTCATGTATCCGAGTAGGGTTGGCTTAAAAAAAATTAGGAAGTTTGTTGGCAAATACAAATAATGACCTTTATCGATTGCAGCCTAACAGTAGATACATAGCATTCTGTCTTGCCTCCTGAATATTTGGAAGTAGCTGACATCAGAATTTACTTTGCTTATCTTAAGGGTAGAACAGTCAGCATCTGTTTAAAAGCACAAAACTGTACTAGTAAACAGTTTGTGATCAAAAAAACCCCAACCATACTGTACTGTGAAAATGACCCTGAGATCCACCAATGAGGAATACATAATTATGGAGAGTAATTAAATTCTCATTTTTGTTAGCATTTGGAAGTGA
This sequence comes from Geospiza fortis, assembly GCF_000277835.1. Taxonomy (NCBI): domain Eukaryota; kingdom Metazoa; phylum Chordata; class Aves; order Passeriformes; family Thraupidae; genus Geospiza; species Geospiza fortis. The sequence continues at coordinate 243,335 of NW_005054336.1, forward strand.
CTTTTTCCTCACAGATATCAAAAACACTGAACTGACTTAATTTTTGGTCATTGACAGTGTTTCTTTTTTTTTTCTTTTTTTTTTTTTTTTAGTGAAGTCTTCCTTTAACCTGAACAACTGCTCATGGTCACCTTTTGAAATTGGGTGTTGTTCCTTTGTTTACCAAATGCCCCCTGAGACATCAAAAAAAGCAATGTTGAGAACCAGGCCCAAACAGCATATGGGTTAATCATCATTATTTTTACCCCTTCACCATCCAGAAGCAGATTTTTGCTGTAAATCACTGAAAACCAAACTCCACAATGTCTTCTTTCCTTCTACCCACATTTTCATTTCAAGCATCAGCTCACAAAAACATTTTGCAGGGGGAAAAAAATAAAAATCAACTTTTCCCAGAGCTTTTTTTTTTCCAGTTGATTGCTACTTCTTGGCACCAATTATAAGCAACTGCTTCACAGCTGAACCAAAGCAGCACAGTCAGCAAAATCACAGCCTCTCCATTCGCAAGCAATCAGAGAGACTCGATGCAAAGGAGCAAAGGTGAGACAGACACCAGCCTAATAGGCCAAGCAGGAATATGGCCCTTGCTCTGCTCAGTCCAGGCAGCCTGGTTGGTCAGAATGTAAATCTCTGGTAAACAATTTCACTGCCTGTCTGATAAAGAACTGCAAACTCAGTAGGAAGCACAAAACTGCTGGGGCAAGGGGGAATACAGATCCTGCCACTAAAGCCAGTGTTAAAAATAAAAGCATATAATGAACCTACTGCCCAGCTGGAGCGAGGCATCTCTGGTCATCGGTCAATAGTGACAGAGGTAACAGAAAACAAAGACCGTATTCAGTGCCTCTTCTTAATGACAGGAGACATCAAAGAGCTGCCTGTACAAGCAACCTTGTGGGAATTCACAGTCTGACTCAGTATCATGCTTCACGCCTTGATTCCTGGCTCTAGTTCTTGATCCT
>NW_005054336.1:244328-253446 GCF_000277835.1 Geospiza fortis
TACAGCTTGTCCCTGGCTGGCCTGCTTGGCCAAATCCAGCTCTGCCCACTGGCACTGCCTTGCTGCCTGGAGTCTTTGGCAGTCTGGCTCAGACTGAAACTAATCTCTCAACCCTGAAATGATGCATTATTTAATTACTGTGGGTGCTCAGTCATGACTCCAGAATTGATTCGTGAGTCTGTCATCAGCCTGGTCTATCTCAGAAGCACAGCCATCTCATCCAGATGAGGCAGGGTGTGGTTCTTCAGCTCAGAATTTCTTTGAACTCCACTAAAGTCAGTACATCAGCACAGGGGTCTCTGCATCTCCACTCTTAGCCAGCTTTAGCAGAGAAGTCAGCTTGATTAGGTTTAACTCAGTCCTCTGGAGAGCGCTTGGTCATGCGTGGTCATGTTTTACTAATAAGTACCACAGGAGGTGAACAAAGAAGCATGATAAAAACAGATATGCATGACACTGAAAGCAGCTCTGATCACTTTGGTACCACACCCTGCAAGCTGTTGGCAAGTGCTGTGGCTTTAGTAGTAATTTTGGATACAGTTGGGTGACTTTTTGCATTGATCACTACTGAAGTGCCTGGTTTTACCATTAAGTAATTTCCCTGGCTGATCTAGTAATAGTATCAGTGGATACTGAAGTAGATTCCATTAACCTAGCTCTCTGTATTCATAATGGAGTTCCATATGATCTGTCTTAGTAGTGAGAGAAAAACAGTAATCAACACACCAAGACAGAGCACAAGCATGAAAAATCTGCCTAGAGCAGCAGGCTGGTACAGGCAGCAGTCAGAAGCTCAGGTGAGAAACCCTCATTGCCCCCACAGAAGCATAGGTCTCCTCCAAGCTGCCTCTGCAACAGTAAGGCACAGGCTTGTTGAAAATAGGCTGTAACTCTCTGAGGAAGAGATGGTTCAGCCCTCATGCTGCCCCGCAGAGCTGCTAGGCTAAAGGGGAGAAGGAGCTGACAGAGCAGAATAAAAAAAACATGGCCAGATGTGGGGTGAATACTGACTTCTGGGAAAGGATCTGCACACCATACAACCAAGAAATTTTGAAACCATTTGTAGAAAAACAATAATCAGGGCACAGAATGGATTTTATCAGCAAGAAATCACTGTTGGCTAATTCAAACTACACTACCTCTAGCCTGTCTTTGAGTGACCAAGGACCACAAGACCCTTTCTGGCATTAGGACCAGCCCGCTCTGCAATGCGTCAGCTCTTGGTTAATGATGTTACTTTGTGGGTGCATATACAGGTCAGAAGTCCAATAGCAGATACAAGTTTTTTTCTCACTCACTTTCTGCTTACACACTGACCTTGCTGACTTTCCTTGCTTGCTCTGCTACATCCAGTCCTAGCTGTGAACTGCTGCAAACTGTAGAACTCCTCCCCCACACACACACAAGAAACTCCTTCTTCATTTCCCCGTTTTACACTCAGCAGATATAAAAGCCACTTGCGCTGCTCCCCAGCTTGTATGCACATAATTTTCTTTTTTCTTACACTCCTGCCCCAAAGTTAAGCAGGCAACTTACCTAAAGCCTATCAAAGGCTTTTGTCCACAGACCAGATCCATAAACAGATGGATGATCCATAAATCAGGGATGATGAGTAGGGAAAAGAAGAGCTGAAGCACTATCACAGTAGAGACTGAGAATACTCTGAGAATCACACTTCCTTGCAAGGGTAGCCATTTATAGAGGACACAGCTTCAACCCTCTGAAAGGCAGCTGCATTCAATTACTGTAATATTTTTTTGTCCTACAACTCATCATAAGAATTGGATTTGGAAATATTTTTAAACATTAATATCATTTGACAAAGAAAATTCCCATTAATGCAGAAGTCATAAGCTCTACTGAAAGTGATGCTCTCTTTCACGGGTCCTCATTGTTCAAAAACATGCAAACCTACATAACAACCAAACTAACAAACAGTATTTCATCACTTTTCTTTCACTTTCAATAATTCATAGCCCTAATATTTACTCTATTACCTGTGCAGTGTAAATATTAATGACATGCACTGCAAACTTTAAGAACTTTCTGACTAGATCAACAAGAGAGAACTCTTGCCCTTGGCCTAAAGACAAAAGATTGTCACTGTGATTAATAACAAAAGTGACAAAACCTTGTAACTGCAATCAAGAAACATATTATTCCAGTGAAACAATTCATTACTTCCTAAATGCATTTCACAAAGGTTTGAGATGTGTTTTAAAAAACATCAGAAAACCCACCCTGAAATTACTGTATTGCATGGAAGCTTTTGCAATCTTTTGTCTGCATTGCAATGTTCCAAAAGCTCTATGTCTCATATTTAACAGGTTTTCCATTTTGCATGTTTAGTGTTACAATACTCTAGTAAAAGTGAAGGTTACGTCCCAGTTTCCCTGAATGATTAATTTCAACATACTTTTAGAGGAAAGAAAATTTAATTCTTACTTAAGGAGGTAGAATAGAATGCACTGTGCCTCCAGACTACTCACCTATACAAAAATAAATTAAGCACGGCTCTTTTCCCCAATTTTCCCTGAATGCAAAGCAACACTCATTTATGATTTCATAGAATTAATCTACTCAAAACTTAGAAACTTCTGATGACACAAATCTGTTAACACATTGGAAAGGTCCTTGCACCTTCCTAATGCTACTATTACTAATAAAGCTTTTTCTGAGCCTGCTTTAATGCGCAAAAGTTTATTCAGTGCTGTTCAGCCATTTGATGAGCCAAGGTTGACATTCCCACTGTGCTAACACAAAAATAGATAATGAAAGTAGGAATTTGCAACTCAGTGTTCTTTAGAGTCGTAAGAATCTGGTGAGAGAAAGTCACTGTGTATAGGCAAAGACAATCTGGACTCCTGGATTCTGAACTAATACTTAATCTACTTAGTACCGAAAGAGCTCCTCCCCTCTCCCCCCATACCCCCCACACAATTTTCTCAGGTTACTTCAGGAACAAAATGGGCACTTACCTTTTTTTCAGCCCATTCCCTTGGGAAGCTATAAATCTTGAAATGCATTTCTGACATCTTGACAGCTATTGACACTATTAACTGGGGGCTGCCTGAGATGGGGAGAATCCTATCATCTCTCTAATCTACAGCCATCAGGAAGAACTCAAAAACAAAATCACATATTTAGTTGCAGATGAGTGAAGTGTAGTGTTTTGGCAACCTTCACCAGCCTTTGTCCTTCACTTCTGTTCAGCTTTTCTCTCCCATGTTTGGCTTGCTGATCAAAGTCCAAAATGTGAGGGCTACAATAAGCCTAATTTAGCATGCAAATGCAAAGATCAAAAGCAGCCCTCCTTTTTACGAGATCACATGCACTGTCTTAGTCAACAACCGTATACATCCCACTTCTGGTTTTGCCCCTGGGAATATGAGATCTGAATTAGATTCAGAGGACAGGAGAGAGAAAATTATTGGTACATAATTTCCACCCATTCCAGCACAGTTATCCACAAGTTGTGGCATAAGCAATAAATTATACACTATGAAATTTTGAAGAACCACAGTCAATCAACATGAGATTCCAGTGTTTGCTTGTTTCTTTACTTTGGCCTTTATTTAATTACTACTCTGGGTATAAAACAAATTTTGTGGATTGCTCAATCATATGGAGGCTGGAATATCTGGACCCAGATCAGGTAGAGAAAGACTTGGTTCTCCAAACATAGACAGGGGAGCTCACTTTGAGCAAAGAGAAGGAGCTAATCAGTGCCATCCTCTAATGTCACTTAGCATACAGATTTAAAACCTAGCAATTCAAATGTGAACAAGAGGAGCTACTGTACCACAAGGACAAGACTTTTCTCTTTACTTCCCTATAATTTATAAACCATCCATAACAATGGCCCCTTCTGGTTCAGAGAACCCATCAGTAGCTTTCCCCTGACATCCATCAAATCTACCCAGAGTTATGTTCAGGATCAGGGTTTGACAGCTTTTCTAATAACATCAGCTCAACTTTTATCATTGTTTTTTTCACAAGGACTTCTTTTTTTGCTTTATGCAAGCATTGTCTCTGTATTGCTAGTGTGACTGCTTTTCCTCTCTTTAACAAAGAGTAAATAGAACAGAATATTTCCACTAAAGGGACCTACAGTGATGATCTAATCCCAGTGTCTGATCAATTCAAGGCTGACCAAAAATTAAAGTATGGTAAGTAAGGGCATTGTTCAATTGTCTCTTAAACACTGACAGGCTTAGGCCATCCATCACCTCTAGAAAGCCTGTTCCAGAGTTTGTCTACTCTCTTAGCAAAGGAAAGCTTCCTGATGTCCCATCTAAGTCTGTTCTTGTGCAGCTCTTAACCATTCCCACACGTCCTATCACTGGACAGCAGGGACAAGAGATCCGCTATGGGGAGAAGACCATTCATTGGAACAAATGAAGAAAAACATTAAAAAGTGAAAGTTGTACAGTAATCAACCATGGAGAATAATATGATGTTTAGGTGTTTGGGTCACATTTCTGCCCTCCTTCCCTGCCAAACGAAATTGAGGGAATAGAGCAGAGCTCCCTGGCTGAACATTTTCACAGGTCCTGAGTCAGAGCTGATAATTAAAGAGGATGATACATAAAAGAATTTCTACAGAAAAGCTGGAGACTTAGTGTAACCTTAATCTTATCATAAAGCAGGATGGATTGTTCAATATCTTCTACAACAGAGCCAAGAAAAAGAGGCCTTAGCCTAGTTTACCATTTAGTGAATATCTGAATGAGTAAATAAGAAGATCAGATCATTAAGGGAGGAATAAGGACAGTTTCTAGTGAACCACCCAAGGCTATTTAATTATTTATAGTCTCCTTGATTACTAGTGAGAGGGGTCAAATCACTTTTGTAACACATGATTTTTTTATACCATTTTTCAGCTGGCAAGGTAAATGATTATGGCTTTTTCCCTCTAGCTCCAGATGGGCTATAGTTGTTAATGTCTGTTATGTTAATAGAGTATGCAATATTAAGGAATATAAGATATTTATAACAAGTTATAACAGAGCTATGACCCAAACAAATCAGATATAAAATTTTAATGAATTGGTCCCTGAGTCTATTAATTTAGTTGTAGGGTAGAAAGCTAGCAAACATATTTTCTCTCTCAGGCACTACAACTGGAGAAAAACATTAGCCAGGGTCAAACTCTGTTGCACACTACTAAAAGAGAAGAGTTTGAAAGTGAAATAGAGTTTAATTTCAGGAAGATTTCTTAGTAACATCACTAATTAGCAACAAAAAGTAGAACTACTTTTTCCACAAGTTATTTCTCTATGTCACACAATGTTGACAATACACATCTATACAAACCAAGAATTTAAAAATTTAGAAAAGATCCTTGATGAATTTACCATTATTTTAATGGAGTAATATACGCACAATGTCAGTGTTTTCAGTTTCTTCTGGAAACCAAAGAATATGCTTCTGCATATGTGTATACATGGATGTGTAAACACTTACTGGGTTACTGATCCCAAGGAATATTGGGGTACATTCTTCGCTAAATCCTCCAGACTTTAAAAACTGCTTAGAAATTATACCATGTTTTTTCTAGAAAAAATGTATTCGCTTCTGTAGAATTTTTCTACAGCATTTTTATAAACATCTTCTAGAAAACACCTAAAGAAATTAATACATTAAAAATGCATTATATAAATCATATTGTAAACCCTAACTTATTTTCAGAATCAATCATTTAAGTGAAGCTTTGTTTGAGGTTTTTTTTAAGAGCTGACTTGCTATCATATGTCCACGAATATGTAATAGTTACACACAAATTCAGTTACCTAACAAGTATCAGTCCAACTTTGTGGCTTGCAGTTATGTAAATCTCCAATCCAGATGTTTCATGTTGCTCCTTTCTCTCCATCTCCTTCACTTTAATATTCAAATTTCTCATTTCATCTTTACCTGACTCAATTACCCTTCAGGATAATCTGCCCATACTTATCTATATATCCACTTAATTAATAGCACTGCCGTTGCATTATGACTCTCAGAAATGTTACATTGAAAAGTGTTGGAGGTTATTTAATTACACAGCATTAACCATTCATTCCCATGATAATTATATTCCTGTGCACCCCCATGCCCACATAGATAAACATAGAGAATTTAATTCTCTCTTTTCACTGGCCCTTGATCCCAAACATCAGTGCTGCAGAAATGCAATCAAACTGACCTGGATCCCTCCAGTTCAGTTCAGCCACTGCACGCCGTGTCAGGACTGCATCAGCCCAGGTCTGAGTGACTCACTGCAGCACCCTGCTGCTCCTGCCATCACAAAGGCTCCAGGAACAGCTCCCCATGGCTGCTGGGGCACAGCATGGCCAGCACCCACCTCTGAGGCCTCACACAGCCTCTACAGCAGTACAAAGTAAAAGCTCTGTAAGCAAAGGCTTACCCAGACAGTTGTGCCTCAGCTTGCCTTGTAGTTCTGGATGCTTTTTCACAGAAACTATGTGGCAGAATGTCACAGACCAAAATGGCTTTCACCTTTTCTTCATGATATTCTAGAAACACAGCACATCATATTTTATAGCCTAATATATTTGTTGTCCTTTGTGATTCTTGGCCATCTCCAGGATTTTATTTTTTTTTATGTTTCAATTGCCAAATAAACCATTAAAAGCTCCAATAAAAACGAATATTAATGTACTAATAATGCATACTCCTCTACACTACAGAATAACTTACTTTTACTACAGTTCTGCTTTGTATAGGGTGGAATAAAAACAACATCTTGGCATTTTATATTCACATTCTTTCAATTATTTTAATACCATTAATTAAGTTTTAAGTTTACAAGTTAAGTGTTGTTTACTTTCCTGCCTGCCAACATGCAAATACAATATCAAATCTGACAGTCGAGCTAGGTCATCTGCCTCATGAACAACAGCCAACAGAAGCTGAATCTCTCAGCTCTTTGCTAAATGTGATCTCTGGAAATCCACAGAGCATTTTCCAGTTGGGAATACTACGCTAGAGGTTTCTGTTTGGAGAAAACTAAAAAAGCAGGGGGAAACTCCTAACATCTACTTTTTTACTTGGTCAAAAATGCATTAAATAGATGCCATATTCTACAAGATTTGGAAGCCTTGTGACTACTTTCTGTGAAATAATTGCTTATTGACATCTCTGTGCCCTGTCTCCCATTTCTCTTCAAGTATTTCCCCAAGAACACAAAGGATCGATCCCCAGTGTAATCAAGTTAAAATCTTCTGAGAAATGCTTGGAAACAATTTCTCCGTCACTCAACATGGAGAATATTTTTTGGGGTGGAGGGTAGATCTATCCTTATTTGTACCTTGTAATGACAATTTATGAATTTTTTCCACCTTAATATTTGGAAAAATATGAGAACAAGAGAGATTTCCAGCAAACTGTCAGTAAAGCTTGTTGTCTGCACCACCTGTAGCCACTACCTTGGTGAAGGTTTAATTCAGGGTGCCAGGATCCAGACCACCATGAAGAGATTAAAAGGGAAGAGAGAACCAGAAACTAAGGAACATGGCAAAGATCTGGCTCATGTTTTAAAAACAGCTACATAATAAAAAGGCTTCTCTAGAGAAGCTTCTGGCAGCAGCCACAAACATAGAAGCACAGCATGACCAGCAAGGAGAATATCCCCCTCTGCTCAGCACACTCCCTGGTCCGTGGCACACAGGACTAGGCTCAGAGCACCACACTTAACTCAGCGGCTTCCACACCAAGAGGGAGCAGGAAGCCGAAAGTCACCCTTAAAATACTCAGGAGGAGTGATGAAAATATGTTCCTCATGACAAAACCAGAGCACCCTGGCTCACACTGGGGCTAAATTGATAACGTTACACACTCCCTGTTACAAGTAGGAAATTTTAAAGTATCTTGTAAAATCAATTTCTCTCTAAAAAATACCATAGAATTCAAAACACTGCCTATATTTCACAAACAGTTTACTGCAAACAGAAATATTTTTTATCAGATTACACAGTTTAAATTCTTCACCACTCTGAGGCAAGACATTTAGTAAGGACAAAATTAATTTTGTGAACAATGAAACAAAAACAACAACCAGTTGCGTTAAAAATCTCATTAAAAATTTTGTACTGTGATGAAGTAGCAGAAAGGGAAAACAACTGGATGACAATTAAATTTATCCACTGCTTTCTATCCATTAATCTCAGGGCCTTTGAAATCTACTATAAAGTTCATCCCTGGACATTAAGTATTATAACAGTCATTTTACTGAGAGGTAAACTGGGACACGGAGATATTTTTTTCTGTCTCGAGTCTCTTTAAAAAAAAAAAAGGAAAAAGTAATGTCAAGAAAAAAAAAGCAGAATGAAATCAACAATTTCTATTCTCTTAGGTATCCCACCACACTCTCCCTCAGGTCTCCCTCAGCTTTACCTGAATGAAACAAAAAGGTATTTGAAGTTTTCCTCCCCAGCTACAAAATGATACATGCAGAGTTACTCCTGCCACCCCTTGTTCTCTTCCCAGTCACACAAGTACCAGACCTGCCACCACTAAGTATATAAAGGCTGCATGATCTGTACTTGCTTCAACAACCAGAAAATCTTCCCACTGAGAAGATCCTTACAAATTACAATAATCTTTTGTCTTTTCTCTTTTTGTAAGTACTACCAAAGACAGCCAGTGTACCTTCAGAACTGCAACCACCTCTGTGTGACAGCACACACAAATACTGCTCATATGTAAAAGCAGCTACCCACATGCACAAAGCTAAGCCACACTATAAGCTCTACATAAAAAAATAAATCATTTTTTGTTGTTTTTATTATTTTAGTAAAACACTGAAAAATTTCAGGACTGTTCCTAATGCCTGAAGATTTAGTTCTCAGGGAACACAAATAAAAAAGGGCAAGGAATTCTGTTTATATAAAATTTTCAATATAGGCACACAAAGATTTCTAACCTCTTTTTGATAAAATGCATTACATAGCTAACAATTAAATGAAAACTAATGAAATGCTCCCACATTAGGCATGAAAACCTAGAAAAGTACTTCTTTACTCTTACAACCATTCAACAGAGCAAACACTAGTCACTGCTTCAGCAAGTGGAAAAAAAGAAATCAATGCACATGTACTAATCAGAAGCTGGGAAC
>NW_005054336.1:253468-268173 GCF_000277835.1 Geospiza fortis
AAAATGCCACAGCTGACACTGCCTTTCCTCCACCATCCCAACCCTGGGATAACCCTGATCACTCAGTAAACTTCCCCTCTCTGAGACTGCTGGGGTATGGAATACAGAGATAAAGTACCCTTTTCTCTTTTTCTCCACTCAGCACTGCCACTCACATAATCACTACCTGCTAGACTTAGGTTTAATCCTAATTATGAGCAAACAAAGAGTCATAATCCGAAAAAGCAATTTTACCAAATTAATGCCTATTAGCTCAACAGAGTCATTCTTTTCTCAAAAAAAAAAAAAGCTGGGGAAAGACTATGGGATTTCTTCACAGCTCTTTTTTTCACACTTTACAGGAAAAGAGTACAATGCTATAGAATATTTCATTTTTAAAAGTTGCTTTGTGGAAAAATGGTAAAGAAATTCTACATTTAATCAGCAGGGAAAAGGATTTAGAAGCTGTACGGCACCTGTTTCAAATAATGGTCATTTGCAGAAACACAACAGATTTTTTTATTTTACCTTGATAAAGTAATCCAAACCTTTCTGATTGGAACAATGTTGAATTTTGGATTAAAGCATTACAGCAAGAACTTTTAGTTCAGATACAGAGAAGATGGTGAGGCTCATTTTTAATTTTCCATGTATCAGAAAGCATGGTAAATAGTGCTGGATAGAGATTCAGGCTGGAAGCAAGTCACAGAAGCATGGCCTTGCTTGAGTACAGTCCAGTACAATGCATGTATACAGCGTGGCTCTGTATTTTGACATCATCATTTAGTTTTATGAGCATGACAAATCGGCTAAAAAGCTGATTTTTTTTTTCTTTATGAAAAACAGACACACATTTTCCTCCTGAGCAGGTTGCTTTGCTCATTTCTTATACAGCCTTTCAGCCCATTATGAGGGTACTGTATGATTAAATACAAAGTGATAGCTCTCATTTCTCTTGTTTACAGTGACGATGCCACTTTTTAAAAAACAGTTGACTTGCACTTTACATCACTCTTTCATTAGCTCATCTTGCTCCTCCAGGTTACCCTAGCCATTCATCACCCTGAATTGCATGCAGAAATAGTCCTAAAGTCATCTGATTTTCTATCTTCTCCTACTTTCCCAGCTTCTGATGCCTGCAGTTTATTTACCGACGCAAACAGGACGAGGCTGCTGGGAAAGCGTATTGAGCTATTTATTTTTCAGCATCAGTCTCATTACATGATTATGATAATGGAGCGATGCAAACAGCGCTCTGTCCAAGCAGCAGGCCAGAAAACTTAATGTTACAGCATACCATATAGCCTTCTTAGCCAATTGCACAAAGCAAAAGCATATTGACAGTAATTCTATCCAACCACTATAAGCACACGTAGCTTTAGTTAAAACAATGCTTGCTTATTTTCGAATACAATACTCGTTTATAAGAGACAACGCACAGACCACTATTCAAAAGCTTAACCTTCTTAATATCTGCTAGACAAACTTTTTGCAACTTAGAAAGCCAAACAAATACCAATACACAGCTCTATTGTTCTTATTCTCATGTCTTCTCTACACCTTAAATAATTTTTTCTGCTGCTTTAACACTATTCACAATTCCACTGTATCTGAAGCCTGTCTTTTGCAGTTTTCCCAAAGCCTTCTGATTTTATAAATTCCCACAGCTTCCACCACAAAACATGTGAGGTTCTTCTTTTAACTATTAAGGGAGCAGAAGGGGAGGGAAGATATGGGCTCAATTCTGGTTCTAACTAAATCTTTCACTCTTCTTACCATGTAAGGGAATCATCGAACATTTTAAGGTACTTGTTTACAAGTGGCTTGTACATGTATGTTAGAAAATTAACAAGAAGTTAAAAATTATCTAAAGTGATAGATGTTGTACTTCCATCTGAAACCTATTTCTGTGGCCTGTGTTAGCCCTGAAAAGGGTGAGCTCCATGCTCTGACCCTTGCTGGCCTCTGGAGCCTTCCAAACCTCTCAGAGGGGCAGCTGCCAGCAGAGTCAGACTGGAGAGCTCAGCTTCACCTCTCAGGCAGCCACAGCCACGCCATCACCTTCCCCATCAAACACAACAAACCCTCTTGAAGCCCCTATCCATCTTAATAAACATTACTGAATGAAAAGCTGCTTCCAACCATCTGAGCTCTCTGAAAGCAAGTCAGCAAATGATCCAAGTGCCCACTGATGCCTCACTCCTCCCTTGCAGATGAGCTGTTTGGCACCTACCCTGTCAACCCACGTGATTTCACGTTTCTACAGAGCTGGTTTTAGTTTTGAGATGCTCAGCCTTTTCCTCTTAAAGTCTGTCTTTACTAAAGGGGGTTTTTAATGTATTTTTGCCAGGTGTTATAAAGGTAAAGTATTTCAGGCAGCACCATGACTAACATTAAGAAAATACTGAGCATATACACCATCGATTCCAGTCTGGCTAGCTTGCAAGAGACAGAACATGTTTGCAAAAATCAGCAATGTCTAACAGAAATAAAAATATCTTTTCAACCAGTGTTAATAAATGATGCATATTTCCTCTGTCAGCAAGTTGTATTTTCTCCTTTTAAATTTTTATAATATTCAAAAGGATATCTAAAATGTAACTCAAGTTAGAATACATGATGGGCCAAGGAAAATAGTGACTATAGGCAATATGGTGACTTGAAGTTCACCCCAATGATGACTGCCTAAATGCAATATTTTCAAATCCAAGTGTTCTGCAACTGTTGCATATTTTTCACACTTTCAACAGCATACATTTTTAATGTGTTTAGTGATTCTGTAGGAATCAAAAATATAATTGAAGGTTATGGGATAAGTTAATTTGTGTCACAGTAACTACGGATTTCAATAGATTTTGCATTGTCAGGCTTTTTCCAACAACATTATTTTAAATTTTTGATAACATTAATGAAAATAAAACCACACACGTAGGAGGGAATAAAGGATGAACCAGACTATCTCTTGCTGAGCTCATATAGCCTCTACAGATGCACTTACCAATGATACAATGATCGTAATGATGCCTACATTTGCTGAATTCTATTTCTCTTCCAAACATACAAACATTGAGATAAAAATTTATTAAATATGTTTCTTGATTTTTCAGAGAGATATAACAGTTACATTAATATTGACCATATTTAGAGGAAAAAACCCACCAGAAAGTTATTTTTATTTGTTGCTCTTAAGGAAACTTGGAGCCAAGATCAAAGGGCACTTTGATTTGTTTGAAAGTTGTAAATGATCCATTTCCAGATTTTATAAAGTTAGTGTGCAATCTGTGAGTACTTGTGCCATAATGGAGAAGGAAGGCTCTTCAGCTTCACATGTCAATGCTGTAAACATGTAAATCTGGAAAATATTTTCCAAGCAGGCAGCCATGTGTAAAATTTACAGAACCTGTCATGAAAGAACTGCAGCTGCAGAAGTGCAAACTTCTCACTGCATCTTGAAGAATCCAGATGGGGGGGGATGTGAGAGATTTTTTGTTCCACCATGGAGGGTTCCAGCTGGATTGAGTTGTTGGTGCCATCAATTTTTAGAGCAACACTTCACCAAATAATGAAACTGATTATCCAATCACAAACAACAGAACAGAGGAATCTCTTTAAAAATAAAATAGAAAAAAATCTGAAGCTAATTACACCAGTATGTGAAAAACTGTGGGCTAATTTATGACTGTTTTGCAACATGTCCAGATGTCACTGTGCTGAGACCACCAAAGTTACATTACATGAAACCAAAACAAAAAAAAAGTAAGGAAAAATACCAGTTCAGAATTAAAGAGCAATCCATCCAGACATACTATTGAAAAGCAAAAGGTAAAAACCTGAGATTTGAACTATATGGATATACTATATATTCATATTGTGTATGAGGATACATACAAACATGTATGTATGAGGTTATATAGAATATATACACACAATCCCACTCAGCCACAAAATGACATTCACTTTACAGTCCTTCTGTGGGATCTTAGGTGAAATAAAACTTTAAGCACCTCTTGACCCAAGCGCTCTCACCACTGCAGAGAAATGGGAGAGTAAAGCCATATTCCTCTCTTCCCAACAATGAAGCCTCTGCCACCCCCAGCATGTTTGACAGGACAACACCACCAGTTGCTGTAATTAGACACAAAGGAGAATTCTAGGAAGAGTGGAGAGGAGTGGTAAGCACACCCCACCCATTTTACTGCACACTAACTGCTTGTCTTTTCCAGCTCATCTTCTTTGAAGATGCCAGGAAATAGAGACCAATATGCAGCAAAAGCCTTTGCTGTTGCTTATATGCTTATCATTGTACCACACTACCCGGCAAAGCTCAGTGCACTAGGAAGAGTTATGAATTAAGAGTTAATTTTCAGCTGAGAAAAGCTATCACAGCCACAATGTTGTTTTACATAAGTGAGAATGTTGTTGAAAATACACCAAGGAGTATTAAATAAAAATTACTATTAAACCACATAGCTAAAAAGATACAATTGTCAAAGCCAAATCCATGACCTCCCTACAATGATTCATAAAAGGTTTGGTCTTTTGATTTAAGTGCATCCCTTGATGCTGAAGCCAATTGTGGGAGATCATCTGTGCCAACCATCTTTTAAAATCTCCAAAGAACTCTGCGGTATTTGCTTTCTATTTATAGATATATTAAAAACTTCTTATGATATATTTTAAAATGACATGTATAAACTACCAGATGGCACAGAAAACAATGACAATTTGATGAATATAGAAATCAATGCAACTATTTCTAACAGCACCAGTATGTAATATTTGTGATATGCAATATTCTGGTATAATAACATACACTATTTCAAAATGAAATCTGCACTTAAATGCCAATATCCTCTCCTTCTGGCTTCTCACTTTATGACACTAACATAGGATCTCATTCACCAAGCCAATTGAAATTTTAATAAAAGAAAGCTGGAGTTTCTAATAAACTCCCGCAGCGAGCAGATAATACTAAACATCTTTAGCAGCATGCTGGTTTTTATTATTATTTTAGCTGTATATTAATATGCTAGTATTTGTAAACTCTCTAGTGTCACCAGATTTATTTCAAAAGGCTTCTCCACATTATTCTTTTGTGAGAAGTGTGTGTGACAATGAAATAATTTAAGTGGTTCTTTACTATACAGATGTATAAACGGAAGAAGAAAATACATCTTACCTTAAAAAGGACATTTTCAATATTACTTATTTGCCATTTGGGAAGACGGTATTTTGAATTTTCTTGTTAAAGGTAAAATTTTAACAGGAAGACTGTCAGAGCTCACTGTGTGAAGATCTATTACCAATTTTAATATAGATAAATACACATGCTTGGTCCTGCCTCAGTGCTGCATGTACAGCCAGGTGAAATGTGCACAGGAGGTGGTGTCCAAGCACTGCCAGGACCCACAATTGCTCCCAGCCAGCAGCAGGCCAGGTAGTTTAAAGAACAATTGCTTTAAGCATTTTTTCAGACCTCATCAGCTTTACCTGCAGCCCTACAAGAGCTTCCACCAGAGAAGCAGTAGAAAGCACCACAGCCGAGACCCAAGTTTTTGCTTTCTATCCTGGCAACAAAGAGCCTTTTCCTATGGGATCCAGGCTACTGGTGTGCTCAGGCTCCCTTCCTGTCTCAGAGGCTTCCAGGAGTTTAGTGCCACTGGCATTAGTGGTTGCAGGAGACCTACTAAAGCCTTTGAAATAGATCCCAAAATGGCTCTTTGTGCTCAGAAAGCATAGGGTTAGACGTCTAGGAATCAAATTCTCTCCTCTTTTGAGCACAAAAGTCTGTCTACAGTGCCTAATTCAAGCAGGTTGCCTCAAGTATTTGTGTGGCAAATCAATTAGCAGCATGTTTAACAACATATATATAGAACCTTGTACTAATTTTCATAGATATTAAATTTAGCTTTCAGATGCTGAAAACACACATATGCAACTTTCTTATCTCATTTCAGGATAATAGCTGTAATTTTCAATGACAAAAAAAATTAGTTATTTGATTCCTAAACTGCCTGTACACCACCATTAATTCATTATCTCTTTCATTTTATTAGTTATGTTCTCAAACTCTACAGTGCACAAACACTAATTTGAACAGTAACCTACCCTTAAAATGCCAAAGTTTGTATTAATTTTGGCAACTTTAAAAAAAATGCATTCATTGGCTTGCAAATGAAATGTATTCATATGAAAAAATTCCTCCCATACGCTGAAGCAGCTCATCATTAACATTCAAGGAACGTGAACACAGGCTTCATAGAAAACCATTAAAATATAAGGCAGCTTTCAGCCTATTTTAAGAATTTCAGAGAAATTTTGCAGTCTCTTTCCCATGATGCCATGGTGATGTCAGGCTGCATTTCAAATAAAATGACAATGAAATCATTCCATTTCCATGCAATGTGCAAAAAAAAAAAGTCAATTTTTCTCTTGGCAAACTGAAGTCTGAAGTAATTAAGCACTGCTGTGTGGGTGGCAGCTTCTTCTCTGAAGTCAGCCTGAGATAATTACCATGTTAAAGTCAAAACATCATGTGCTGTGCTGATAGATAGATGGATGGAGAGATTGGGCATTTATTAAATGATCCATTTTGTTATGCTCCCTGGGAAATATGCCATTGATGCCAATTAAAAATATATACTCCAAGTATTTCTAAGTAATGAAACTTCTATTCAGTAAATTAAATTTATTATTTACTGCCCATGAAGTACTTAAAGACATAAAAAAATCTGGACAGATAAAATCTAGGAGGAGAATTACATACTTTATGAAGTTTACAAGCCCCTCATTACCCGATTGCCAGTCACAAATTTTGTTCTATAACACCACTTTTAACTAAGATGCCAAGCTATTTCCCTTTCAACATAAAATCCCTAAATAAGGTGGAAATACAACAGATAAAAATCATCTAAGTCTTCTAAATTCACATATATTCTATTGTATAAAAAGGTATCTATCAATGTTAATAATAAACTCTCTCAGCATAAATTTATAGTTAAATGTCTTCAAGTCTACATTTTTGGTGTCAGAAAAGTAAGTGGACCAAAACTGAGGCATACCAGCAATGATTAATAGGTGCTGTTTGTTGAGATGCCTCACAGTGAGGCTTAGCACAATAAAAACTCCAAAAGAATTCCATATGTAACAAGTTTTACACATGTATTACCAACACTCTACTCCCATCACTCCAACAGGCAAATGTTTCCACTATCAGGAAGGAAATGCTTCCTCTAGCATTTAAAGGGAGCTGCTTTTATGCATTGGGTTTGGATTTCATTTGCAGTGACCAGAGCACATCCACCTCACCAATACCAGTTTAGGTGCTATTAGAAGACATTTGTGTCATGCTTTAATAACCAAGGCCTAAAGGCAAGGGTTTGCTATCAGAAGCATTCCAAAAAGAGATGACTTTCCATTCTACCTACTCTGCAGGTTATGTTTGATCTCATTTAAATGCTTTGAATAAGATTTACTCTTCACTGTTGCTATGATAAAGGTCACAGAACTGAGACTGTGTCTTTTTAAAATTAAGGACAGGAATTTCTGAGACTCTGAAGAAGGTTTTTTTCATATTCACCAAGCATAAATGAATGTCATAAGAAAAAACATGTGCACTGATAATAAAATGCTAATTAGTTTTCTCAGAAGAAATAAAAATAATCAATATTTTATCTCTAATGTTAGATTTAGGTCTTGGTCTGAAGCACCTTCCTCAAGGTACTCAGATTCCAGAGAGGCCAGCATTTGAGTAAGCCCAGTATTTGTGTTACTGTTGACAGAAAACTCTGACAGACAATCTTAAGACCTTTCTGTTTAACAGATTTAAGCTAAAATCCCAGGCTGAGTGAAGCTTTAAAAGTATCCTGAGAAAAGTTTAAGAATCTGTAAGGGCTCAGCCTCACAGCAACTATAATCCAAATATATGATTTGCAACAGCAGAATTTATTCAGAGTTTGCATAGTATTTTCAACAGACAATTTTCGATACCAGCATAATTCAATTTTTAATGTGTTTATAAAACATGTAGCTTTCATCATCCTAACATGCACATATCTTTCCTAGCTCTTAGGAAATATTAAGCACAATGGCACAAAGCTATGAGAATTAAAAAGAATCTACATGTTAAAAAAAGGGGGTTCTGCAAAACAGTATAAGGGGGGGACACACTCAGCCTCAGACTTATAAAAATTTCTCTCATTCTCCATAAACACAGCAGTCTTGACAACAGGCCTCTGGAAAATAATCCTGTATCATGCTATAAATGCAAGCACAGACACTATCCAGTTCTTTTCAAAGCAATGCTACCTCATCTCTAATAAAGCTTGAACCATGGTTTCACATCCCCCCAACCTGTCTCCCAGCTGGGGCTATGGAGGGATGGGGGCAGTGGGAGACCAGGGAGTGCGCAGGCACCTCCACAGCTCAGGTGTGCAGAATGGCCCAGGAAGAAGGCAGGTTTGCAAAGCCTTCCTGGAGCAGTGTACGGTGAAGACAGAGATCTGGACAGTTCTAAATCGGAGAACTACTTGCTCTCTTGAACAGGTTCATTTTCTTTTTCTTTTTTTTTTTTCAATAAGCACAGCTATTCATCAGTTACTTGAAGAGCTACGTTCTTATATGGTTTTAGAACAAACGTAATAAGTTTTTGCTAAATCATCACCATAACTGATATGAGGACTTTATAGTGCCTGCACAAGTATTTGTTCCTACAGCATTCTGCCACTGAAATGTCTTTTTTTAAATGCAGAAATATTTTCAATTTGTAGAGAAGGACACCAAGGCTCAAAGAAATAGGATAATTTGTCAACTGTCACAAAAGAAAAGTCAGTACCTGAAGGAAGCAGACAGCAGAAGCGTCCTAAATACCAACATCCATGACCTCCTCCAACCTCAGGTCAGGGTTCCTTCCCTCATTTATCCACCTGACACCCCTCAACAGTCACACCAGCTAAGTGAGCATCTCAGCAGATCCAAGGATCTCTTTGTGCATGTTGTAGAGCACACAGACATGTAACTTCCTCAGCTGCCACAGGCACAATTTTACTTTTTTCTGTCTTACAGTGCAACACCTCTTTGTAGAGGACTACTTCACAAAGCAGAGTGTTCTCCAAAAACCCAGGGATTGATTTCAACCATGAGAGTGAAAATTCAGGACAAGTAACAGGTTACCAGGTACTAACTTGCCTCTAGCACATAATTAACCATTTCATTGTTGAACAAGAGATGAGAAAAGTGAGGAAACAGATGTTGCATGTCTGGACTGAAGACTGAAGAAATTCTTCTGCAAACTAAAGTGGAAGACCAAGAGCACAGCACGCATGGCAAGAAAAATTGAGAGCTTCAACTGAATGTACTTTTACAATAACCAGCATTGTACATTAGTAGTTCTATTTATAATAACAACACTACAGGTGCTCAGGAGAGTGTTACTTTGTTATGTTACTTGCAATTATGTTTTGTTGTAACCCATAAATCTGTCAAAACAAAGAAAGCAATTAGGAATTTCCACATGAATAGGCAAGGCTGCTCCTTCCCACACAAATGGTGCAAGTAAACACCTTAACCCATGTGCCTGGTGGGGATTAGGCACCGAAACCTCCTCCCGCCTACTGCTGCCAAGTTTTGCGCTGCTCCATGTGTAACACTTTTATGCCAATTATCAAATGAATGGATTTGCAGTTACAAATAATCTGCATATTAACTAGGAACTTTAGTACAGACTAAGCAATAAAAGAGGTACCAAAAAATTAAAAAAAAAAAAAAAAAAGAAACATGAGGGAGGAACATAGGCTTATTACATAAAATCTAAGGGCAAGAGGTAGCTGGAAGGAGAAAGTCTCAAGGGGAATCTGAGCTACAGTGAGAAGTCTGTCACCATCACCACCCCTCTCATGAACAAAGTCCCTGTTTGTCCTTGGTGCCCGGTTCTTCTCCCCTTGCAACTTTCGGGGGAGCAGCGAGAGGAAGAGCTGCAAGAAGTGGCCATATGGCTCCCAGCACATCAAGCATCAGTGAGCTCCCGATGGCAAGCTGCAGGGATGGCAAAGTGGCCAGCTCCTGGGTTCTCTGCCACAGAGACAAAATGCAATTTTCTGGCAGCCCAGCTGCAGGAACAGAAAAGTGATTATTTTTCTATTGATAAAAAATAATACATATGAAAATGTGTGCAAATTTTAAAACCCTGACACCCTGGAAGCAGGGAAGGCAAGGGGCTTGAAAGCAGTAAGAGGCCAGTTACAGAGAGATAAACAGAAAAATGTTGTTTTGCATCTATTTTCCAGGTATTTTTGAAAATTTCACTTATCAGATAGAAATACACAGCCAGGTAGAATGTTTCATCCAGTTTTAGAAAAGTCCATATCAGTTCAAACAGTCAAATTCTCATTTTAAAACATTTTAATAGTTAAAAAACTGGACTCCATACAATTCTATTTCTTACAATTAGCAGTTAAAAATCTCAATTAAAAAAGCATTTCATTTTGATTACTATAATTTAGCTTTTCCCTTGCCATAAATAAGGTAAGTGCTCAGAAATGTTTAGAAGTACTGTATCTTTTGTATAGTACAAGGCACAATATTTGTATTCTTGAAGACAGAGTGACATCTAAAGGGATTCTGAAATACTCAAATCTTGCACACAGAATCCAAACTGACAAAGTCAAGGGCATGTCATATTTTTGAAAACTGATGAGTTTTCAGGTTTGCTGTGGTTGATTGTCCCAAGTAACCATGAAAAGAGGATCAAATTCCAATTTTAATGACATGCCTCAGGGTGCCCTCAGGACAACTGCCATTTTTATCTTAGATTCTGCAGGTCCCTCAGTGAACAAAAGAGGGAAATCAGCTTTGAATGGATTCCTTGCACTGTTGTCAAAAGTAATCCAACTGTTCTAAATATCTACATCCTAAAATATTTTCTTACTGCAGTTCTTACTATCCTGAAGCATAAAGAAAGCAGAATATGTAAATGGCATTTTTAGCTGCCAATTCTCCTAGCAGATCCTATGCTTCCTAACCAATAGTTATCATAACTAGACTCTTTCATAACTGGAACCTCTCTCTAATACACTCACACACAACCAAAGAAAAATCAAAATACAGAATGTATGTCTAGTTTTGGGAGCTGGGGTGGTATTTTCATGCATACAAATACTTCTACCATATGTTAGAAGTATTTCTTAAATTATATCTTTCTGTATATATTCCTGAACATAAAAACCAATTTAGGATTTAAAAAATCAACATCATTTTACAATATCAAAGACAACAGTGCAGCAGAAATGTACAGCCTGCATGTGGAAATGATGAGTTAGGTACCTTTACAATGGGCCTTTATTTCATTCTCCCACTAAGCATCTTCCTGAACTCAATAACAGGGGGAAAAAAATCCTACATTAAAAACATATTTTATCCTCTTGAGCTGAAATCATAGTAAACTCTTGTGAATTTCTTTCTAGGAACTTGCCCCAATGAACTACTTAAATATGGCTCAGCAGCAAAGCACTAGCAAGCTGACTTAACTCTTTCTGGCTAAAAAGAATTTACCTCAGTTTTGATGAAGACATACTTACTAAAGGGAAAAAAACATGAGTATTTCATCAGCAGAAACAAAATGGCCATAGCAAACTTATGTTTAGATAACATAAGCACAGAAAACAGCTCTGGAAACTGCTCGAAAGAATTTATGTGTCAATTGTAGGCAAATGGGTTCTTCTGCCTTAATCATACAATCACATAATTGATTTAGTTTTCTGGTTTGTTGTTTGATTTTTTTTTTTAATAAACTCAGTAATGCTAAACTTTACCACAACTACAGTATTCCCTTTTCAAGTCAGAAGTAGTTGGCAAGGCTAATGTAAAACAAAAAGTGGGACCTGAGGCTCTCAGACAATAAATAATGACAGATCCTTTCACCAAGTCTTAATCAAGGAGATTAAAGCAACATGTAACTCTAGATGCATGTTAATAAAACAAGTGGTGAAAAATAATAAATGGAACATACGGAAAGATATCTATCTCTGTGCTTCAATTAGTCTTTGTGAACACTGTCTTTTTTCTTCCTCCCCCAGCACTTTCAAACATATTGTAACTTAATTTTTTGATGATTTTCAAAAGAAGACTTCACATAAAGAGAAGTTTTTCTTTAAAATAATTATTCAATCCAGTACCTTTTTTTTTTTGTGATATATTTAAAATGGTCTGTGGTTTGTGCTGGTTTTGGGCCCCATTCAGATCCTGACCAACTTTCCAGGGTGATGCAGGTTTTCACCCCATCTGGTGCAGTACTGATAAGAATTCCCAGACAGACAGACACGGTTGTAAAGCCTTGAAGAGAGAACAGAATTAGAATGGTCTTTATTAGACCACGGATCAGTGTCTATACCTGGAAAGAAATTCATTTGCACTATATCTACAATGCAGTTTGAACTTTTCCTTCGTTTGGCAAAGAACATCAAGTCTGATTTGACAATTCTCTTTGTGGCTTAGCTTTTCTGTCTACAGCTTCGTATATTTACAAAGGATAGATACACGAAAACTTCTGATAAAGTATTAAAAAACTATCACTATACATGCTTGTAGAGAATTGAAAAAAACTGTATTAATAGAAAGAATAAGTTATAAAAATCTCTCTGCACATTAAAGTCATGACAATGTCAGCTGCTAGCATTTTATAAGTCACGGTCATTTATTTCAATAAGGAAAAATACAGACCTCATTCTGCATTAAGAAATCAGTGTTTAACTTTCTAAGTAATATTGTGAAAGTAAAAGTTGGTACCCACAAAGCGGAATGAGAAATGTTATGAACTGCTTACAAGCAGCACACACTGCACAATTCACCTGCTGTTAATACTGACATGACATTTTATTCCTGAAGTATTCCAAGTTAATAATACTCACAAGGAAAACGAAAGTTTTGTTTGTTTGGCAGTAGCAAACTGGAGTCTTGACAGAGAACTGGACTGCATTGGGAGAGGTCCTCTCCAGACCACCTCCTCTGAACACCTCAATGTGGAGCAAGAAGCAAGCAAGGAACAGAAAGCAGAGCAACCCAGATCTGCTCCAGCTCAGTGGCAGGGAAGGGGTTCCTGGCTCCCCTGTAGGTCACACAGCTTCTTCTTGAGCCCACAAAAAGTAACACAGGGCTCATCTGATAGAGGAAAAGAAGCTGCCATGTAGGCAATGCAAAATGCATTGACATTGCATTGCATATATAGATTGAGAATATTTTTTCCAAGTCAGAACTTTAGTTTGGAAGATTTATATCTTAACCTGTTTTTATTTTGATTGTTCTTTCTCTATTAACATTTAAAGGAAATAAATTGCTATAGAGTAGATCAACTGATGTTCCTGTTTTGATTTTTATGAGGATGTCTGCAGAAAAGTATCCACTCCTAATTCCTTGCAATTACTGAATTTTGAAACGTAAAAAATTAGCTGCAGGGGGTTTGTTTTAATCAAACATTCTTTAACCAGATGTGGGGTTTGTTCATTTGATATATTATATATGCATATATTTAGCAATTCTTTTGTAAAGGGTAAAGAGTCTAAAAAAATAATGTATTCAGTTCACAGTAGAATGAGTCCCAGACACAAAATCTCAAATATTCAGCTATTGCTGCTACAGCTTATGCATGTATCAGTTTCAGAAGAAGAAAAAGAACAAGTTCAAATAACAAAACAATTGATCAGGGAACAAAGGAACATAGAAAATGAGACAACAGCAAAAATTAAGTAAATATACTTGAGAACATCTGTTGTGTGCATGGAAGCAGAAACAAACTTCATTTTTTTGTGAATGTCCGGTTTTCTCCTCTGAGCACTCTGCTGCCACAATATCCTCCCTTCACCAGTATTTCTAGATAAATATTCACATTATAAATTACCTAGAACCAGAAAGAACTACTCAGTTCCTCCCAGCTACACATCCCTGTGTCTGGATGCGCAGAGATAGCGGGCAACAAGGACAGGCATGCAAAATCATTATACTTAGACATATTTGAAGAAATAGACAGAAATAGACACTCTTGCTCAATCTCCCTCTACTTCTGCTCAGTATGTGCTGCGTTCCTGGAGCATAAAGAGAGAAAAGCAGAGACAGAGAGTACTCACACATTCAATCCATGCTCCAAACAGCCACAGCATTTATTGCCTCAGCACGCTCCTGCCCTGTCCTTCTGGAGGGACACCCTTTCACTCAAGAGCCAGGAGCAAGACACAGGTAAGGACAATGTCCAGCCGTTGTCAGAGCCATAGACCCTCTTCCTAGATATCTAAGACATTTTTACCTCTCATCTTGGTGCATAATTAAACAAACAGATCTATCAGGAAGGGCTGTGAGAAAGCCATAACAGAACACCATACCACAAATGATAAATGATGGTCATCTTGGAAGGTCTCCAAGCCAGAGACATCCCAGTTAGATAGAAAACCTCTCTAACACAGAGGAAGAAGGTGCCACATTTCCCCCAGTTCTGTGTGGAGCTCATTTCAGTTCAGATCCCACATCAAACACAAACAATAACATAAATTTAAAATCAAGCAATATCCAAAAATTAATTTAACAATAATGGGTTAAAAAAATATACTAGAAAAATTCAAATTTACCATTATCACTTGCTTAGAACTACATTAAATTTGAAGTACAAGATAGATGTTTCTAACTTCTCAACTAAATAAAAGAAGTAAGTAAGTGATGACAGTAATTTACATAGGATGTTTTTT
>NW_005054336.1:268540-292732 GCF_000277835.1 Geospiza fortis
ATGCCTTTCGCAGCTGCAGTGTGCATGAGGCTCTGGGCTTTGTGGTTTTCAGAATCCTAACCCCAGGCTCCCTCCCCACCTTTCTTCTTGGCACCTGCTTCATCCCCATGCACCTCTTTCTGTCTCAACTAGGGTTAGGGTTTCATCTAGGGTTAGCATTACAGCATTTTCTAATTCAGAATTTTATAATATTTTATGTAGAGCAATAAAGCATTATTCTCTCCAGTTTATGAACACGGAAACTGAAGAACATAAGTCAGCTTACTCAGTTTCACACAAGCAGATGTAAAGAGGGAAGAAGCAGACTCCAGTTCTCTTGATCACAAAATCTCTCATTTTCATTTAATGATCTTGACTCCCAGATGCAGAGAGATAGTATACTGCTTTAGGCCAAATCCAGATTTTCATAACTAAGCAGAATGTGGATCAAAATGTATAAGGAATTGCTTCCTCAGTAAAAATCTTATTTAAGATATAAAAATGCAAAAACGTTATTTTAAACGTCACACAGTTTGGAAAAATCCTTTGTTTAGCAAAGGAGAGAGGTTTTCCTTCCTGCCTCACCCTCTACAATCTCAGTGTATACATTCAAGATGAGGTACTAATTTGGGTACTTGAAATTTTATAAATGATGGAAGATGCAGAAAACTGGCAGCATGGGAAATCTGGGGGCGCGAAGCATAAATCAATGGGCACTTTCAACATTTGTGCAACTAGAAACATCTTCAAGAATGACACAGTGGGCAGGGCAGGTGAGCCTTAACATGGAAATACATGGGAGGAAAAAAGTTGCAGGACAGTTTCCAAGCCACATTTCATGGGTAACCCTGTACTTGCAAAAGGTGTCAGTACCGTTCATAGTCAAGAGACTTTCCGGCAAGAGTGAGCACAATGGAGAGCAGAAGGCAAAGCACGATGCTGTCCACACCACAGCACTTGCTCAGCACTGCCACCAGCAGATAGCAAACACTGCTCTGATTTCATTTGGCCCACTTAAAGATTTGGAGGAAACAGAAATACAGCTTTATTTAATGTTCTAAACTGCTCTCTGTGTATGAGGAGATTGGACAGCCATGCCAGTTAGTGTTCAATCTGCAGATTATGTTTATGCGAGTTTACATCTTTTTAATGCAGCACAGTTACACTTACAGCAGTTTGCAGCTTCCCCAGGAAACCATTGGAAATGGGACCTGTGCCCAACTGTTTTTATCCCAGTAAAGTAAATAAATGAAATATGCTAATTAGCACCCTATTAGTTCACAGCAGGGAGTAATCCAGGGTACCTTTATTGGAAATTATTCTGTCATTCAGGAAGCTGAGAATGCAAACTGGCCCAATTTCCTCTTTTTAAAAATGGTGGATGTCATCCAAATAATGGAAACACCACTAAGCACAATATGTAGGACACAGTGGTGTTGCACGAAACCTGCTTTCAGTCTCCCAAGAGTCTGGCCTAGAGATATGCTGGCAAATCCCCCACTAGAGATGCTGTCTGCATTTAGATTGAGGGGTTGTTTTGTCAAACACACTTTTAAGCACATAGGCTTATTTTCCTCCCTACAACTGGCATTCATTGCTCCAGATTACTCTCTGAACTTATTACAAATCCATATTAATGTTGACTTTTTTTGGTCTTATTTGCCAGAAATACTGAGGCCGGAACACAACAGAGGTACGTTTCCACGGAACAGGAAAATCTGACATAAATAAGTCATAAATTCTAAAATCAGTATTTTCATACTGCAAGAAAAAAAATGTTGTTTTTTCATAATTTATATAAAATATATAGTTTAAGTGGATGTAATTATAGATATTTTACCTCTTTGCTAACAAAGTAGAGTTACCAGCCTGGTTAGTGCAGATCTTTAAATCAGCCTGGCAACAAGATGACATTGGAAGTAATGCAAGCATTGATAAAAAAAAAGCTTAATAAAAAAGTAGCATGTTTTCCAATCCAGTGTTTCAGAAACACCCATTTTCAAAGAGCTTTGGGGCTTTTGGGGATTAGACACTGTGACACATCTGTCAGGCTGCCAGTAAGCATGTCAAAATCTCCATCATGGTTTGAGTTATGCAATGAAGCTTACTTATGTTATAGAGATACCAGTAGCACACCTTTCTTTTGTTATCAAATTTATATAAAAATTTACAGGGATTACCTTGGATTTTCTGACTGCCATTTAAACCAGAGAGGGACTCCAGTTTTTATTCTGCTGAGCAGAAAGGCAGTTTTGAATGAGTTCCCTGTAAAACTTCTAGGTCTTCCTTCTGAAAAGGGCTACATTCAAGCATTATTATATTGCATAGGTTTAAGGCTCAAAATAATTATTTTGTATTAAAAATGTCACAATTTATGACAAGTAATTTTGGTTTTATTTAAGCAGTTGAATCTTTCAATTGACATAGGATCCAGTTTTGTTTTGTATGAATTATAGCCTTAATTCATTAATAAAGTCGTGTTGCTCATGTTCACTATAGATCCTGCCACAGTTATTTAATCCTGATATCCATTTACACCATAATTGCAGCATTTATATACATGAGTGCTAGCCACTGGAACCAGTATTTCAAATTTCAAAGGGTCCATTTTAAAGTTGGGAAATTCAGATTAAGAAAAGGAAAGCAACAAGACTTTGAGCAGCACACCACAGTCCTCTAGCATTTCAAATCTACTCTAAATACTCCTTCAAAAGGGAATTTTTCTAACATAAAGGGAGGACCATACTACCATACTACAACACAAGTGGCTAATGTAATAAGGGTCTCTTGCCTTCAATTTAGCAGTGCCAGTTAGGTCACCCAGGTCTTGCTGATGCTGCCAGGAAGGATAGTTTTACTCTGTATGCTTGGGATCCCTGACAGAATGTGGCTCCAATTCTCAGGGATCCTCTCCTTAAATATCTAATAATATTGTGTGTTGTGTATCCAGGACTGTTCACAAACATGCCCAGTGGGTTTGGTCAAGATAAATGTATTTAATTTTTATTTTTCCTGTACAACTGAGATGCTAAGGTCTTCACTGAAAACTAAAGAGGTAACATCAGTGACTCGCAGCATGATGTGACTGGACTCAAAGGACTATTTACAGATCTGTAGAGAATTTATAACACATAGATCTTTCTTTTGGGAATAACCCTTTTTATCATTAGAATACATGCTTTTCCTCATGCAGAATAAGACCCTGGGATTTCTCAATACAGAACAAAAGCTCAGAGCCCCTGCAACATGACACAAAAGAGGGTGGTATTTAGGCAAATGGAGTAGTAAAGATAACTGCAGCCCTGACACAGAAACTGCAGGTGCAAAACCCACCTGTGGAGTACCCTGTAAACACCTTCACTCCACATCTGAACTCAGAGCAGATCCGAGCCCATCTGTTCCTTCACTACTGGAAAATGTTCACCAAAGAAGGACTAAAAGGTTACATGTGTCTCACCAGTAGTTGGTATCATTGACTCAGCATCAGAGAATACCAGAACATCCCCAAAGTCAGGAGGACTGAAACATTACACTGCTGGCAAGGAGACTCCACGGTCAGTTTAGCATTTATCTGCTCCAGTAACTGTGGAACACGTAGTTGAGTACGTCTGCTACGTACATTTATTTAACCTGTTGAAAAGTCATGTGGAGAGGAGAATGAGCTCTGAATGCTTTTACACATTTACAGTTACTGGGAAAAACATTTGCCTTTAAATCCACATGTTCAATATATCCATCTCACTTTGAGTCTGGCCTTCTGAAAGGAAAATTCACAGCCTGGCATTGGGGATGAAAAAAACCTGAGAGAAAAATCCCTATTGACACATTAAATCAGACATGTTTGCAGGGCCGCCAGAGACAGCAATTACTCTGCTGCAGCTTCTGTGGACAGATTACAGCAGAAAACACTGACTGCTACCAGGTAATTCTACCTGCTAATTACTTGGGAAGACTCAGGTACTAAACTGACCTGAATGTTTTCACGGGTCCTGGGACCCATTAAAGGAAAGAACTTTCAAAAGCCACATAGTGATGCTGACAGAAACTCTGGAGCTGTTGAAAATCCATCAAAAATATTCTTACAGTATAATGATTAGAGTTTCAGTCAGCCCCAATCTGTGCAGACATTCACATTTCTCAGCAGTTATAACAAAAAGAAGTGCATTAATGGGGTGGTGATTTTTTTTTATTTTTCCTTTTTTTTTTTCTTCCAATTCTGACTAAAAAGTGCCTGCAGCCCCTGATGTGTGTGCAACACACAGAGCCCCAAGCACAAACCAACCCAGCACAGAGGTGGCTTTGCTCCTGCAGAATGGCCTGGTTTGCCTTGCCCCGGCAGGATGGGTGGGCCCTGTGAAGGGGTGTCCCCAGTGGCACAGTGAGCTCTGGCACAAGTCTGAGCCTCCAGGACCTGGCCAGCACACAGGATAGGAGCTGGAGCTCCAGCACTGCTCAGAAGCGCTCGCTGGGGGGAATAAAACAGATTGTCACAGCCAAACTGTTAACTCGCCAAAGAGGTGATGACTTGGAATTTTTTCACTGTCATGCCGAAACAATACCTACAAAGGTCAGAATTGGGAACCCAAGTTGCTAATGGCTTTCTCCTGTGGCAATAAGCTCCCTAACCCTCCTACCCAGAATGCTCTGGTCAGAACATCTTCTTTCTTTGACAACTATTCACCAAAAGAACTGTTAACCATTGAATGTCCAAAAAGAGCCCCAGCCCAAGGTGCAAGCATCTTTCTATCTTGAAAAAGGTTCTGCATGCAATTAAGAAGGCACAAAAAATACACAGAAAGCATAAGGAAGCTTTGTGTAAATAAATCTGCATCTACCACCACTTTCGAGCAAGCACATGTACCCCATGGAGGTCGGGGGTTGTCCAGTGCCAGGCAATAAATCAGGCTGAGGTATCCTCAGGTCAGGAGCACACAGCAAATATTAGACACACTGTTAAGTTCACATTTATAAGCAGCATTTCTTTCAGTGCCTTCTACCACACAAAGGTAAGTGGAAAATTCTGTCAGAGCTCCAATACACAGGCAAAGCCCAGATAATCCAGGACCCAGAAAATCTGCATTTCACATCTAAAAATTCAAATCTTCAATGACAATGACAACCTGCCATTTGCCATTCTGTAAGAATTTGGGTATAATTAAATACTGCTAGAGATGCAAGGAAAGATGTGTTATTTCCTGTGAGGAAAAAAGGGTGACTTAGAGGTTTTTAATATTATAGTTATTGCTTTTCAGAAAGTCTCCTCAGGAAACATCAGAAAATCCCTTCTCTCCAAATAGACAAGCCTAAAATTACAGATTCATTAAATCAGTGTGTGGGTAAGAAGTTTCTTCATATAGTATCACTATGTCTGAAACAGAAAAAACACAACCTCCTTTCATCTGGTGAGGCTGAGCAATCTGTAAGAAAAAGAGAATATATAAACAAAGCACACTGCTCCCTGGCACAGTCTTTGCTGTCAAAACTTGCTCCTACCCAGGGTCCATTTCCCAGTCCTACCTGCATTTAAACTACCACCATCCCAAACTGTTATTTCGGGGTTGCATTAAACACATCAGGATGTACCTATTTAGTCAGCAGTGATGCCACCAGCCTTTCAGCTTGATACCAAAAACATCTGATCAAGGCTCTAGTACCAAATTTAATCCAGTGTGAAAATATTCTTTACACAGTGTGTCTTATGACACTTCTGAACAAAACTATTTTCTTTGCTATACCCAACAAAGAGTCCATTAATCTTTTTTTGAGATTATAGCATACATGAAATTATTAAGAACGGTGGAGCAAGAACATTAAATAAACAAGTTGAGAACTGTGAGAGAGATAGATAGATAGATAGATAGATAGATAGATAGATAGATAGATAGATAGATAGATAGAAATGTGAGCTGCTCACATTTTCCCACAAATAATATCCCTTCCCATTGTCTGTGACCACCAGAACCCTTGGCCACATTTAACCAGATTTTGGTAAACATTACCATTTTGAATGATTTTTTTCTCCCTCAGACTTTGCTTCTCTTCTGTAAATTGAGCAGCAATTATCAACATGTGAGTTCTCCAGCTAGAAAGGGAACCAGGTGTCCAAATCAGGACTCAGTGGAAGCTGATAATTATGTATGTCTAGAGATTCTCTGGTTTAGTGGATTTTACTACCTCCAGAGCCAACACACAACAACTCCTGATAACAAGGCACAGAGGCAGCAGCTGCCCTCTGGCTCTGTACTTCTGTGGAGATGCAAACCACTTGATGATAGCTTTGTTAAAGCTGGATTTTTAGATTCTTGCTTATGACTATACCTTGCTTCAACAAGGTGCTCAGATCTGTATGCTGCTTTCAACAGGACAACAGTCTCACCAGAAACAAAGATCACAGGGCCTTGAAGTTAAAGCTGCGCTCGAGGCCTTGCTCGGTGGCTGCTTCTCCTGACAGCGCTCTGCATGCCAGAGCAGCTCCTGCAGGGGTGCACAGGGGGCTGCACATGGGCTTCTTGCAGGGGTGCACAGGGGGCTGCACATGGGCTCTTGCAGGGGTGCAGAAAGCTGCACATGGGCTCTTGCAGGGGTGCAGAGGGAGCTGCACATGCAGTGAGCTGCACACTGCAGATATACTAAGGAAACAGAAGGATTCTCCTGATGCATCTGTGAGTACAGGACAGGCAGATTTGTTTCCCTAAAAGTTGAGCCAAGTTTCAGCAGTGATCTGTAAGAAAATTATTTTGTTTCTAGGCTCTGTTACTGATATATAATCAGCATATAATACTTGCACAACATTTCACCAACTTGTGGAATATTGCAAACATTAATATCCATAGAGCACAATGAGCAGGGGACTGAGAAGACTTACTAATGCTACTTGAAGACCACCCCCAGTGGCTCATTAGCAGTTGACTTTACAGTTATACATGCAATTTTCCACATGGGCCACCTCCTAGGGAAAACAGATGGTGAGAAAGAGCCTTCTTTCCCCTTACCACCATCCCTGCAAAGTAACTTCTCTATTTTGACAGGTAGCTTCCCACAATTAACATTTAACTTCACAAAAAGAAAAAAGTATTGGCGTGTCTTGGGCAAATAAACAGCTATACTCAGGAGAAACTAACACATTCAAAACAAAAGGGATTTTCTACATTTGAAAAATTATATATCTATTTTTGGCCTATTTTTTTGGTCCTTTCAGGAAGCTTGCAAACATTAGAGACATATTTAGTCAGTGCTTCAGTTGGATGGTAACACGTTTCTGTAGAAAAACAAATGAAATGATGACAAATGAAATTATCTTTTATATCTCTCACTGGTTTATGTATCTCTTGGCTTTACCAATTTTGTTCTCGAAGATGTCCTGGGATGCAAAAGAACTAAAATGCGCAGCTAGTTCCAGCAGCACAATTCTGCCTCTGACGCAGCTCAAATAAAACAGTCATATATAAATATTTTACTGAGTCCATGGATAACTTCTGTACCACATCATGGCACTGGTCCTAATGTCAGGGAGGACAAGTAAGGCCTGTGGTCCTCCTTTCACTATGCAATAATATTTATCTGTGAGGTAAAAACCACATCTGAGTCACTGAGCCTTACTCTCACCTGACACATAAAGTTAGATAAAGACACAAAGACAAAGCTTCCTTCTTCAACCTTGACACAAAATATTCAAAAAAGACATTAAAAGGACAGATCATCTTTTTCTGAAAGACAGAAATGTTTTTCACAAGTCAAACATGTCTCATAATTGTTTCTGTGCTTGCACTGTAACTGATTTAAAGGTATTTTTAAAAAGACAAAGATTTGGATATTTTATTTACAAAAGCTATTGCAGTTTTCAGCAATTAACTGCTGATGCTTTGAATGGAAGGATGCAAGAGGACCATCACAGGCCTGACACTCTAGAAACCCTCTGCCTCTAGCAGCAAAAGCACATACACTAACGAACTGGATAGCTCTTCAATAACAGATGATTTATATAAACTACAATGGTTTCTACTGAGTTAAATGTATTTATAACACATTGCAAGATATAAATATGCAGCAGGAGGGGACCCCATGCTTTGCATGTCTTTTGATCAGGCACTGTGTTTATTGTCACTCATTTTAAAATCAGATGCCAAAGTAGAAGGAACTTCAATCACAGTAACCCTATCTCATGGTGGTTTCAGAGAGCACCCTCCAGCAAAACGCCTAATTAGCAGCATTTTCTGAAGATTTGGGGCACCCAACTTGAGACAATCTGTGTCTGATTTCAGAGATGCTGAACATTCATAGCTCATGTTGGATCAGAAACAGCACAAGGTAGCTTGCCTGAAGGGCAGAGATGCTTCACAAGACCAGACATTACAAGACACAGGATGGGTGGTCACTTCACTCTGAACACACACCCAGAAGCAACAGAAAACATCACATGTTGCCTGATTCCATCAGCATAAAATTAAGCTTCTTTTTTAACAGACAAGCAAAATTAAAAAGCTCTGGTTCATATTTGAATTGCTGTTTTGAAGACTGTGACATCTGTTGTCGAGTTAAGCATAAGCAGCATCTCATATACAGACTCACTTATCTTGGTGTGTAGCCTCTATATTTTAAGTTGTTCTTAACTTCTACATCTTTGACTCAGATTTTGTATAGAACTGTGATTTTGCAAATATAAGGTACATCCAGGAACTACTTGAATGTATTCCTTGCAGCAAGATTGAAACTCAACAAATTTAGGTACATTTATCAGATGCCTCCATAATAATGCTAGAATTAAAGGGATAGAGGAAAATAATCTCCTTTGCCTCCAGAACTAAGAATATATGTTTCTCTAGCTCTTTTTTTTTTTTTTTTTTTTTTTTTTTTTTTTTTTTTTGGAAAGAAGGAAAAGAACAATAACAAGCAAGATATAAAGACAGCTACAATGGACTACAGAACAAAACCAGTCACATTTCATCTACTCAGTGTCACACAACACACCGAATATTTATTCCACCAAAATTTCAAAATTTAGAAAAGTCACACAAGAAAGTTCTTGGTTTAGAGAGTGGGCAACTTCTTCCTGGTGAGGGAATAATATCTGGGTTTGGAAAATCTAATGAATGGTATGTTTGCTTTATAGCTTCTTTTACAGCTGCTGGTTATGTATCTGATGTGTCTGTCATTGATAGGAAAATAGTGCACTGATTTTTATTAAGGGCAACAAGCGTCTAAAGGCTGACCTAAACAAAAATGTCATGTTTGCAAAGCTTTGAATTCACATTTGAATTTAAATGCTTTCAATTACTGAAACACATTTTTACTTTTTGCCTACAAGGTGATGTGGACACAATGATAAAATTGACCAACTGATGGGGCTGCAGACACCAAACCCTCAGTTGGTGGTCTCCAACTGAGAACTATTTGAACTGTTTCAGATATGTGCTCTAGGGAAAGTGAAACAAGCTTCAAAATTCAGATAAATGTTTCTAAAGTTATTGCTTATCTAGCAGAGTTATTGCTTTACAGACAAACATTTTCAATCTATGGAAGGATGTGGACACTGAAATACCAGAAGGGATAGCTCTCAATTCCCTTAAGCATAAACTAGTCCAGTTGAAAATTGTGCACAGGTAAAATTTTAGCTCATTGTGATTAACAGGTTTCATTGCTACAGCAAGTAACTGGCAGCGTGTTTATCTACTCCACAAATTATTAATATCCTATGCCCACTGCAATATGCTGTTACCAGGTAAGCCCTTTTACACCCCCTAGAAGGGGCTCAGGAAGGATAAGCAGCATTGCCTTCTCCAATAAATAAATTTGAAAAAAATAAGCTGCCAGCACACAGAGGTGTTAATCTCTTCCACTCAAGAATTATGAAGAGGAAAGTAATATGGTCTGTAAATTGTGCAGGCAGCCCAGGAAGCTTGGTTCAGTGTCACTCCATGCCACAAATGTGGTCATGGTGTGACTTAACAGTCTGCAGGAATCTTGGAGACGAGGGTCAAGATGAGGGGGATGACTTGTTCATGGAACTCACAGTCTAAAGGCATTTGGCATTTCATTCCCCATATTAAACAGATACTTTATAAACATGCCTGCCCAACCAAAATGGATTTTCTCATGAGTTGCCAACTATTTTTTATAGGTTGATTCTTGCTTAGAGAGCAAGAGAATAGAGAGGGCACGCATTCCAAAGGGCTGCCTTAGCACAGTCACATAGATGTTGAAGATAAACAATCAGGGTCACATAGAGAAAAAAAGGATCTGCAGTCAACAACCTCAAACAGATAAAAACAAGTGTGATCCCTACAGAAATTACAGCAGTCTGAGAGGTACCCTACAAATGTATCTCCCTACTTATGGCTGCATCCTTCTTTGGAATAATTCTTCAAATGGACTTCAACTTCACATGTTCCTGCCTTGAAAAATGTTTCCCTGTACTTTCACCCTATTAAAATGAGAACTATCCTGTTGCTCCACAATTTCAGAGGAGCAATGTCTGACCTAGGACATAATCTTCAGGTTTAGAGTCAGTAGAAGTGCAGATTGTCAAATTCCGCTGCAACAGTTCTGTTCTGGGGTAGTGCCAGGCTTTGCCTTGAGAACTGATCCACAGAAGTACCTGGGGTCCACTAGAGAGGAAGCCCAAACAATGGGATGAACATGACACTTGCTGTTCAGTCTCATAAAGACTAGACACAGGTCAATTCTATTTGGAGGGAGCAAAATATTTCCTGTTACTACTACAATTTGTAAAATGAGCACTAGATTTCACATTAACAACTATGTTCTGAAAGAAATCAAAGAATGTACAGTATCACCCTCCATACTGCACAGATCCAGGAATTATGAAGAGGTGGAAAAATCTAGTCTGCATCGCTAGGAAAGTTTATAAAAAATTCAGAAATATTTAATAATTTACACAGTCGGACCACTGACCTTAAAAGTTTATGTTAAAAAATTAAGAACCTCAAAAAAAGCTATTCAAAAATACAGATTATACTTAACATAGATTATTTTCCCCAAAATTATTAAATATGAGTGAATTTAATAAAAAATTAAAAATTACATATGAA
Source organism: Geospiza fortis (assembly GCF_000277835.1). NCBI lineage: Eukaryota > Metazoa > Chordata > Aves > Passeriformes > Thraupidae > Geospiza > Geospiza fortis. Next base: position 279,568 of record NW_005054336.1, read on the forward strand.
CACAATTACACACATAAGTAAGTGTGATCAGATCTGAGAACTTTAGAGCACAGCTGTGCAGCATCAGGCTGAGGCAGAGAGTGAGTGGGGCACCTATGGAAAAAGCATCTCTGAGACACTAACAATCCTCATCTGTGCTCAGCTGCTGCCTGGCACAATACTGAGGACATTTGCAGCCTGGCAAAATATTTATTGTGAAACTCATCTAAATTTAGATTTCATTGCAAATCAGACAACAATCCCTTTCTCTACCATAACTCTTGTATGAAAAATTATCTCTAAACATCAGATCCTTCCTTCCATCTCATTACACCTAATCCCTTCATCATACAGGCCACAGTAAAACAACATTGGAACAATGATTTAAGAAACACAGCTATGATCTGAAATCTGATATAAGAAAAGATGTGCTTATTAAGTGCCACTAACATGGCATTCAGTGGAATAAGTGTTAACATCCTACCTGAACAAAATTCAAAACTCAATTAAGAATGACAAACATATTCTTCACATCTCATTAAAACTATTATACAGATTTATTGGTACAGAATACCAGTAATTTGGTCAATTGGCCAGCAATTAATCCCTAGGGATACACTCTGTAAAGCAGTTCATGATTCACTGTGTAGAAATAAGTACACACTGCAAAAATAAGAATCCCTTCACTTGAGAGGAACTTTGTTTGGATTTCAGTTAAAAAAAAAAGAGAGAGAAAGAAAACAGTGTTAACTTGCATGCTTGAGAAGTGTATCTTTGATTGCCAGGCGCTGAAATATCTTGCTCAATTTGCCTTGACTTAGGAAGTGCTCTCTGATCTCAAAATTGTTGATGCTATAAAAAAAGACCATTGTCTTAAAAGCAGACAGTATTATAAAAATAATGAGCTGGGAAGACTCGTAAGCCTTTTACATAATAGAACCTCTCACTGCACTGAGGAAGATTCCCTCAAGGCCCAGCGTAGCTCTTTACTTTTATTTTGGTTTAAACAGGCAAACACCATAGCATCAACTAAAATGGCCACTTATTTACTAAGCATTCAAAGTCTACAGCAGTTAAGAGGATTAATTGTCTTCATGCATATGAAATTTAAACATAGGAGATTAAAGACAAACCTACCTGGTCACACACAACTAACTTCAATTAACCTATCTGCACCCCCTAAGCATTTTTGTTAATAAGCACAGACCACTGGTCCCAATTCAGTTGCTGATCCTGTGACAACTTTTCTCCATGTGAACTGAGAGAGGAGCACCATCAGAACACAGCTTCAGAGGGAAAAAGAAAAAAAAACTCTTGAAATAAACTGTAAAGCAGCAGCTGCAAGAATATGCCAGCTGGACCACAGTGGAAAACATACATGGATACCTCCCCAGCCACCTTCCAAAATTACTGGCATTTAAGCATCCAAACACTAGAAGCAACTTTAACGTAATTTGAAATGTGAAAACAACTCTGACTGCAATCGATGGGACAGGAAATGTCACAATCTATAGCTGCTCCACTCATTTCAATGACATTACAGTGCTGAAGTGATTTATATCTATCACATTAAACATCTCCTAATGGCGACTACAGCCATTTTATTCTTAGATAATTAAATTAATAACAGTCAAACTTCAGTTCTGCCTGGGTACAAAGCTGTGTTCTTTCTGACCTTCACCATATAAGAGGTTGCCAGCAAAGAGCTGCAGCAGCACTAAGCCTTGAATAGTACACACTTATCAATATTGGTTTTCAGTATTAGAATCAAGTCCAGTTCTTCTTAGTGATGCCTTTTTCACAACAAAATACTATCTTGAAATCTTCCTGTACTAATTGCAATCATTGCAGTAGACCAATGCGAGAGAGAGGAAGCCTTAAAGACTCTTGTTAAAGATTGTCAGTGTTGTAACCACGGGGTTTATTTACCCAGAATGTACAGGACTTGTCCATAAAAATGTCAAGAAATTTCATTTAATCATATGAACAACCTATTTTTTATCCTGTAAGGGAAATTGAACACTGGCACACATTGCCCAGACAGACTGCAATATTTCCATCCTTAAGGATGTTCAAAACCCAGCTGGACGCAGCTATGAGCAACCTGTTCCAGCTGACCCTGTTCTGAGCAGGAGGGTTGCACTTCAGGCCCCAATTGCTCTCTGATTCTGCAGCAACTGTTATAATAGTGGTACCCACTGCTTCAGTTGTCCAGCAGAACAGCAGCAACAAACCCCCGCTCCACAAAGTCAGAAACCTCTGTAACTCATCCATGGTATGGACATTTCCCTGCTACCTATCTTTTGATACTTCTGATTTCAAACCACAACACCACTTCGAGAAGCACCCCCCAAAATGTCATAATACAAGTCCCACATCCCACATAAGATGTCATGGATTTTTCAGGGTTTTTAACAGTGGTACCACTGACACCTGTCACACCATGTGCCTTCCCAGTGAACAGAGCAAAGTACATGGAAATTAGGCGGCAAAGAGTCACATAGCAAAACTGAACCTAGGCTCCCTAGATTTTCTGATTAATAGTTCATTAGAAGGGGTCTTGAGATAATACCTGTTTTAACCACCAGCTTCATTTGCAAAAGTGCCTGTTCAAACAGATAATTTTCCTGCTAGCCTTTTGTAGGTAATCGCCTCAGCCAGCTGCAAAGGACTGGGACTTTTACTCCTCCCTCTGAAGTGCCAGCAGAATTATTGTCTAATTTTGCTAATTTCCAGCCCATTACACCTGCACAAGCCCATGTGCTGTTCATAGAAGCAGCAATATCAGAATTTGGCCTGATCTGCTGTGATGGCACATAAAGAGCACCGCACAGAAATTGTGCCGAATTGCCAGTTCAGAAGGGAATACCTGGCTGACACAGCTCCCCTCCCCTGGCCTTTCCTGCTGCACACCCTTCCTACTAACTCTCCACATAACTCTAGGTACCCGAAGGAATCCATAGCTCTAGATTAGGAATGCCACTTTTTTTTTCATGCAGTTAGGGTAACATACCCTTCTCTAAATAAACTGTAATTAGAGCAGTTCTAGATAGGTGCTCTATGTCTGGTCTCAAGTGTATCACTTTGGCCACAGGAACAATTATTTCACTAGTAAAAAAGTATAGAGTTTCAGCACAAGAAATTTTATGTGTTCTCTCCTGCAACATTTCATAGCCAGACAGCTGACTTCATGATTTCTGGGCATCCAAATTTTGGACATAGAAAGATAACAGTGAATCTAATTGGTGGCAGATGGACCATGGCACATTTCCACAGTTTCTCAGTGACTGTAACCTTTCCACTAATAAATAAATGCAGTGGACCTGTGAAAGTTCTTTAAAATAGAAATGTTAAATATCCAGTGAAATGCAGACTTGAGGCAGAGACAAACCCTATGTACCTCCTGCCTGTAATTTCCTTAAATATTTAGGCAGGACCAGTGAGTTTCTTGCCCCATTTTTAAAGGGACAGAATGATGTATCATGTGAAATAATTTTCGAGTCATCTAGTTAGATTCCCTGGTTTATGTTTCCTTCTTGAAGGCTCCTTCACTAAAGAGCTGTATATGACAACATCTGGAAGTGTGGTAACGTGATTCTAAAATCAGGAAACAGGTTTATTTTTTGAGGTTTTTTAAAAGTGGGGCTTTAACAATGTAGCAAACACTTCACAAAAAAACCCAGCACTCATTTACACTAATTCCCTCCTATTTGCAAGCAGAATGAATTTAGTGTAAATATCACTAGCAAACTCAAAAAATCGGGAACTAGAGCCTTAAAAAAATTTTTTTAATCATGTCATGATTTTTTTTTTTTGCAAAATTGAAACTCAGTCATAGAAGTAAGAAGTTGTGTGGTTCATAAATTATATCAAAATATATATCAAAATTAAGAGGACAGAATATTAGAAATTATTGTGTGGTAGCTACACAGGAAAAGAAAATGCAGTTATTCATTTAATAATATCCTTCCCTAGAAATTATGTATTTTAGACAGAAACAGTCTGACCTTGTACACAGTCATGAAACTCAGGCCAGTTGCAAAAGCTGGGCGTTCATCATGCAAAACCAGCTGGTTTTGAATAAAGATCCAAATAGAAACAGCAGATTAAACTAGAACTAAATTATGTGGAAATCTGACACCCTAGTGCCCCTCTGCAGCTGCCCTTGCAAAGCCATTTCTCCCTTGGCAGCAATGCCTGCATGGACCGCACAGGGCAGCACCCAAATAAACTCCTGAATCTTCTCCCACCCTGCCACAGGCAGGTGGTGCCCTCTGATTACAGGGGGAGAGAGAGGTGCACAGAAGTCAAGGGCTTGATCCACAAAAACAATTGGCACAGCTAATCCCAGGCTGTGCAACTCCAGGCACAGGGCCCTCAGTGCAGCACCAGCACCTGCAAAAGCTCACCTCTGCTTAATTTGGGGGAGGGAAACACCAACAAATCTAAAATACCTCATAAGCTTGAGCATTCAAACCATCAAGGTGAAGCATGAATTAAAATTCCACTCTATCAAAATATTGCTAAGTAGGAGGTGTTTCTTTCTTGCTGAAACTCCTCTGCTTGATATGAGTAAAATTTGTAATGAAAAAAGAGATGTCATCTACAGTTCAGTATCTAGGATATTATCCTGAGATACCAGAGACCTAAATTTTGATTTGTCCTGCAAGGTAAAAAACAAAAATAAATTTAAAATAACAATAAAAGAAAAAAAAATCTCACTATGCAAGTATTCTGGTCATATCTCAGCATACCATAGTTCCTCTGCTTTTGGTTTCAGCTGCTTTGTGCATGAGCACTATTCAGCTGCTGCCTGCTCAAAAGTGCCTCTGCAATTCAGCTTTGCTGGTCGTGTTGCAGAGCTCTGGTTTCAAACAAATGATTGGCTATGAGGTATCAATAACAGGTTGAGGTAGCAAGGGCAGGATGATTTTAAAACAGTCATTGCCACTTAAAAGGAAGATCAAATGCCTAACAGCTTACATAGCTGTTAAGTACATGTGAGATTCTGAGCCAGAATTATCAGTCAAAAGTCACAAAGAAAGTCAGAGCCTCCAAAAATCAAAGCACTTTAATCAAAACCTGTTATTTTAGCATATTCCATACACAAGCAGAAGTCATGTCTGTTACTCTAGCAAGACAAAATTGAGCAGACCCCTCACGTTGTTATCTACTGCAGGACTGAAGTCTACAGTGTCCCCTTAACTGGTTAACTGATAAAGTGTTCCCAGCAGCAGAAAAAGTATTAGCCTTGGAGACACAGCCACCAGGTCAAACTGATCAAAACAGCTGCCGAAGAACAGACAGCAGTGGTTTTATAAGAGCTCTCCAGGCCGGCTCTCTACTCCCCAGTATCACCTAGTTTGTTTCAGAGGACAGTACTGAAAGGACAGAATTACAGAATAAACAACCATTTCTGGAATGAAGTGATTCCACGAAAAGGTAAATCCTTGCTCCTGAAAACTCTCACTATTCAACAGACAGTAAAATTAACATCAAACCAACCAACAGAGGAACCAACTCATCCTTCAGTTGTTTGGAAGGAAAAAAACACCCTTTCTCTTCTTTCATTTTTACAGACCTGAACAAGCAAACCAAGCAAGTTGCTGTGAGATTTGCCTAGACATTTACGCTGTATCACTGATTTCTCAGAGCGCTGTCAACATTGAGACAAGGGTCTGAAATCCACAATCCAATCTCATCAGTACAGGAGAAATACACATGCTGTAAGTATGCTGTGGATTAAGCCCAAATGTTAAAGTGTTCATTGGAATCATCAAGATTTCCTCAATATACACAGAGTAATTAACAACAAACAAAAAATCACAGAGAGGTGATAATTTGACAATGGTCAGTTCTCTGCAAGAAGAGCGGAGGAAGCCTGACCCCACAAGAAGGGATGTGCAATGCTTGGAGACCATCTTTAGACAGCACTGTAATCTACATGAAAAAAAAAAAAGCCCTTGTCCATAATGCGGCATATGGCACTTAAATAATAAAGATATCTTTTTTTAACCATGTATTTCACATTTGCTAGACTGGCAGAACAACTTTAACCTAAAAGTCTTTGTGTATAATCTTCATTTCTTGTCTGTCTTCTGTTTTTATCTTGCATTCTGTGTGGATACAGCTGGTATATAAAGAACCATAGCATGAAAACTAAAAATCACTTAGAAATCCTCACAGTAAAAAGAAATCACTGCATTATAGGATTAATCTGTTGAAAAACTTTATTTTTTTAAAACCTGCAGAAATGTAGAAACTGGCCATGTGTCAAGGTTAGTCAAGGTTAGCTGCTGAATTCATTAAAAAGACAGACAGGTTTGTGTCATCAAACATGATGATTAGTTTCTCAGTCCCAGGGTGTCATTTCACAAATCATTGATAACCTCATCAGGTGAGGTAAGTCAGTTCACATTTCAAAGATAAAGCCCTAAATAATTGCCTTAGTGAAAGTAATGACGATCATGAAAACCAGAAAGCTCCAATTGTATCAAAAGAAATATGAAAATTATTTTTGAAATAAATTCTAGGTGTTCTTACATATTCTAAAGCATCATTTTTTACCTATACATTTAAGACCACATTGCAATTTTGCAGATGTCAAAATCCCAAACAAGTCAGCTTTTCTTTCTAAATATTTGCTTCCTTTAAGTTTCAGTACAAGTTCAAATCCAACACCCATGTAATAGTACACGATATGATTTTTTTTTTAATTATGTAGAACACAAATTTATAGCAAATGGTGCATTAGGCACAGGTATTCTAATGTTTATTACCAAGCCCCAGTTATCTAAAATTCCTGGTAGCTGAAATAAGGTTGTATGCTGCTGTACCTAACTATCAGGGGAACTTATTTAACATGATTAACTGAAACCCTGATCCTCTGAATTCATATTCCCTCTGACATTTGGATTATTAAAGCTATAACTGCTCTGAAAAAGAAAAGGCTAAAATGAGCTAAGAGGCAAAGACTTTTCTAATGACTTTGTTATTTTAAAAAGAATGCCAGGTGATTACCCAGGCAAGAAGAAGGCAGAGTCCCCCAGCTGGAGTGGCCTGCGGTGCACTCGGACAGGATGCTGGAAGGCACAGCGCGGCCCGAGACACGAGGTACAAGAGTTACAGTAATGTGATTACACGGCTGCACAGTTCAGGAATGTGGAAATCCTGATGGTTCAGTTGCAATTCTGCTGGTCATTTTGTGTGTGTAATTATTATTGATTTACTTCTTGACTCAATCTCAGAGAAAGCACAAAAAAAATTCCAGGTGTAAATGTAGGTTTTAAATGGTATTTCCATTTGGCATTAATTGTTTTAATGGTATTTTTAATTCTGCTGTCTAAGATATAATTTTTTTTCTCTTGACTTCAAGTTATCAGACACTGTGCTTTAGCAAAATGAAGCAATCAAGTGTGGAATGGGCACTGAAGGCAAAGACTCAATAAAAGAGCAGCATGCTTTTCAATCTGGCCTTTTAAAACATCCACTATCAGAGGGCTTTGGAGGTTTAAGGGATTAGATACCATGACACATCTGTCAGATTATTATGTAAGAAAACCCTCCTGCTGTTTTCTGTGGGGAGAATGTCTGCTATTTTAAAAAATTAAAAACAAAAAGACACAAAAAAGCAATATTTGCTTCATAGTTCTTTTTTTTTCATGGGGAAAAAAAAAGATAACTTATTTTTCCTGGCTTAAAACCGAATTATATTTAGCACTCTGACTGCAGGCTTCTATCTGAATATGGATTAGCAGAATGCACATGTTTTTACTGTTCACAGCAGAGATTATGCAAAGATATCAGGATTTGTAGGTTGGCCTAACTTAGCAATAATTTACAGAGCCAGGAATCACTGACAGCATGCAAAGAATTGCAATGAAATGTGAAATGATAATTCATGTTACATTCCAGTTACATGCTTAAAAGCTCTTTAAATGACTGCTAAACTTAGGAAGCTTTTCTGTCTAAAACAAAAGCCAAAATAATTTTATGAAAAATACCCAATATCATCCTACCACTCGCACACTCTGTTTGGGGAACACAGTTACATCTTGTCGGTGGTGTGGCAGCAGTGTCCACATCCTGCTGCTGAGGGCACTCCAGAGCAACAACCAATCTCCAAATTCACATCACACATGGCTGGAAAGCTGCAGCTTCATTAAAATTATTATGAGAAGCAGAAGTCTGAAACCATCATCCACCACCAGTTGGATACTACAGATTTAAACAATTATTGTAAGTTCTGTATTGGTCCATTCTGATCCTCAAGTTCTGCAATTGCCATGCCCCTGCTGAGCTCTTTTAGACATCCCGCCCTTACAGCAGGGGACCAGATGATGCAGGGCTGTTTAGGTGGTAAGAGCTGCAGTGCTGTGCTGCACAAACAAGTCACAGAGGCAAACACAGCAAGAGCTGAATTGGATGTTTCTCCTGTTCCAATAAATTTTCTCTGTCCTACACCTGAAATCACCTTTGCCAGGAATTCCATTACCAACTGCACAAAGCATTTTAAATTCTGCTTTGCATAGACATGAACAGAAAATAGTTGTCAATAGATAGAAGCTAGGAAGAGGCAAACTAAAAATAATCAAAAACCTGGAGTCCCACTCCAGATTATGATCAGGTGAACATAAAGGGTTGTTTGTTGTTTTTTTTTTAATAGACATTTGCATAGATATAGATATATAAAGTTTCTCCCAAACCTGACCTTCACAGGAGCACAGTATGACCATGAAAAGTAATCCTTGCTCAAGAATCAATCCTAACTGTTGTTTTTTTGTTTTTTTTTTTACTGACATTATCACAGTTTGGAGCTACAGGGTTCCAGTCTGAAGCACTAACCCATTACTCTCAAAGGGTGCAGGCCAAAGCAAGAAACTCCTGTGCAACTGCCCAGAGAGCAATAGGGCACTTCCTGAGCACAGGAACCTCTCAGCACTGACACACTCATTTGCTTAACATTTCAAAAACATCATCCCACTTACAGTGGGGCCCTTGTTTCTTCCACTTTTCCTCACCTTCTGTGAGTCGGAATGTAAAGGAGAGGTGTTCTTGCCCACACAAACTCATTTCACCAAAATTTCCCTGAATTTATACTCTACAACTGGCAGTCCCATGTTTACACTCTTGGCATTTCTGTAAACCAGAGCAGAAGGCTTACAAGGACCAAAGAGCAGAGCAACAGGAGCCATGAAAATACACACTTCATTCTAAATAAGAATGGTTCAGTCACAACATGACAGATTATTTTGATGAATATATAACTTGCTAGTAAAGGATAAGCACCTTTTGTTCACAGAAATTGTACAAACTTAGTCTGGAAACATTGGGTCATGTTTGGTCTCTGTGTGTACCACTGGAATTCATACTGAAGTCAGTTTAATTCACACTGATAATTTAACACAGTTAAATACTTAAAATACCATTCACGGCTGATGATGTACATATATAGCTACTATAGTGAGTTCAAAAAACAGTCAGTTCACTAACAACATTCTTCACAAAATAATAGCTTCTAAAATGTGGATTCAGCAATCCACGAGGGTCTCTCGTTTACATGTCTCTTGTGCAAACGCTCTTACCTCAGCTGGGTTTCCTAGCCTGACTTTATAAACCTTGATAAATCTCATTAATCAGGAAAGGGGGGATACTCTTTCCTCATATTGTAAGTCAGAATTAGGAAAGTGAGTTCAGTCTGTAAAACCAAGTAGTCCATAAGGTCGCACAGCAGCATTCCTAAATTCAGCTTTTTAAACTATGCCAACACTTCTCATTTGGACAGAATCACTGTACCCCGACTCTGTAGAAAACTAGCCAAAATTTTGTTGCAAGACCCCATACCTTTGCAACAGGAGTTTCAAAAATGCTCTGTTTCAATCTGAGATGTGAAACATCCAGAGTCCTAAGGCTTGAAAGCTTCAGCAGCCCCAGAATTACTAATCTATGCTTCTTTCAAATGATTATTTAGTCTGAAAATATTTGGAAAAAGGATGATACCTTGGCTCAAAGTCAGAAAAACAGTCTTTATTGAACACTCTAGTCTTCCAGAAATCTGGATTTAATTATTTTGAGCAAAATCCATGTGTACATGCATGCAGATCTGTAGAGATATATACATTTTGTCTTATTTACATGCAGTCCTTACATTTAGACTTCAGGCAGCTTATGCAGAATCTTTTCTAGTGGGATTGAAAAACAGGTTCAATCCAACGTTTATAAGCAGCTGGCAAAGAGATGTGAGCATGGCTTTTCAGGGGCAGAGTCTGCCTGGCACACACAGGGTCACTCTCTGCGCACAGAGGTCTCAGATGAAGAGTAACTCATTCCAGCAGACACACCACAACAAACAAACACGGGCTCAAAGCCTCCGGCACAGCCAAATCTTGCTGCATCTTTACTCAACTCTCCAGAGCCCAATGTACTCTCATTCCCACACCGAGCATCTATCAGGGCTTTCCTTTTGTTCTTCACAGGGAACCTTCACAGAATACTGAAGTCTGAAATTAACTATTTATTTATCTCTAAACAAAAGTAAATAGGGGCACATACATTCAAAAATCCAGGATATAGTAGACTACAATTTCCTTTCCAGTGACACCCACACTGAGCACTTCCTAGCTCCAGCAAGGCTTTCATGCAAGGTTTTTACTAAAAACATCATTTGCTTTGCCTCTGGCCACACTTAAATTCAAACACACTCCTATTTTACATACATCTCATATTTCATTTCTGTTACTATGCATCATCCACATTCCTAATGACCATGATGGGATAATGGCTTGTTACAGCAATTTTTCAGGATTTTCTTTTCCTCTTTTCCCGTACTGACTCTCTCCATCCTGCCACAAGCCCAAAGATGTTCTTCAGCTGACTTTTTTCTGGACTCTCTTAAGTGAATCCTAGTAAAGCCATTTGGACTACAGGATCTGTTCAAGAGTCTTTGCGGAGCTCAGGATGTGCCATTGAGTCGTGGGTGGCCACTGGCACAAACAGAACTTTGGAACTCCGGCCCCATCCCTGCCTGAGGACCCCAGGTTACAGAACACCCTCCCAAACATGGGTCTACTGTGTGCAGCCAGTGACTACAGAAGAAGTGTCTATTACTGGGACATTGGAAGTGACCAGAAAGTTTACAGATCTTAGTTTCTAGCGGCTTAGCAGGAATATAGCTGAAACTAACTTGGACCTCTTTTAATTCAACCTCTGAACTAAAAGGGAAAAAAGTCAAATTATTCTTTCTCACCTGCACACAAGAAAGAGGGAGGAGAAAATTTTCCTTCTCAGCCTGCTATAGGACAGATTCATTGCTCTCGTTTCCCTTTCCCACTGCAGTAAGATCTCCCCTCATTTCAGCCTACAAAGATCACTAGATCTAGCATGTCGCTATAGGACACAAAACAACACGAGCGCACACACCACTGCTCTCAAGGTGAAGAAAAGGGAAGTTTATTATCTGACTCTAACATTTATAGCTTTCTAAAAGTGACAGTGGATTGGAGGGTGAAACTGCCACTCCTTTAATGACACTGGACAAACCAACAGTCTATCAAATTTCTCTTCTTCTATAAAAGAATGCAAAACAATAAGTTATTTACAGAAAGTGTGTGAGAAAGTTTGCTACAAGAATGTAAACATCAGAAGGCTTAGAAAATCTTAAAAAATCAGGGCAACACTAGCACTGCTCTAAACAAGGTCACACCCCAACACCTTGATGCCAGCCAAGGGTCACAGGGTGCACAAATATATAGACAATGTAAACAACTAACTTGATAATAACCAACCCCCAAATCCAAGTTATGAGAAAGGACACGTGTAGGTTTTGGACTCTCCAGGCAAGTGCTTCCAAAAACAACCTTGTGCATTACAACGTCTTTGTTCTTTTATTTTGAGGATCATTTATCTTTAGTTTTGCCTTAAAAAATTCACAGCTGCTAACTCAAGATGGACATAATAGTAGGAAAGGGACTTCAAGGAACTTCCAAATGCTTACCTAAATAGGTATTTCTGAGGGCATTTATTAGCTTTGGGGCTAGAAGGATTATTTAACAAGAAGAATCTGAATATTAAATAAAGTAGTCTACATACTCAGGATGGTGACAAATACTAATGCAAAAAAAAAAAAAGCTCATTTCTAGGCCTAAAAGTGCTTTTTTTCCAAGTCAATCAAACACATAGCTGATCCCATGCCAAAGCATTTAATAAAACTAAAAACGTTAAGCACATTTTAATGACCTTAGCCAAAAAAATTTCATGAATACAAATTGTGTTGTTGAAAAAAGTTTCTAGCAGGAAAGAAAAGCAGCAATGCTTCAGTAAATGTCTAAGCATGTATCTTAAATGCAGTCATAATGGATGAGGAAACATATTGTACATAAACATTTGAAAGACAAAAATATGATCATAAAACATACATCATCAATAACTATAAACCTAAATAATAATTGCACCACATTCATCACATTCAGAGGCAGGTAAAATATAGACTAAAACAGAGGACAATATGTTCCTGCGTACAGCGTAAAATGGCCCCTTGCCTGCAGCACATAGAGTGTGCCTATGTTGCTCTCTTTTGGCGAATGTGCAGTACTGACATAAATTTCTCTGTGCAACAATTCCAGCCTTAAAAATATATTTAGTCTACTCTGATTCCAAAACTAATCTTACAAATTACCTTTAGCTTCTGATTTTAATCCTATTAAAATGCTGATTATTTTTTCATCATTATTACATCTCAGAAAAGGCTAATGATGTAAAAAGTTAGCTGCTCTTGTCCTTGCCTCTTCACCAGGCTTACATGCCACAAGCTACTTTACCACAGTGGCTCAAATACTTTATAATACTTTATCTACATGCACAAAAATATTAATCAAAAATATGTATGTTGAAAGGGAAAAAATATTATGATAAATTGTTTTGGTTTTTTAACATGGCAATGACAGCTGTACTTTACTGCACTGGAGGTTAAGGAAGGAGAAGCAAAGGCCAGCAAACAGTAAAGCATTCACTGAAAAATTCAGTGTAAATATAGTTGTTTGTGTGTAGTGGCAGAATAAACAGGATATGAAAATTAAAGCAAATGGATTTGTTCACTTCATGCTTGCTGAGAGATCCCTATCACAGTTCATAGAGCAGAGACCTGGCACAGCATCAAAACACAGTCCTTCCCACTTCCTATACTCTCCTG
>NW_005054336.1:292767-332273 GCF_000277835.1 Geospiza fortis
TAAGCTCTTCCTTAGCCAACACCTCCTCACCAGTGATATCTTTAGATCCTTGTTTTCCTCATCTTGTGTCCTATTTTGTCTCCTCTGTGTTCACCTGTTTGCTTGTACATATGTTGCACTATAAAAATGTTTAATAGTAATCCCTGTCCTTTCCACCTGGGCTACACAGAACTGCAGTAATAATGTTTATAACCAATTCTGTGTGGTAGTTATACAGAGCCCAGTAACCTTCAGGCTATTTCTCATTCAGGACAAATAATCTAAATTAAAGAGATTAATCCTTAGGGTACACATGGACTTAAGGTACTAAAGGAGGGCAAATACTTTGCTCCATTTATTTTTGTGAAAAGCCTAATCATCAAAGGACAGTCTTCTTAATTTAAGCACCTAAAATGAAGCTTTCAAAACTATATGCATAAAAATAAGCAAAAATCATTCCTCATTAACATGAGAGAAAACTTATTGGTTCTCCTGGATTTCAGTGGCACAAAATGAAGTGCTCAGCATCTTTAAATCCTCTTTCTTTTACTGAGCTGTATTAACTGTGGTGACATATAATTTTAGCCACCACAGTTTGGAAGCTTTGTTCTTCTTCTGTGAACAACAAATAAAGGAATACATAGATTTTGCATAAGTATAAAAAAAAAGAATAGCTACTCAAGGACTTAGTGATATTTAGAAAAACCTTATCTTTTAACATATTTCAAAAAGCTACTCATCCCACTTGATCCAGATGCACTCACCTAATCTGTAAATCAAAGAAATCACATATGGAAGTGTGAGAGTTAAGTCAACGAAAGTTTGTGAACCTCTTTAATACTTCCCTAAAAACCTGTGAGGAAGCCTATGTAGTTAAATTGCTGCATCCATACACAGAACACAGTAATAGCAGGAGAATGTTGTGACCGTGCCATTTGATTAGTATTCCCACTACAGCTGCTGCCCCAGGAGTAACTAGAAGTTATACCTAATGCAGATATCATAATGAGTGAAATTTTAAAGTAATTATTACATATAAATAGTAAAGAGAGAGATAAATGGAGCCATACTTCAGTCAAATGATTCCACCAAAGTCATGAATGGCAAGAAGAGAAACTGAATAATTCATAAACAGCAGCACACCTCTGGAGCAGAAATTGTAGTAGTTGTTTTAACTAATGGCCCAAACCTGTATCTTTGCAACATACAACAGAATCAAGACAATAGTGTAATTCAAGGGACAGGGTATCAGATAAGCTGTAATAAAAGAAATTGGTCTCAAGAGGAACAGAATGACTGTAAAATCATAGAATCATCAAGGCTGGAAAAGACCTCTATGATGAAGTCCAAGCACTGCCAAATCCACCACTAAACCATATTTCTAAGGGCCACATCTACATTTTTTTAAGACTTCTGGGGATGATGATTCCACCACTTTCCTGGGCAGCCTGTCATAATGCTGTTCAACCCTTTCAGTGAAGGAATCTTAAGTAATATCCATTCTAAATGTCCCCTGGAGCAATTTGAGGCTGTCTTCTCTTGTCACCTGGGAGAAGGGACTGACCTACTGCTCTCTCCAATTACCTGTCCTTTCAGGTAATTAGAGTGCCCTAAGTTCCCTCCTGAGCCTCTTTTTCTCCAGGCTAAACACCTCCAAAACATTAGATGTGAAGAGTTGAGAGAACCCTGAGAAATTATCTGCTACAGCACTTCTCAGTCCTCTCCATCCTACTCAACCCTAGCACCAGACTGCTGCCACTACAGAGTACCTCAGGGCAAAAGCAAGGAGGAGACACCTGGGCTCAGCACAGCAAACCTTATGGATAAGTGTTTGATATCTAAACTCCCTGGTCACATGCTTTCCCAGAGTGCCCTTGCAATTTGTTATACAGCCATAATTCTTTGTTTCTCACTTGAACACTGCTTGCCAGCACCTCGATGCAATCACTTGAAGCTAGGCAGAAGACAGTGCTGTTCAAAAGGAAAAGTGCATGAATTCCCACAATCTAACACAGAACAATTTTTTTTTGCTTTCTGCTTCCCTCAGAGAGTGCCTTGTGACTTGTGAACTAAATTCCAAAACAAGGAAGAACATTTAAAACCACACTGCGATGTGTAAGGACTCATTTTCAAACACTTGACACAAGTTTAAGTCAAATGCTTGCTAACAGGGGCAGAGGCTCAGTGATGTCTGCTCATCCTGCCCTGAGTTTGTCAAATCCCTTGCTCCACTGAATGCCACCAACTGCTGTATCTCTGGAAACCAGCCCCAACAAACTGCAAGGCAATTTTCTGCACAACTCCATTGATCCCCACCCTGCATGTCTTCTTTTTCTGCCATCCTGCAAGCCAGCTGTAGAGAGCAGAAGAGAAGCTGTCCCAGCCTGGAGACCAAGGGGAAGGGAAAAGAAAGGCTCTGTACACTCTTTAGGCTGGAGTTCTCTGCAGCTGGTGGGATGCAGCCTGTTACACCATGACCCTGCACAGTTCAGACCAGCCAATTCACTGTTGCCGATTTAATAACTCCTTAACTGGAATTATTTCAGTTAATGTTGAGCCCAAACATGAATAGAAGGCAGAAATCTGCTGGTTACAGTCCCTTGATACAGCTGATATATCCAAGAGCAACTTTCTACCACTGAGGCTTTATTAAGGGTCACAAATATTATTGTGCCTTTTAATTTGCAGTTTATAGAATAAATGCAAAGTTAAATACCAAATCCCAATAACCCATAGTAAGGGGGGAAAAAAATATCCTGAATTGTTGAGCTTTAAAAATTCAATTAAAGATAGAAATAAATAAATAGCCAATCAGTGTTTTTGCAATTATTCTTACTTTGATCTTTAAAATCTCCAAGTTGATTTGTATCCTATTGCTACAGAAATGAAATCATTTTTACAGCTGATAATCACTCAAGTTTACTAGTTAATTAAATCCTTCTTAGATTTTCTCCCTCTCTTTCAATTTTAATGGAGCAAAAGTTTAAGCTTTTAATAGTAAAATGGCACAGCATTATATCATTCTTTTAGTTGATGTTCTTAATTGCAATTACTGGTTTAAACTAGAGAACTCCTTTGGGGGCAGCTCAAGAAGGGTTTTTCTTCCTTAACTAGAGAAGTAATTAGAAAATACTTGGCTTTTCTCTACCTCTGATAATCTACCTTTTTCTCTTCCAAACAACTGCAAGTTTTCCATATCACTACAATGACATGAACTAGGTTTGTAAATTAATCCCCAGATTACATGTGACATACTTAGTTCATATAAGTCACACTTTCGTGATATTTCAGACTCCTAAATAACACTTAATATTTTATGCTGCATTTTAAGATACTAAAAATGCAAATTTTATGTAATGTCACACAACAAAAAATATAAGAACAGCAAACTGCTTTTAAAAAGGAGAAAACTTGAGGAAAGCATCTTTGATTTGCATTTTTGTAGATATGTCTGACAACATCTGATTGCACAAATGCTGCTGGCCCTCATATTCCACCTGATAAAATCACACAAGACCATAAGTTTAAAAAGCCAAAATAAACACCAAACTACTTGACATTGATTTGTAGAAAACTACTGCTATCTTAAGAATTGCTTCTCAGCTACATAGGGGTAGAGTTATCTGCATTATTTGATGAAAGAGTAGAACTAAATCTTCCAGAAGAAAATTTTCTCAGAAACAATAACTACCAATATGAAAAGGCCAGGGTAATTGTTACTAGACTGCTCTCCCACTTGGCCTTGGCAACAAGAAAAGATTAATTTGGGAAAAAATCACTCCCAACAGCTTTGAAGAAAATAATTAAAATAATAATACATAAGAAAAATCATCACTCATAGTGCTAAAGTAATTCCTTTACTGCCATTGCACACAAAACCTTAGTCCTCTGTTCTGAGGGGCTTGCAGCTGGAACTGGATTATTTCACCAGTGTTTTGAAGAAGCGAAACCTGCAGGTTGAGAGAGCCCTCCCTGCTCAGAGGATCGTTGGTTTTTTACAAGCTTTCTCATGCAGACTTACAAAGCTAAAATACAAATAGAGGAATGTTAGAGGAATGGGAGGAAGAGGACACAGACCCTGCTCTCAGCACCCTCGCTGTTGGAAGCACTGGTCCCAGTGGCACAGGTGACACAGCTGCTGACACCTGCAGAGGACGGGGGCAGAGCACAGCCCTGGCAGTGTGAGAGCACAGCTGCAGTGCCACGTGGCTCCATTGCTGTCAGACTTCCACATCAAGTTCCTGAACTAGAAATAATCTCAACACTCAGTAGCTTAAGACCAACATGACCAAAAGTGAAATCCTTTCTCCGCACAGAATAGCAAACCTTGATATTGAATTTTATGGGTGCACAGACACAAGAAAGGAGCATTGCTGGACTACAGTTACTAGACAGAGGAGGCTCACTAGTAGGTGTGCAATGAAAGGAAAGTTGCTTCTGAAAAACATGACATTTTATTTTAAAATAATAAAATGCGATAGCACTACACAGGAAAGTACAATTTAGTGTTGATTAAATAATTAAAGTGTTATACTTCCTGATGAGGGTCTGCAAGCTAAGCTGTAACTCAGGTGAGGTACAAATTCCTAAATAACAAAAACGCTGACATGACAGCATACATATTAGAGCTACTGGATGCTGTTATTGCTGATACAAAAAAAATACATATATATACACAATTGTCCTCCTAGAATTGTAAAACAAGTTATATGGCTGCCAATTCACAGAAATGTGTATACCAACTTTATTTACTTGAATTGACTATAATAACCAGTAAAGCTATCATCACCATGTTGTTCCAGCCTGCGCAGGAGAAAAAAATTACTGTGAAATAGATGTAGTCACTGTGAAAGCTTGATTGAGAGCCAAGCCTCTTCACAACGTAGGTGTTTTTCAAGTAAGAGTAGACATCCAACTACTTCAGCATTCTAATCCTAAGTAGGTTTTTTATTATCATTAATAACACCTGAATTGGCGTACTTGAAAGAAAATATACAACAGGCAGAGGTGTTGCAGAGTATACTAATTGGATACCATTTGGGCAACTGAAACACATTTTCTGTAAAAGAGCTGTATTCAAACACAGATAAGCACACATACTTGGATAGTTTGAACACCGTTTCACATTAGATGATGATTCATATTTCTATTAAACCTTTTTCCTCAAACCCAGATTTGTTAGTATTTGGAAGCTATAAGATATACAAAACTTTCTCTTTCCTCCATTTGAGTGAGCTAGGGGAGGGAAGGAAGGGAAGAAAAACTACAAAGTTTAGGAAGAAGAGTCTGAGTTAGCAACAACTTCCTCCACCACAGCAAACAGCCACCCTACTCTGACAGCTGCAACAATCCATGCAAGAGGCACCAACAGCTTAGAGGGCAACCACAGAACTACTGCACTTACCCTGCTTTTCAAAAAAATTCCCTTGCTACCTGTGTTCCCATTGTTCACCACTTGTGAGCAGTACTGTCATACTCAGCGGCACCTATGGAGCAAAGCATTTGGCTTCTCAGTTATCAAAAGGCACATCACAGCTGAAGGGAGTTACGGGTCCTCTGTTTCAAAACAAAAGCAGAGGCCATAGTGACAGGAGAGGAACGTACAGGCTGAATTGACTTGCAGACAGAAATAGTGAAAAGCACCAACTCTGTCTGGCGTGCCATATAGTCAAGTTTAGTGAGTATAACCCAACCACAGAGCTTTAGGCAGTCATTCTGATTAATCTGGAAAACCATCCCATAGATTACCTGAATTAAAGTTTGGAAAGATCCTGTCAGGTCCATTTTGCCAATACTTATAGAAGTTATTTTAAGTGCCAGAGGAACATGTTTTTCACCATGCCAATAAGATTTCTTAGCTGCTTCTGACTGCATAATGCAGACCAGAACAAACATCAAAGCAACCAGCAGTGTGACTGAAGTTAAACTGCCCCACAGCACACTTGTCTACTACTGTGCCATTTTGATGCAGCTACTTTGTTCAGCCTCTGAATCAGAATAAAAGAAATCAGATGGCTCGAATCCCACACAACTGTGAAAAAGCACATCACACCCATAGAGAGTACAAACCCTGCACGGGGAAGGAAGAGGCCTGACTCAGCAGAACACCTGTAATCACCTAATAGGGCTGAATGGGAAAGGACAGGTGGGATGGAATAAAGTCCAACTCTCACAACATTTACGAATCTCTGAAATTGCCAGCTATTTACCAACATGGTCAGTTTCAAAAATGTGTCTGGACTGCACAGTGTCCCCAGTTCATTAGTTAACAGAAAGAGTCCAGATTTCTGCACAGGACAATTTGTACTACTTCTCATTGTCTATGTTTAATTGTTTGACAATTTTAATGTCTTAGTAAGGGACATTGTAAATCAGTTATTTTACCAAACAAACTCTAGAACTAATGAAACCTGTAGCTGTATGTGACCCAGAAGTCCCTGGATAAGCAAGCAACGTCAGAGCTGTAAGAGCAACCTCAGTTTTGAGCGAGACCATTCAGCAGAGAGGTGCTTGTACACAAGGGCTGCTCAGGACACAGGTGCATTCTCCTAGAAACACATTTTGACTTTTCATATTTGTGTATTCTCATGCCAGATGCACCTTTGCTGAGTCCACTTGTGTCACTCAGAGCTGTATTTCTCTTTGCAAAGTAAATTAATTCCATCCTTCTTGTGCAAGGACAACCAGACTGATAGTCTGATACCTGGGTCAGATCAAGAAATCTTTGCACTACACAGAAGTTTGAAATAAAAGTATTGAATGACCTTTTTTTTTAAATCTTGAAATGGAAAGCTTTTATTTAGAAAATAAGATCCTCTATGTCCTTCTGATAAGCTTCCAAAAAAGACAGTGGATTGTGGGCAATTTTTTAAGAAACAACTGACTGTGCATTAATGATATAGGATAGTCAGATGACACTGCACTACTTAGTTAAAAACAATATATAGCATTAAGTGAAACCATCTGTTCTGCCACGGCAGAATTATTTGCCGTAACAGCAAATAATTTCCATAAAGGTGGGCACAAGGAAAACTTTCAATATTAAACCATCTCCAGGATAATGGTTTTTTCTCACCATATCCCCTTACATTTTATACTCCTTTTGGGCTCCAATCCACCTCATGGCTGCCCCCCTCAGCCTTGAAAGGCAGCGCTTTGCCCGCGCTCGCACATCCCTCCTGGGGCACTGCGTGCTGGTGCTGCATGGCAGGAGCTGGGAGCAGTGAGGGCACAGAGGAAGGGCGGACAGGGGTCACTTCCCTGCGCTGCCCGCCCCTGCACAACGCTGCTGATCAGCCCTGACAGGGGCCGGCACAGAGGGGACCGACTGCTGTGCAGCCATCTGAGCCAGTACGGCATGCTGGGCACCCATGTCAGACACCCCTGCAGCCAGGCAAGGGCTGCACTTCACTCTGTGGTGCTAAAAGCAGGCTGACCCACGCAGTGGGCACTTGGGGCCATACACAGTAGCTTTCACTGCATTATTTTATAGCATAAGCTGTAGCATCTGTGTTGAAAGGAGGGTAGTGCTCCGTTCAGTATAAACAGATTTCCTTTCTGCAAAATGTTGCCTTTTATTTTAAAGAAATGAGGATATGTTAAAAACATCAAGAATGCACCTGCCTTGATTCCCCACAAGCAGAGTCTTCTGTTCCATATACGTAAAAGGTAAAATTACCCCCATTTCCTTAAGAGTCCTAAAGTGCTACAAGTATTTACACACTAACAAAGACTCCTCTATGTTAACAAGAGATTTCAAAAATGTAGGGAACTGCACAGAGGTGGCTGGCAGAGAACAAAGAACACAGATGCAGAATAACAATCTAACACATGGGAATTTTACCACATACAGAAAAAATTACGAATGTTTTTAGCAAATGCTGAAGTGAAAGATTTGCCAGTAAGAATGCCATTTAACAGCAAATTATTTCCTCCTGAAAACGGATTCCCATTGCAACAGCTTCAAGTTAACTGTTTAACAATGCATGCAAAGCTAACTTGCAAATACTCATATTTGCTAACACCTAAATTAGATGCTATAACTGTCAATGCAATTCAGTCTTTTCACAGAATCAGTTAGGTTGGAAAAGACCTCCGAGCTCAAGTCCAGCCTGTGACCAAACACCACTATGTCACCTAGAGCATGGTACCAAGTACAATGTCCAGCCTTTTCTTAAACACCTCCTAGGATGGTGACTCCAACACCTCCCTGGGCAGTCCATTGCAATGTCTAATCATTTCTCTGAAAAAATTCCTACAAATGTCCAACCTGAACTGCCCCTGGCACAGCTTGAGACTATGTCCTCTTGTCCTGTCACCAGTTCCTTGGGAGACCAGCCTGACCCTACCTGGCTACACGCTCCTTGGAGGGAGCTGCTGAGAGAGAATTCCACCCCTGAGCCACCCCCTTCTCCAGGCTAAACAACCCCAGCTCCTTCAGCTGCTCCTTATAGGACTTACCCTCCAGAGCCTCCCCTAGACACCCTGCAGCACCTCCATGTCCTTCCTGCACTGAGGGGCCTAGAACTGCACACAGTACTCGAGGCGCCTTGCCAGTGCCAAGGACTGGGGGACAATCACTGTCCCAGTCCTGCTGGCCATGCTACTTCTCATATAAGCCAGGATGCCATTGGCCTTTTTGGCCTGGGCTAGCTCATACCCAGCAGCTGTTGACCAGCAGCCCCAGGTCCCTTTCTGCCAGGCGGTTTCCAGCCACTCTGCCCCAGGCCTGTGGCACTGCAGAGCTTTGCTGTGACCCAAGGGACTCAGCATTTCTCTTTGTTGAACCTCATATTCTTGGTCTCTGCTGATCAATCCAGCCTATCCAGATCCCTCTGGGCATATTTTTAATATTTTCACTTGAATATGACAGGGAAAGTCATAACCATAAACTTAAGGTCTTATATATAAAAAGTTAATTTTTTCTAGAGCTCCTAGACCAGATAAGAAACCTTTTAGATGTAATTTTAAACACTGAGTAATTTGTTTACTTTTCAGTACAGAGAGTCAGCACTTAGTTACTAATTTTTCTATAATGAGTATAAAGCTGTCTTTCGAGGCAGGACAACAACCCAAGGCCAAAGTCAACAAATAGGTGTCCTTATGATGTACTTGAAGTAACATTTCCTCCAATATTTAAGCAATGGTTCCAAAAAGGTAATTTCCTTGCTCTGGTCCTCAAATAACGCGTAAAGTCTTTGTAATTTTTAATAACCGGCATTTCCGAGCACTGTAAAAACCGTATAACCGTAATAACCGCGGGGAATAATAGTAAAAAAGGGCGATATTTGTGACTAACCGCCAACGGGGCTTCCGGAGGTGCGGTTATTGATAAACGAGGAGCTCAGATGCTGTGATACACCGCTACAGAACCCATTAAATACCTCATTGCAGTCATGTCGGAACCGGGTAAAGATCACCGCTGGTGACATCTCTGTGTTCGTTTGCTTGGCATCACACGGCACCTGGAAACGGAGCCGGGATGTCACTGCGCTACCGCAGACATTGCGGGGCTGCCCTCACGGCCGCACTCCATGAGCAGAGCCCGGGTGGCAGGGCCAGAGCGAGAGGCAGGCAGACCTGCTGGTCAAAAGGCTGCAGACGGCCACTAATCAAGACTTATCAGAACCACTGGTGTGACCACAAAGCAAATTGCTGCTGTTTTGTAGAGAAAAGGGGTAACTGCTTCCACCTACGGCACTACCTGGAGCTGGGCTACAGGTGCAGCCCGTAATTCACCCGCAGAGCACACGCGCTGGTTCTGAGGAGCTGCAGCCAAGTGTAGCATGATGTTTATTGAAGGTATTGATTCACACATTATATTAGGAACACATGACCACTTTAGGAAAGGTTATCAGAAATACAAATATATTAAGTCATGTCAGATGTAAACCACCATCTGGTGCACTTTTGTACATGCTAAATGAAATTTTTTCCTAGATTTGTCCATAGGTATGGTTAATAGCCCTCTTTCTTTTGGCAGAGTATTCTGTACAGACTGACCTGGCCCAGCACTGGCATTCGAAAATAGAAATCATATAGTGAAGTTTAGAAAAAAAACGACATGTGAACCTCCTATCCTAAAGCTCTGTTAGAGTCTGGCAAGCTAAGCTGGAAGCTGATCTTATCCTTATGGCCAAAAGTAGAATGCAATGGAAGCCTCCTCCAAGAAGAGAAGATTTACAGCTTTTAATAGGTGTTATAGATAACCAGAGTTCGCTTTAATAGTCACTGTATGGATCAAAAGAGATATACAATGTGAACATACTATATTACTGAACTAGTATTACCACAAAAATTAAAAAGACTTTACCAGACCAAAAGACTGCTTTGATCTGGTAATCTCAAGAGGGTTTTTTTATTTGTTTACTAATATTCTTGTTATATATTCTGCAATTCTAGAGCTGAGGCACTACAGCACAGGCATCAAAAATCTCAACCAAATTCCCAGTTTTTATATATCCTATGACTAAAACTTCTTAAAAAATCATTTCCATACATCTTCAATCTCAAATCTCTTAAGTCTCTTAAATTTGTCTTAAATCGCTGGATATCAAAAAACACTAACATATTTGCTCCTGAGGATAATTAGCCCCCAAATTATTTTTAAATTATACCTGAAATACATTGATAATTTACAAACACGCTTCAGGGTTAAATGATTCATAAGTATACGAGTCTTTGGTAAATAATAACTACTCTGTTCTTCACTCAAATAAAAAACTTAATTATTTTTAAATCTAGAGTAACTGATTCCTTTAATAATTATTTCTCTAATGAATAAGGCTCACATGGCACAATGCTGAGTGGGATGAATGGCTGTATGTATCAAAACCCAAATGATGTTTTCAGGCTACAAATCCTGTAAATACTAGGTTCCTGCTCTGGCTCATTTTGGTTTTGTGCTGTCCAGCCAGCCTCAGGAATCTAGACCTGAATGAGAGCTTTCTAGTGAATTCAATTTCCAACATTTAAAGGTGTCAGCAATCTAGAAAATACTGTCCATTGCAAAGGTACATTCTACAGTAGGTACTGGATTGCATGCTAAAAACTACAACAAACCAATTAGTTTAAGTTTTAAATAATACATTACAGCTGCAGTATTTCCTAAAAATGTCTGCTTTACCACTTAGGCAGTGTAACAGAAAAACTATGCACTATGCATGCGTGTGGAGCTGAGGATGACTGCTTGCTCCCAAAGGAAACCTAAAGGCACAGGATACAGGTAATGTGAATGAAAACCTGGAAACAGACATTGGCTTCCATTTTATTATGAGAATCCAATTAGGAAGTGAATGCCTAAACTGATATTTTACCATTTGTGTACTAGATGCCTTCGCTTTGGCTAAAGGATACTATATCATGTCCTTTAAGAAAAATAGCAGTATTCAATAGATCTTGTCATTTCAGAGGAGAAATAAAAATATGTCTGCTTTAGGTTTGGCTTACAGAGTTTTGGGGTTTATTTTAAACATATCCAAGAACTGATCAGATTATTTTTGATAACTGTTACAGTTTTAGTGTTCTTCTGCAAGAGTTTTCTAATTATCTGCTTTGTTAAAGGACATTTGAGACAATAAATAATATAGTTTACAATAAATAATTTTCAAGTCAAAGTATTGTACTTACAAAATAAGGTAATACTGTAATAGAATCTTTAAGAACAATTCCATTTTATATATTCTGCAGCAAAAATAACATTTCTAGTAGGAAGGAGTTACTTATAAACCTAGCAAGATCTACACATTCACATGTGTGTGTAAACTTAACAAGGTTTATTATGTTCCCAGAAAAGCTATGCTTTTACAGTAGATTTTCAGCTAAATTTTATTATAATATGATGGTAAGAAATATATAACAGTGCTTATGTTTAGCTCCATCACAAGTTAAAAAAAAAAAGAAATTGAGTGCTATTATTTACAACAGCAATTTCCTTTTACTTCACAAGTGACTGTATCTGTGTGTGAACAAAATGTTAGGGCGAGGCGATCCAGATCGACTGCAGCTAAGTTTGGATGAGGATGGTTTCAGGATGAACAGTGAAGGTCTTGGCAATAAACACCTAGAAAGGATATGAAAAATACAGCAAAGTTTACAGACAAAGCAACATTCAAGAGCAAAAGAACTAGTTGTTAATATGCCAGACTTTATAATTGGTGTGTGCAGGAAACTCAGTACAGTAAATGCTATTTATGAAACCGAGGGCAATAGGCACAAACTAACTCAGAAAAGGAATCTAAACTCTGTTGTATGAGGATCAAACATCTTTCCAGTTTTATGTTTCAAGCCATTAAATAAATAAACAATGGAATCCTGTGTAAACAACAGAATCCTGTTTAATTTAAACTGGGCAAAAAAAATCTTATAAAAAGTTGGATCGTAAAAAAAACCTGATTAAACACCAAGATTTCCATCTCTAATGTTCTAAGAATAGACATGTTATCACTACTGTAGTAAAGGAAGAAATGATCCTACAACCTAGTAATTAAATTCACATCAGTGACTATTTACCTTTTAAATTCAGGCAACTCTATAGCTTGTATTTCATCTAAAAATACAAACAGCAGTTTATCGTATCCTAATATTAATTCTTAAATATTTTCATGCTGTAATTAACTAAAAGTTAATTGTAGAAGTCAATAAATGTGCAAAAATAACATCCATACTAAATCAGTATTTCACAATGAGTTATGTCAATGTTAGGATGGATTAACACAACACATTGTATAAATTATTGCTTAAAAATTGTTGTGCAATTCTAGTGAATCATATTGATTAATGACAAATAAGTTAAAAGACTGGTCAGACTGATCCCAGTCAGTACTGTGTCAAGAGGAACAATCTATATGAGAAAGTGTACACACGTGCTTTGTTTAAGCTTGAGAAAAACCTTATCACCAACATATTTTTTAAAGAATTTGTGAAAAAATAAAGTCTGATTTGGAATGGGTTGTTGGTGAGCTTGACAGTTCACTGTGTCACCAGACCTAGTCCTACCTTTGCTTGATGATACAGTAAAAAACTCCAGTACTTCCCAGAGAATATGCCATGTAATAGATAAGTTCATTTAGCAAGCTGTAAGGCTGTAAGGACCTAGTGGTAGATTTTTTTTTGTTCTGTAACACAGGTTAATTTATGACTTTTTACACTGTTTGATTTTAGCTAATGTTTTTAAGAGACTTTGGTATAGTTTTTGAGCAATCCTATTGTTTAATTTACTTAGTGGATTTACAGTTAAGAGATAGAATTGAAAAGAAATTTGAGAAGTTATTAAAGAATTTTGTGGCCGTTTTCATTATCTTTTTATCTGTCCCTGTACAAATAAATTTTCCCAGCTAAAGAGCTATCTGTTTGTAAACTGTGAGAGCTTTAGTTTCACAAACATTTGTTTCTTAAACACAAACAAAATAAAAAAATTGTTTGTGCTCAGAAAAAACAAAGTTATTCAAATTAGATTTTATAAAGTCTTGAAAAAATTGACTTCTCATACATTATTACATTATACTGTAATATTTTCTTTCACCTCACAATTTTGTGGAGAGTCAGTAGTGGAGATTCATTAAAAACAGAAACCTATGTGAAAAGTGAATTGGTATTGTGGTTCTCCCACTTCCAGAAAAGTAGTTCATTACAATTGTGGGCTGTAACAGACCAGAAAATTTATTTCCATGTGTGTCTTTCATTTCACAAATTCAGAATATCATGGTTAACTGGCATATTGCTGTATTCATGTCTAGATGAAACATTTAACTGTAACTTTAATCAGAGCTGTCTTGACACTCCATTACTGATATTTTGGATACAGAGGGCTTAGATTCCTCCAGCCTATGAAGTTTATGAATAACTTCCATTCAGCATCCAAAGAAATACAGAAACTGGAGACGAGAAAGTTCTCTTGGACCATCCCTTTCATTGCATTCCAAAGGCAAGCCTGTTAGTTGAGTACATTAGAGTAATCTGATCTGTTTGAATAGCTTGTGGTTGGTCATGATGTAAAATTTTCTGCAGCATTAACTATAAAGGCAATAAAAACTTTGAGATTTTCTAGTCTTAGCTAATCCAAATGACTACTCCTGCTATAACTCAGTAGCTGTTAATATTGAATATGATTGGTTTGTGGCTAACATACTTCTGCTTTTGTTGTGATCAAACAAATGTAGTTTCTGGTTGGCTTTAAATTATGTTAGTGTCTTAAGATCCACATGTCAATAATGCATGGGTCCAATGTATCAAATAACTAATCTGAGCTATATCAAGTAAGCAATTAAGAAATAAAATAAGTTTAATAGATAATATATCAAAAATCTTTCTTTCACATAATGCTTAAATCACAAAGCTCTTCTATGAAACAATATATGCAAGATATTTTATATAAACAAAGCATTTGTAATTTTTATATACACAATAATTAAAATGGGATAGAATTTGGATCCTAAGTAATTTAAAACTGACATTTAATTCTCTGTCTGTGACTGTTTAATTGCAAATTATTGACTGGACTATTATTATAGTTGGAGCATTCTCAGTAATCCCTACACTGATAATATTATAACCCCTATTGTATCCAGTTGGGGAACTAAACCAGCCAATGGAGAATCAGGTAAGTGCCAAATAATTCTTTTACTATATGATGCTGTTTTGCAAGGTTTGAAAATATATTTATGCTCTGTAAAATGGAAGAATAAAACTTTCAGTCTATAGATTTTGGAAATCAACTTTGCAAAACTGTGCAATACAGTAAATCAGATGGCACTTACCTGACCCTTGGCTGGAGCTGTGCCCCTATAGCAGCCCACTGCGAATGTGAAGCCAGAAGTATCTGACATGTTAGGATACCTCTAGGAATGCAAATCTGGAAACACTGACTTTGAGGGATCTGAGAATGGGAAGAAAGGAGATTTTCAGTTCACTTTCTGGGAAGCCTTTGCTGCAGCTAATTAGGCAGTAGGCAATCAAGAGTTTAATAAGTGTACAAGATGTACACAAGTTTACTGAAGTTTAATAAGACATACAAGATGTGTATGTCAAGTTTTCTTTTGGTAGCGCTTCATGACTGGGGTAGTGAGATTGGAATGACTGAAAGTCAGGATCAAGGGATATGTTGGGGAGTTTGGTGGGGTCTTTTCTTAAATACAGAGGGAACCAGACCTAGGGCAAAATTTAGTGGTAGCAACATGGAATAAAACCTGTTCCAGTACTATCCTTTATACATATAACTTAGGAGGAAAATATTCAAATTTATACCTTGTATCATCCCAGTGGTGGCTCATCCCAGTTGGGGATCCTCTTGAATCTGATGAATGTTTGTAAACTACCAGCAGGCAGTGTTTACAAAGCTGTACTATTCGCTGGCAACACTGGAGCTGCTCCGGAGTCAGCGCCTCTGAGCCTTTACTAAATGTGGTTTCCCAAGAGCTCCTATTACGGAAAAAGAAACAAATTCATGGTCTCTGTCACAAATTGCAATCTAAGAGCTTTATTGCTTTATATCAGATTTAACAACTGAGGAACAAGAGAAAAAGCACAACCTTGTAGCAAAGGTACAGGAAAGGTTTATACTATTTAACACAAATACTGGCAGATGCTGAGTCCAAAACACAAAGTAAGAAATTAATCTTTATATGGGAAATGTCCACTGCCATTTTTCATTTGGTTTGTTCCCTGAAGTGTTTACAGAGACATTACTTTGGTCTAGCACATAAAGAGTTATGGTCACAAAATTGTATATTTGTCTTACAATAGGAATAACACAAAACACTTACTATTTTTGACAGGCTACCACCTGTTAAAAGAAATTAAAGGAACTAATAAAAGTAATAAATTATTTCTAAATGTCCACACAGCATAATAATACTTCTATTTTAAGTACATGATACTAAGAAACAAATACGAAATTAATTTACAGATTAGTATGTGTTGTGCTTCCTTATCCAAAAAATCCTATGAAGAGAGTCTCTCAGTTTAGTCATTCGAATACTTCTTATTATTTCCGCTGGTCACATGGGTTGGTTATCTACACTTAAGTGCACGTTGCAGAGTACATCTATAGAAAAATTCCTTCTGTTTTCTTAAGAAGCCATTTTTCTTTGAGAAGAAAAATCCACCAAGGCCCACCAGATCCATATAAACAAGGTGTGTTTCAGCACAGAAGACTACAATAAATAGTTCTTTGCATACATCTCAGCATTCTTGTTTGTGCAAAATTCTGACCAAATTATACATCATTCAATCTGTTTTAAATGGCAACATGGTGCTTATGAAGACTTTTTTTGGACAAAATTATTGTCCAGTAGCACAGATGGTTTGTAAGCTTGAGCTTTTTTGTTTGTGTATGAAAGAAGCACTTCACAGTGAGGAAAATTTGCTGCATCTGGCTTCAACATAGCATCCAGGCCGATTTAGCCTTGCCCACAGAGAGCAGCAGTAGATTTCACAATGCCCATGTAGAAAGTTCATCCTTCAAACAACATCACAGAACCAGCAAGCTCACTCCTGCCTAGTAAGATTTTTTTAAACTGAGCTGCATTTCACTGTGAAGGTGGTG
The DNA here is from genome assembly GCF_000277835.1 of Geospiza fortis. NCBI lineage: Eukaryota > Metazoa > Chordata > Aves > Passeriformes > Thraupidae > Geospiza > Geospiza fortis. The sequence continues at coordinate 309,290 of NW_005054336.1, forward strand.
AGACATCGGCACAATTTGCCCAGGGAGGCTGTGGATGCCCCAACCCTGACAGTGTTCAAAGCCAGGTTGGAAAAGACCTTGGCAACCTGGTCTAGTGGGAGGTGTCCCTGCCCATGGCTGGGGGGCTGGGACTAGACAATTTAAGGTCCATTCCAACCCCTTAACATTGTATGAGTCAATGATTCTATTACTAGGATTGAATTAAGACCATTAATGACTAAAAGATGACCTGTATGTATAGCTAACTGATTTGTCAGCCTGGCTCCTCTATCTAGATGGTATGTTCCAGCTGAAAACATTCAGTCCTACTGAATTTTCATTGCAAACATAAATTTCAGTGATGTAAGCATTTTTCTTTAATTATTATTCATACAATTGTTTAAGTATTGTTTGTATATATCAAAATTTTAATTTCACAAACTGAATAATCATAGAATCATTTAGGTTGGAAATAAGCTCTTAAGATCATTGAGTCATACTACTACTTTAATATATTTTTCTCAATTGTTTTCTGTCTGGGAACTGTCCACATGTATTTTTATATAGAAATTAATCTCTTGTCTTCAGTCTTTCCTCATGAAGTCATGTTGGTAGAATGTAGCAAGATGACAGTCCAAGCATTACATTCCTTCAACAGATTCACATTGCTACACATAATTATATTATAATTCACTCCATTCACTCAGAAATCCTGTAGAAGAAACTTTCCTGATAAATTCCTTAGGTTCTGGACTTCGTGATAACTTTTCTGCAGTTAAGTGGCATTTGGGGCATTTTTTCAGTGACACATAATATATGGCCTGCTGCAACTATGACTGACTATGAACTAATACTAGATAATTACCCTCATAATAAAAGCTGAGATTTGGAAATATACACATGAATTTTAATGAACTTTCATATAAATGTGCCTGTGCAACTACCTCCATGTGTTAGACAGATTCAGTTTATTCTCCATTATACTGCAATCAACAGGGATCAGAATTCTGTTTCCTAAATTTAATTGGTTATGCTGTAACTTCATCTTCCATACATTAGTAAGAAATCACAGACTCCTCACCAGATACAAAAAAAAAAGAGTATTATACTGGATTGTGCAATGTGGTCAATCATGTGTTATTCTTTTTATAATCATCTGAAGTCAACTGGTTCTAGTTTTCTTCTATTAGTTTTAATTGTTTATTATACAGCAAAACAAATGAACCTTTATGAAACCCTTTACATCACCTTTTTTTAATAGAGATTTCCTTTGTTCTTCCATTAAAATAGCACATACCTAGCAGAGATCTAACCAGCAAGAGGAAACCTTAAGGTCATTAGCTCCATTCTTCTCCCAAGACATCTGTCTTATGAATAGTGAACACACTACACTCCTTAATGGATTTTCATATAGTAATGTTGTTTCTGAATCAGCACATTAATACCTCTTTCCCAACATGTTTCTTCAAATTTTGCACACACCCTGTGTTTATTCCAATCTGTTCTTTAAAATGGCACAATGAACTCTTGGGGAAGAGTGATGAAAAGTTGGCCACTCTGCTGCAGAGGTACTGCCATGAGTTCTCAGCTGTGTGTAATGGGGCAAGAAGGATGCTTGTAACTGAATAAACAACATACTGGCAAGGTGCAAACAGCCTTTTTGTTTTCTTCCATGAATTCTGTATTATCTGTAACAAGTGTTTTACATGCAGAGTGATAGTTATACATACTGGATATTTATATATTCTAGAGTATTTTTAGAATCTTTTATATAACAATGGCTCTTACAAAGAACAGGATCTTTGTCAAAAAACAACTCCACTTATAATATTTTATGACAACAAAAGAATTGAGCTTGTACTCAAGACTTGACACACCTCTGCTAGCATGAAGGAAAGAAAAGATTGTAAAGAATCCTAACAGCTTGCACAACAACAAGCCTTCAGCAATGAGATGATGATAAAAGACCTGTTGATCTTTTGGATCCCTCAGATCCCTCTTCTTCTTGTGATCCATTTTCTTGGGATACAATTAACAAGGGTAATGTGCGAGTTCTCCACATATGATAAATGACTATATGTGAACAACATATTGACTTGATTCCTTTGTACATACAATATCCAGCAGCATATTAACTGTTGTGGTTCATTTTCAATGCATCTCTTAAAACAACTTATGCAAGCTAACAAAACCCCCTCCATTCTTTATACATTTTATATACTAACAGAGAAAATGTTCTTTTTTGTATGCAATATATTCAATATTTAAAATTTTGTATTCTTATTTTATGAATAAATTGGTGGGTGGGAGCAATTGTTTAATACCCTTGATATGATCCTCCAAATCTATATTTCTACCAATGCCTTTGATTTCAGGAAAGTAGATTCTGAAGTATAGGTTATTGAACTTTTTTATATGTCCAGATCTTTTCTTCCCTGTAAAAAGCTTGTATTTGCTACCCAAACCAAAAACACCTGCTTACATGGACATTCAATATTCTGCATATACTTAACTTTCTGCCAGTATGGGAAACAGAGAATGTAATCAAGCACAGAAATTTGAACTGTTTATTAGTAAATCACAGAAGGGACATTGCATCTGGCATGAGATGTCAGCTGCACTTGAGACTTAACTCTCCTTATGATCTGGAGCACAAATAGATACTGTGATTTCTGTTGATGGCAAGTCCATGTTTGACACAGTGGTCTGACTTAAAAATCATGCACCATCCAGCAAAAGAATTGACTTAAGGCTAAAATATTTTGAATATTATATTTTTTCCTTAGATTATTGAATTTGTAAATATATTACTAAATGTTTGATTCCATTTCTGAAAAGGTTGGCCTTGATTGCTAGATTTAATTCTACTATATATCTTAAGGTGCTTTTAAAACAAGTTCAATGTATTACGTCATTCTTGTGAATGAAAATGAGCAACAAAGTACACCAGCATTGATTGTAATTGTGAAGTTATGAAGAAGAAGAGAAGAAAAATCAGCTTACCCTGAATTACAGAAACAGTTCCATAGGCCTTGGCCGTGGCTCCAAAGTAAGCGATTAAATAGGCGGTTAAAAAGACGGTAGAGATGTAGATTTTCAATGTCTGGAGCTTTCCAGACGTGCTGTAGAACTGCACGGACACTTGTCCTGACTATATCCAAAACCTAGGAAAGAGCATTCCAAGCAAATCAAAGACATTTTGCAAAACCAAAACCCAGCCAAAGGCGGATGCCCAGCATGCATACAGACAGCTATATCTGTATATATGACTGCATACCTGTACATTCCTACAGAGCTCTGGGGTTCAGTTCTGTGCAGTCATCAGCTAACTTTATTATATGTTCTTTCTGTTAGTAACATTTTGCAAAGCCAAATCAAAGTATTTTATTTTTATTACTGAAAAGTTTATCTCTCTTTTTTCAGTCTGTTCAATATTAGCTCGTTTAAATGACAGAAAGGGTAAAAAGAAACAAAATTGACACAATTAAAGACTAGAAGCGACTTAATTAACCCAAGCATTGTATATCTTCTTTTCCCACTCTCTTGTAAAATACCATCTATTTTATAAAGAACTAAAATACCCTGGAAAACTACAAACTGCCTTTGGTTTAATATCTGTTTAAGCTCCGTGTTACCCTATATCAAACCATATTAGTGTACCTGGCAAGAGACAGTGGTGAAATCAGTAAGAAAATAATCAGCAAGATATTTAAAATAGAAACATTTATAGGTACGTCATGGATTTATTACATATGGACTGCATTTAAATGCAGGAGCATAAAGGCTGAGCTGCATTTAGTATAGTGCTAGACAGCTGCACATCCAACTTACCAGAGTCCTGGATACACCTTTGCACATCCCACTGAACTGGGGCATGGAAGGAAGGTGGGAGTCATAGTGCCTGCTTTTAAATATCTGTACATTCTCTTAACTGAGTCCTCTATGTTCCCTTCATAATCCCTGGAGAGAATTAGACTCCAGAGTGTCTTGGATTCTGTCTATTTAGATACTACCAATAAGTCTGGGAATATTTTTGTGACCAAAACAGTGTTTAGACCACATATTGACTCTTTGAACAGTGTAAAATCTGTCCTATAAAAAAACCTATGGTGCACATAAAATATCAACAAAAAAAACAGTTAAATCCATGAAATTTCCTTTAAAGGAAACACCCTCTCTGCCTCTTTTGCATAATAGCATCTTCCAAAAAAACAATCACACTCAAGTGGGTGGTAAACAGATGGAGGTATTTGCTAATTTGGTATAAGATTTTATAAATTAGAAGGTACAATGCTTTCCCTGGAAACTTTCAGATATGTAAGACAAACCGATTCACATAATGAATCGTGGTTCTCAAAAGGTGAAAGAGATTTAGTAGAACAGTAAATTATGGAAGAATGGTGTGCAATTGCAATTTTTAGATCCTACATAAAAAACTGTTGTTTCTAAATTGTCTGACAATGAAGGAAATAAAGCTTAAATATACAAAATACTTGCAGTAGCACAAGGAAGTTGTTTAGTACGCCTAATGGGCAGAAAATCTATAGATACCTAATAATGAGAGCCTTGATGAAATATGTTTTTTCCCATGTTATTTAAACTCTTTTTGATGACCTGGGGTTAGTCTGCATGCACAGGTCTTGCAGTAATTCCATGTACATAATAGCCCAAAGTAAATATAATACTGTCCTCTCTGTTGGGAATCATTATGAATGCAGGTGTCTAATGCACTAAACCCACACCCATGGCCTACTCCTCCCAAAGAGTGAGATAGAAGGAGTAAGATATTAAAATCTAAGGGTGCTGATCTTCCTTAGTGATAGCAGGAGCCAAGCCCAGGTTTTGGACTGTGCCATGCCTGTGACACAGACTCAGACTTTCAGACACTTCCTTAGCAGCATTAGCCTTCAGGCTTCCCAAGCCCTTTTCCTTGTTTCTCACCTCTCCAAGGCATTCCCACACACATGGCCAGTATCTGTGGCCTAACACACATCTGAAACAACTCAGTCCCTAAAGCACATAAGAATCAGCCCTACATTCCTTTGCCATGTTGCACGGACAAATAGTATCTCCCTGTGTGAAAAAGAAAAATACCACCCCGTATAGACTCTCTCACTAGTCCAAAAGACATAGGCTAAAAAGAATGATGGCAGTGTAGAGTTTTTCTTTTACTGTAGTATCTGGAGTTGAAGAAAATTAAGAACTGACCATCTTAGAGCAAGCCACAGACTGCCAAGTACTCTGGGGAAAAAAAAATCTTTCTCGCTGTTTTTATTGTGCTGATATTGCCAATATGCCAGGGCAGGAAACATGCTGGTTAATTGTCCTTAATGTGCAAACATGGCAAAAAAAATCATCCATTTAAGAAAAGAGACAAGGCATTGCACAAGGCCTGGAACTTCATGAAACCTACATCTTCATTTTTCTAAATTAATTTCCCTAGCTTGCCTTCATTTTTCTCTTTAATTTACATCATTTACTTTAACAAAACAAATTATCTAGGTATAACAGAACAAGATGTTATGAAAGGGCATATTCAAAACCCTCTGGTAACCATCAAAACACTTTTAAAGAAATTATGTAAAGTGATGCAACATGAAGCAGTCATAACTCCTCCCATACCAAAATCTCTTTTTATTGAAAGTCTTAGAGGTTAATTTTTTTTAAACATGAATTGATTTAATTGGTTTATTCTCAACTTACTTCTGAATGCCTCCTGTACCCATGCTGTAATGCCAGAACATTACACACTAAGAATATAAGTTTAAGTTTAATTTTTCTATATCATGTTGAATAACTGTTAAGCAAATACAGCTGTCAGGTATGAACATTGTGCAATCTAGTACACTGCCCAGGTATTTTCTTCTTGTTGTTAGAATTTCCCAGTAAGTAAGAGTGAAGGGGACTCTGTTTTGTATTTCACGAAGTTGCGAAAGGTACCTTTGAGACAGATTCCTTACTTGCATAAATATTCTCCACCTTGCTCATTTCTCCTTCACCCACCTCATTGGAATATAAAACATACTTCTTTCAAATCAACAAAAGACATTTGGCAGTCCTCAGCTGCAATGTCATTGTCAAAGTTAATCCGGTTTTATAAACTACCCTTCTAAGAATAACTATCTGATTGCTTGAAGGGATTGAGGTTAAAAGCAGTTTTAAAAAAAGGCAAATCATTTCTAGTGCAAGCAAAGATGAAGGGCTCACTAGTGCTTCAGGAATTATAAGTCTCCTAAAGTTCTAAAAGATGTCCTCACAAGAAGAGCAAAAAGTCCACATTTCTGATTGTGCAGTTTTTGCAAGTAACAACCTGGCACATCAATCTCTGTCATCCTGACTTTGTACATGTGCCCTTGGTTTAACATGACTGCCAGTCAAATAAAGGGCAGAACCACCCTCTATTGGAGGCTTTCTGAAATAACGCTTAAAGGAGGAAATTCTTTGCTTGGTAGGTCCATTTTTTATTCAGCATGATCTCTTCTAATACTGTGGGTCAAATACTCCAACAGCCGAGTGCAGTATCACTACCTCTAATGGAGTTTTAATATGCCTGGTCTGAAACTGCTGACTGGTGTAGCCCTTATCAATCAAATCTGCCAAGTGAAACCCCTTCTAAGAACATTAGCTAGAACTTAGGTATGTAAGCACTAATCATTTATTTTTTTGCTTCTTTTTTAGAAGACTAATTTTTTGAGAAATTGATTTTAAATTATAATCCAGAACAATCATGCTTCTCCAAATATGGAGCAACATAATGTCCTTTAATTGAATTAATGCATACCCATGTTAGTACCAATAGCCTATATTTTGGCATCTAAAGTCACTCCCAGCTACTGCTAAACACCAGTAGAAACACTGCTATGCATCTACTTACTTTAGATGACCTTCAGAAAATGAAATATGTCACTTACTTTTCGTTGCTTTGCTGAATCCAGTTTTACCAACCAATAGGATGACACTTTTGTTTTATGATACTTCCAATTATCCATAATCTGTGGTCATTGTAAAACACAAGATAAAAAATAAACATGAAAACAACTGAAAGCTGGTCTTTCAATCATGAGCACTCCTAACCCTTAAAAATGTGAGCATCTTAAAGACTGCTGTGAGAAGTTTTCTCTAAAAGAAATAGCAAAATATTTGCAAATTTATGTGGGGCAACATTTGCAAAGATCTGTGTGATGCTTCAGTTTAATACCACCCTCTTTTCTATCTGACTCTGACAATCATACACTACAAAGCAGTTAGAAAGTTGTCTTGACTGACTCAGCTCAGATTTTTTGAGAGTAGTAAGTTCAAGAATGCATAACTGCTGATCTATTTAAATAGCGAGGGGTTTTGCTGCGAATGGGACATTGGACATACCTGGAAATCATCCTTTCTATAAATAATCATATATGAACTGCAACACTCTCACAAAATCTAAGTGCTACCAAAATAGCTCAAGCTGCAAACATACATTTTTATTCCCATTTTGTTATTTTATCTTTCTACTCTACTCCAGACCTTCAACAAGTTCTGTCTAGCCAGCACTCATTTTCCTCCAGGATGAACTCTTTTCCATCAGGAATTGGTTATGGCCAGATGAATTTTATAAGAGCTGTGCCCCAGGAAGGTGTGGGGCTCCCCAGGCTGGTGCTGTGTGAGGAAGCAGCGCCAGATGAGCGCTCGCAGCCGGCTCGTGCAGAACCGCGCACTGGGGCATCAGGGACAGCGCTCACAGAGCATGCCAGCTCTGCTGCTGAGAAACCCAGCCTGCTGGCGGTGAGTACTGTCTTCCACCAGCACCAAATCAACCATCACTACAGAAGAATTCCTTCCCACTCCAATGTAGCTGCAGAGATTGCCTGAAACATAATCAGCATTCTGGAGGCTCACAGAGCTCAGGACCTTTCTGGCCAGATAATAAATCAGATGAATTTTAACAGATCAAGGACAGTGCTCACTACATCAGAGCACAGATGTTAGTTTGAATCCTTTAATTTCCTTCTAAAGTGAGAACATTCATCTTTATTTTTTTATTTTCCATCCTATTCACTTCTTTGCATTAAATATTTACAAAGTATTTAGACACCATGCAATTTCTGCTTATATATCAACTATTGGGGTTTAATTGATCTTTATTTTGGCATTGTTTCACATGTCCTTGATACCAAACTACAAGGCTCAGGACAACATTAGATGTGAGAAAGGTGAATCTGGTAGACTATAAGAGCCAAAAAGCACATGTGACTGGTGTTCTTTATGACCCCCAAACCTCCATTCTGCCTGCAGCATACCGTTCTTACTTCTCTAGTATGCCTGCTTGAGAACAAGTTAAACAGGTCAGGGTTTGTTTTAACAATATCAGATGAAATATGAATTGTAACATTCTTCTTGGCTTACTTAAAAGTTTGAACTCTCTCTAAAATAAAAAACTGAATTTTCCTAACCTTCCTGATTATTTCTCACATATTTTATAAGGACACAGGAATGTTTCCAGTGCTGCACTTTTAAGGTCAGAAAGGATGCAAAGCTCCAAGCTTTCAAATTCTTTTGAGTTATCCTGAGTTCTGGAAGTTTTAAGGCCACAGGAGCTAATGAATCATAGGTTGAGCTTTTTACTTTCCTTCATTTCAGTAGCCTAAACAGTGTCTAGCTTGTTCTTTCTTATTTATAGATACTTACATCTTCTATAATTAATTCAGATTCTTCATTTGTTTTTCCTGGGAACCTTACTTTCAAGTCATTGATACGGAGAAGAGTCTCTTTTGTCAAAGCAACTTCTTGCTCTTTTGTTTTCTGTTGCAGCAAAGACTCACTCTAAAAGCCAACACAAAGCAGAGGAAAACATTTTAAGCATGCCATTAAATCACATTACAAAGATGTTTGCTTGACAAAAAAAATTCTAGAGTGACATAAAATATATTATTAAAGTGCATAGACATATTATCTAATACAGAAGTAATATATATCACATACATTAATGCATCACCATTACTGAGAGTTGTCAAGAAATCCAAGAAAAACAGTTAAAATGTTCGTTTGTTGGAAAAAGAATAAACAAACATATATTCCATATTTATGGTGCCACAGCTTAAAGTATAAATTTGAAATTGAGATAAAAGACTTTGAATTCAGTTTCAACATAATAAAAAATATTATTAGTCATAAAAAAGCATCCTTTCAGTTCGTCACTTCAACAATTTAACATAAACAGGCAATATATCACAGGGCCAACATTTCAGGAAGCATTAAAAAGGCCACTTTTCTCCTGCTTTAGTCTGTAAGGGGTCTGAGAGGGCCTCCAGTTGTCCAGAGTTTTGTTTAAAGTATCAATGGTTTTTACACCAACACTGATCTGAACCCCTGCAGGGTCGGCAGAAGACCATCTCTGGAGGATTTGGGGGTCTACTTTAAAACATGACACACTAGTTACAAGTGTTTCTGATCTTCTTTCTTTACTTTCACATACTTTTGTATTGTCACATTTGCAAACCTAAGTCAATCTAATTTTAACATTTTTCAAGAATGAAATTCAAAATTTTTAGGCACTTCTAATCTTTGTATTCTGTAATAACTGCAATACTTAAGGATATTTTTAATTAAGTGAGTGATAAATATTTTCAAGCACAAAAAAATACTCTGGTATTTGATACATGTTAATATGGCTGAAATAATAAGATAGCAGATATTTTGAAATCCACTTTTGCTTATAACTCCTATAAGAATATGTCTATAATTCCCAACTGTAAATGATTTATTTTCAATTTTATTTCTCTATGTTTAGAACATTTGGATTTCAGCAGACTCCAAAAATGACTGCTCTTTTCTTGCCCAAAGAATAGATAAACTAACACTTTATCATGCACAAATGATTTCTTCTTAGTAAGTCACAGTTTATCAATTTTAATGTTATTCTAGCAGTAATATTTATTATATTATTCTTAGTTGCAAAAATAATTATGAACACAGTTCCATTCAGAATACTGTGCTAAATTATAAGTAATTCTTATCCATTCTGTAAGTAATTTTATTCACATCATTTTTAGGAAGCATGACCTAAGCTCTATCACCCAAAGTAATTGTTCTGCACATCAAGATCAAGATCATTTCTGTGGTGGAGCTTTCTCAATGAAAAAGAGAGTATGCTTTCTAACTAATGTTAATTTAAGCGAGTAGCCCATTTTTAACATAAGATGGTAAAAGACTGCTTTTAATCTTTCAGTAATTTGTATTTGATATAAAGTTAATGTGAATAGAAAAATCCATATTAGCACTGTCTCATTAAACTCTCAGGGTACATGGTGATGATAAAAGGGTACTTTTTAAACTTGAGATAGCTAATGCAATAAAAAATACCTTTAACACGTTGTTGTGAAGACACAATCTTAATGTCTTTCCAATTCTATTAGCTGACTTTAAAGATGGAAAACCATGTTAAGGAGTATTTCACAAGACGTCAGCCCACAATTTTAAAAGGACCCTTTTTCATCATTTAGACAAAGCCTCACAGGCAAAACAGACAATGAGCGTTCTACCAGATAAAAATGATGATTAGAGATAGTAAATACTATGAAGCAAGTTAATTAGCATTACAAAAGGATTGCTCACAATCAAAGCTCACCACAATACAGAGAGGCAGCAAATACGGGTTAAAAGTGTCAATTTGTTTTGCCCCATCTCCGCACAAATTATTTGGGTGATGAAATATATAGGTCAGGCATCAAAGCATGAATGGAAATGCTCTGGCACCAGCAGGCAATGCAATCCTGAGTGAGGCTGGGAACTGATCCCTGCAAACACTGCCTAGGGATAAGTGAATATGGGCTCCATCACCCCGACACAAAAGAAGAAATGCCTGGGCTGTGAAGGAGATACCAAAGAGGATGACAATCTGCTAACAAAATGAAAAAATATACATGGTCCAGAAGTACATTGTGAAAAGTATAACAAACCACACAAATTCTAAACAATTAAAAGTGTTTAATCTGATCTGTTAATTATTTGGGCCAGTTGCTTGTCTGTCTTAAGGAGAGGGTTCAAATGAAAGATACTTTCTTCTTTTTTAAAAAAGAGAATGGCTGCTGAGTTAGTTACTGCAGTGGCAAATCCCGAAGACCATGAGCAGTGTATAAATTTTCAGCTGCTCCCTTTGGAAGTAGAGCTCTACTGCAGTGGTATAGCATATGCAAAAGAGGTCTAGTAAATTGAAAATTAATCTCACCATCTTCTACAATGGACAGCCATAGAAAACGTTCCTAATGCTTTATTCTGGCACAATGTATTTACCCTTGGACTATACACTGGCTTTGAAATCTGGATGTATTTTTGTTACTGTAAAATTTTGAAGGTAGGTACAGATTTACTTCAGAACCAGGAACCCCCAAACAAATCACAGAAAATTTTTAAGAGAGGTAATGATCTTTTCTATCTTCAAAAGGCTTTTTAGGAGTGAAGGTTCCCCATTCACAAAGTGAAGGTTTCCCATTCTCTTAAGAAACCTATTTCTACAAAATGTAACATCTGAATTGCTGCACCATGAACACTGAGACATCGCAGCTGGCACTCATCCCATTTCACACACAGGTCTAGAAGTCTTACATGCTCGAGTGTCTGTCAAAACAATCTTGACTACAGTACCTCAACTTTTCTGATGTTGCAAAAATTACTAGTGTATTTATTGAGTTTTAGAGAAGAATGTAACACATTTTGAATGCAACCACTGTGTTAACTCACCCCTGAAGAGTTCATAGTTCCCGAGGTGGCTGTCTGAGAGAATCTGGCTGAAGATGGGCTACGACTTAAAGAGTGAGACCTGTTCACTGAGGCTGTTCGCTGAATTTGGAGAGCTGCTTTGGCTGAAAAGGGGCGCGGCTCAGCTCCCTGGGACTGCATAGTGAGGATTGATATGGAGCGAGGGCAGCTCACAGAACGCCGGATTGGGCCTGTGGATGACGTGGGGGACGAATATGATGGAGACTTTACATTTTTATTTGAAGGTTTGCAGTTCATTCTACCTGCAGACAGATCAAATGAATGATGTTATTACTTATTATTTTCTTAACACCCATTTTTCAGTCTTCGTAACTAACACATATGATCAGTGTGTGCACAGATGTTGTACTACAATGTGTGTTGACTAACAACTATCTATGTAGAAGTCAGTTGTGTCAGATCCCCTAATAATACAGAATTTACATACTTATAGGAACATTTATTTCTTCCTCATATTCAGCTTTAACCAGACTCCAATCCACTATAGCACACATGAAATTTATGAGAAAGGGCATGTGCTCTTTAGGTCAAAATGTATGTGACTTCTGTGTGTGGTTTCCTGACCATAAAGGTATGGAAACAGGAGAGAAAATTTGCTCAATGGATCTCATATTTGAAGATTCAGTATCTCTTATTTGTTAACACATAGTTACACCATTTTTTAATTCAGTTTTCAGCTAAATCAATGCTGCTATGAAAAATAAAATTTTAGAAGCAGCATTATTCATATGCAACTACATTATAAAATTCTTTAAGACAATACATCACTAAAACAAAAAATATCATGGTGTATATCTATTAATTTAGAAAACATTTTAAAGAAACTAAAACAAGCAAACCAGTGTTAAACCCTGAGATACGAAGTTGACACATTCTGAAAGACTGAGGAATTTAATATAATTCATCGTCAATGCCAGACTTCCTCGGAAAAGTCATTATTTAACTTACCTGATCGTTCCAAAGATTTATATTTATTTTCTTCAACATCATATGAAACTTTTTTCTCTTTTTTTTCATTGTCATCTTCCTTTTCAGTTTCTTCTCCCGACTCTGACACACTGCTGTCACTATCACAGCTACTGTCACTGCTGTGGTTCTTAGGTTTCCTTAAGGAATGTGCACTTTCTGGCATTGAACACAAGGGCTAAAAAAATAGAAGAAAAAAAACCCCAAGAAATTTAATTGAATCCCAAAGAAACAGCCAGCTATCACACAAGATCCCTGATTCAGGCAGGTTCAGGCAGTATTTGCACAGCTATAAACCCTCCCAAATTAGTTGGAAGTTTGTCCTAAATTTTAGAATAATTGCTTAAATATTTCATTAAATTCATTCCACTGTAATTCTAATCTTTGTCACATGAAGAGCAGCATATTATAGTAAGGGGGGTAAGGGAATTACTTGAAGTATGAATTGCACTACCAGACATGTTGAATTATGGTTTGAAATCATAAATCAATTTATTCAGAATACCATTTACAATCAGTTCAGGTTCCTCACTGATATTGGCAATAACTGAAACTATAGTGTAACAGTGATCAACTTAAGTAGAAAAATACATCAGGGAACTTTGTCTGTTTTACTTTCAAAAAGAGAGTGATTAATCTACATCCTGCAGAGAGCAGAAACCAAAGAATACATAGCAAGCTGTGCTGGGGGTTCTTGGTGCCTCATGCACATGGGATTCAGTGCCATTAGCTAATTAATCCTGTGCTATTACCAAGGATACTGCAAGAGAAAACCAAAAAGGTGGAGACAGAGAAACTGATCCAAGAACAGAAACTACAACTGAAATTTTTTTTGTCTTCCATCTACCATTAGTGAGACACAAAAAATGCAGTATCTTCCATTACATCTGTTCTCCTAAGTAGGCTTATGTGGTCACCTTTTTTTCCTACACACTTTCTTTCCAGTAACTCTCAGCTATAAGAAGCTATGCTGATAGCCTCATCTAAAGAATGGATTCCAATTAAACATCAGATTTTAAAAAAATTAAAATCATAATTTCTGGACATACTTTGAATCAAAGTGAAAAAGAACTCCCAGGAAGAATTCAAATTTTCCTAACATCTTAGCATAATGTAATGCACCTAGATTTATTATGAGAGTAACAGGAAAAAGCCCCAAAAACTCCTGTTGCTGCAAGATACACTTTATAACTAAATAGATGCTACCTAAGCTTCTATTCCAGACAAGGAAGGGAAGGGATTTCTGTCACTAACTAATAGTATGTTTATGCCATCCCAAGCTGTTAGACCAGATAAGGAGAAGTTAGAGAAGAATATTGCATATAGGAGGGCCCTGACAATTGTTACACAAAGAATATATACAAGATTGATATATATCTGTCTGCCAAAGGGATAAAAGTAAGGTGCCTCAACACATACCACTTTATTAAAAATAGCTGTTCTTATCATGAAATGCTGTGTATGATATACATTGATCAGACATTCCTGAGGAGTTACAGAAGGTATAACAAACATTTTCAATCACAGCTCACAGGGGCTTTAAGATAGATCTTATTCCACTTATCATATACATGTTCCTCACACATTCTACAGTAAACAATATCAATTAACAAAGAAGAATAAAAAGAAAGATCAAAGAAATTACAAAAAGCAATAAGTACAAATAATAGCTGAATCTGAAGATTCAATAATAACAAATAATAGCTGATCTCAGGAGACATCTGATTGCCTAGCACATCTTGCCCAGCTCAGCACCTTGATCTTACCCTTATGCTAACCCAATTTTTGTGTGACTAAACTCATCTGATCTTATACCAAAAGAATTAAAATTAAAATTAATTTCTCATTTCCTCTACAATATCTGTTATTTTAGTTCCTTAGTCCATTGTCCTGCAAACATAGGTAACCCTGACAGTGTGTAGGTGTCAGGAGCCCTCTAGAGGCTATAAATAAACTGGACATTTCCAGAATGCCCTTCTCCATCTATGCAAACTTCAGTGATATTTTAAGTGCAGGAAAAAATGCCTTCATTCTGTGAACTTCTTGACTTCTTTTATCCTACAATGAGTTCCTAATCATGTTCAAATAAAAATAAGGCTGAAATTCCTAGCAAATACAGAATAATTGTTAGATGCAAAGCTTCTATTTTCATTTATACGTGCACTGCCCTCAACCTCTCCTATGCAGAGATACGTATGTAGAAATGTAGATGTTAATATGTTTCTATGTGTGGAGAGCAGGAGGAGGAACACACCTCTCTCTCCTAACTATTCCAGTTGTCCTGTTAGTTTTCTGAGTCCTGACCGATGGGTCTTTTTCAAGGAAGAGTACAACCCAAGGCAGAGCATCTGACCTAAGAGCACCTTCAGTCAGCAGGGCAGCCACTGAATTTAAGGGGGGACAGACTTCATGACCTTCTAAAAGAAGCTTTCATGTTACATTACATGACATGAAAAGTACCAGTCCTGTGGTTGTTTTGTTGGTTTACTTTTTTCTATTAGATCCTGTATATGCAAATAGTTCTTTACTTGTAGGATTTTATGGTTACAAGACGAAGTTTACAGCTTACCTGACAGATTGACAGGCAATAGTACTTTCTACTGCCTGCCTCACTCACCAAATTTCTGTATAGATATATGTTTAGACATTACATATCTCATAGCAGCCTCTTTACAAAGAGGTGGCCAATTAAATGCATATGATTGGCCATATGCACCTTAACCCTCACAGGGAAGAGGTGATGCTCTTTTGGAAAAAGATACCAGGACCAGCTGCATGGGCATCTGTATTTGAAAGGGAGCACACAGGACATTATGCCACCAGGGAAATCTCTGCTTACATGGCTTCAGTGTAGGCAAGGTTTAAATGATTGAGAAATGTATCGGGGCCAAAAAAAGATGCAGGACTAAGAATCCTGCATAGCATGAAGTCTGCACAGTGCAAGGAAAATTAACACTCTCCCTGGATAAGCTAGTTTTATTGTTTTCTGGTTTGATTTCATTGGTTTTAGGGGGGAAAAATGAAATTTTGGTCATAAGCAATTTTTTCTTTCTCGTCTAAGTGCAAACAATATTGTGCCAGTAAGGCAGCTATAAGCTACACAATCCATTTGCCTGCTATAAAAGAAGACAAAGGCATGTAGTCTTACTCATAAACGAATCAAAATTCATCTTAAAACTAATTGAGAGAGGTCTCTCAATTTGGGCTTATGGGTTTAGTACCCTATTAATGTTTAATTAAATGTTACAGTCTCCATTCTGGGAAAGACTTGTGAGCAAGGAGTGTAGACGTAGAATAGAACAAGTCAGTGTGCATTCAGTTAACCAGATAGCTGCTCTCTAGGATTGCTGGGAAAAGACAAGGTTTTGGAAAAAGGGAAAAATGTGACTGAGATGTTAAACTTGAATAACTGACCCATGTTAAAGAACTGAAAAGAAAATTTCAAGGCAAAGAATATCTGTAAGAACGAGGACTGAGTGTACTGCTAGGGTGGACTGAGGTTTTTTTCTCTTGTTTAAATGAATCCACTGCTTTTAAAGCACGAGCTCACAAAATCCCCATATTTTAATGAGGTCCCTGCAAATCTATCTTAATACCAGATTGGGCATGTAGATCCTCTTTCCAGAATGCACGCCTGTAATAAGATGCAGCTCTTTGGATTCTTGCACATATTTAAAGTACCTCTTCAAGCTCAGAACAATTGTCAGCATTCATTTTGTACAGATATCCACAGATTTGTACACCATGTCATGAGAAACATAAAACACTGTAAAAAAATTTACATGCATCCATAAACAAATCCATCAAAGTTCAGAGCAGAGATGTAGGCTCTTCTAAGCAGACTTGACCTAAAATGTTTACAGGATATAAAAACATACTTATTCTAGTCAAGCCCAAACTATTTATCTTTACTGGCTTAGAGATATGTAGTTTATTTAAGGCAAAGACTCACATGAACTATGCACACAAGCAGAAAGCATTAAGCTAAAAATAATATACATTCACATTAAAAGCAGATTTTGGATACAAAATGCGTTCCAAGATATACTGTACAACCCTCTTAGCAAGGGAACAAGCTCCAAATATATCAAAATTATAATTAATTCTTTGACTTTCCATACTGCCTTTTATCCCATGATCTCAAAATCCTGATTTTGGCACTAATTAATTAGAGATGAAAGCATTCTTTTGAGATCCACTATTGATAGAAAAATCCTTTCACACACGCACACTGAAATCAATGTCTCGTGCAACAGTTGTTGCCGTGCATGGCAATTCCTCCAAATGGTTTAGAGAGGGAAAGAAGGATTGCATATCCCCTTAAAAATTTAATGGGATTTAGTTGGAGAAATGGTAGTCATACCTCTATTTATACTTTAAAAAAAAATAAAAAAAGGTTAATGGCAGTCAGAGGAAGAAAACTTCCAGCTGGATCAGCTAACTAAATTCCCCACTTAAAATTCTCAGAAAACTCGTCTACAGAGTGAAATAAAAAATCGGTATCTAGAAGTCAAATACCTTAGGTCCTCGCTGCTTGGGGCATTTTCCTGTTAGCTTTTCATCATCTATTTCACACTGCTCCAGAAGATCCAAAATGTCCTCCTCCTAGAAATGGGAATTTCATTACTATGAATTCAAAGCAGGACATACCCTGTCCTTCAAAAATTCAAGCAGAAAGTGGTAGAAATTTAAAATTACTCTGGTTACTAATTCCTGAAATAGGAATATGAATTCCTCCACAGGAAGAAATAGAAATATTTCTTCTCATGCATGCATCTCTCCTTGCAAGCAACATGAAATTGAGGGTTAAAATCAAGCCTTAACATATATTTTTAAAAAAAGTCAGAAGGATTGAACAAAGATTCCTGTAAAACTGTTGGATGATGCCAATTACAAAGAGGCAAAAGTATTTCTCAGATTTCAAATTACATCATGTTAGCTGGTTATTAATATAGCTGTTTTCCTACTGTCTCTGACTAAATAAGTAGGCAAATCAGGTGAAATTTTTGGATGCCTTAAATCCTTAAACTAGTGGAGCTAGTTTTAGGGTGCCTCTTGTTCCAGTCCATACAAGTGGATGAATAGGCTGGGAACATTACTGGAGGAAGAAGGAGGCAATTACCAGCTCAAAAGCAGTTTCTGCCAACCTCTGGTTTGGCCAGGGGTAAGGCTGAGGATCAGGGATATGGTAAAGTAGCTTAAAGCCATCTAGCCTGTCTCCACCCTGGGTCCACTGCAGTTCATCCAGATTCAAGGATCTGGCCCACAGGCTGCACAAAGAATAATAATAAGATCATGGAACATTATCAAATGCTATTTATCAGCCATCATACATGATTTTAGTGAAACTAATCCACGAGGTCATTAATTCAAAGTAACTCCTAAAGCCAGAACTCGGTGTACTTCAGTACCTTCATTCTTTTTAAGGGGTTATTCATTTCCCGCTGAAGTGAAGCTGCTCTTCCAGCAAGAAACGTCTGGAAAGCGGTGGCTAACAAACTCTCATACTTTTCAAGTAATGTCTTATCATCAGGAGGGTAAATTCGCCTGAGAAAGGAAAAAGAGAACAGCTTAAGATAGAAGCTGAGGTATTCATCACACAAAAGTAATGTCACTAATACACAGTCTCCTTTTTAACATGTACACATCCCATCTATAATAATTATATAATATCAAATCATAAAACATATACTTTGACCATTGCTCTCTAAATCTACTTCTAATTCAGTGAACACAATCATGTTTAAACCATCAATTAGCCAGTCAAAAGAAATTCCATGTAGGTCATTCCAGAGGTATACTAAAACCCAGTTTTGCAGTGCTCAGAAATTTCAGCGGGTGTGAGTGATGCATACAGGTGTGAATGATTAATGAAATATTAACAAAATATTGTATGTCAAATTCAAAGCCACGAGATAATTTTTTTTTGCAATCAAAGGAGACAAAACAGTGAAAATCTGAACAATAGCTCTGATCCCATGGGCAGGATATGAATTAAGGATTGAGTATGTAGTGCACTTGAATGCTAAGTCCTCCAAAAAATTAACAGGAAGAAATAGTTGCTATAAGAAAGAAAAAAAAACGGTACATGGATATAAACAGTCACTGATTTTCCATTAGAGCAGCTATGCCATTATTATCTAAAATCACAAATAAGGAGATTATGACAATATCAGAAGAAGGACTTGGTGATTTATTCATGCTCATCAAGCAACAATGGGCTTTGAAGAAAACCATTTCAATCCATCTGTCAGGAATACCCAAAACACAGCCAGAAATATGGCTAAGACGGAAGACTAATTTTTAATGTATTGTAAGGAGTAACCCATAAGTTAATTTTGCCTGCACTGTGCAAGGCATGGACTCCATTTATACAGGGCATGACATTTTGTGACTTCTTTGTATTTGTGAGTCTTTTCTGAACTTTTTACAAGTTTCTTTTTTTTTTCTCGTTCTTCCTTTTCAGACATTTTCTCCCTGAAAAGGTATCTATCATGAGGATTTTGTTGCAATGGAAAAAAAGGATGATTTGATACCATTAGTCTCAGGGCAGTTGTAGAACCAAATGAAGATGCTTCCGGTTTGCATTAAACACCTAAAGGAGATTTAGGTTCTAATTTCGTTTCAGTCAACACCTTTTAATGGTGCTGATTCTACTGCAGAGAAAGTGCCATACAAGAATGCTTTTAAGAAAGGATAATATTCTTAATGTATTTAGAAATAGACTGCAGCTAAAGACCATTTCAAAGCCATGTACATCCTTTCCAATTCCTCATGATTTCACAAGAGCTTGAAAGTGGGGCTCCTACTTCAGCTGCCCCAAGACTCCTGATGGAGGCTGCTGTGCTTGCACAGACATGGCCTAAGCCAATTGCTGAGCTGATATCCACAGATTAAATCCAAACCTCCTGAGTTTGACTGAGGTTTCTCTGGATTTTTATTCAGAGTGCAATATTAATCCATTCAGCAATACTAGCATCCAAAATTTCCATTATTCCATGTCAATGCCTGGCACAAGCTAGTCCTGCTCTACAGATGAATATCACATGGAGAAAATACTGCATAACTCTCAGATAAAATTCCTCTTCTTCTCTAGCCAAAATTACTTTCCTTCTCATGGTCTGCTGATCCTTCAGCCTTTTCTCAAAGACGTGGCAATAAGAAAACACAAAGCTATTCTGCCTTTTTAAAAGTGCAGATTCTCATGAAGTGACACTTTACTTTTTCCTGAGGAAAAGAAAGTTGTGTGGTTTTATTGATTTACATTAACCCAAAAGCTAAATAAAGAGAACATGTGTCTGATTTTCAGTCAAGAACCGAATAAGCAACTTAAAATGTGACATTTAAGTTAGCAAAAAAAAATGTGTTAAAGCATCATAGTGCTTTTCTTTCTTTTAGTAGCATGAAAATAACCACTTTGTCACTTCATTGTACATCTAGAGGTTTTTTTTTACTTACTAGTTCAGCTCTACACATCAAGAAAATACGTAATTAAAAGTTACAAAGAAAGACTCTTTGTAAGCAAAATGTTAAGTCATCAAAATTGCAAATTGCATGGAAACTTCTATCTGTTAAAATGAGAATTTTACTGGGAAATATAGAACATCTGCTCAAAAAAGGCAGCAGTGAAGAACAGCAATAAAGGTATTCTGAGTAGTTCACAATAAAATATGTGAACTCAGACGTCTCACATTCTGGATGAATATTATAAAGAGTGGACAAACATTCCCATCATATATTGCTAGCCATACTCTGCTCCCTTTAACAAAATATGCCTAGGCCATGCTTTCACTTGTCATAACAAGAAATAATAACAAAAACATCACAAAAAAAATTTTTGTTTTCCTGTTGTAACTGACAATGTAAAGCTCTCTTTTGAACATCTTTTATGAAGGAATCTGAAGGTACTTACATTTCAGCCTGCCAAGATCCAAAATTCAAGTGCAAAAATAAAAGTAAAGTATTTCAAATGTCACTCTATTCAAAATGATGGAAGCACCCATAAAGTTTCCGAATTTTTGGCAACCCTCAGAGATACAATTCAAATATGATCTTTTTACAGGGGAATATCACACTGCACCCCCTGCCACCATGATAAGAAGGATCATATGTGATTAGAGAACAGGTCCATAACAACAATCATGGACTGAATGTACACTGAATGTGAGCAATCATGTCTTTGAAGCAAATGTCTTGCACAAACAATAGGGCGACTGATGCCATGTAAATTCCTAAGTGCATGGAAAAAACAGGAATCAAGAAAAGAACCATCTGAAAAAAGATACCTGATGTATATGTATATATTTTCTATAAATGTCTACACGTTTTTGGCAGAAAATTATCATCTACCACAAATACTTGTTTCCACTGTTCCTAAAGAATATACTGAATATTTCCTACTAATACAGTCAAAAACATTCACCTGTAATTCCCCATGTGTCTATTTTCATGCTCCTCTTTGGAAATCTGTTTACGTACTTGTGCAAGTCTTTCCTTCTACAAATCAAGAAAGTAAGACAATTAAAACAAAAGAGAACATAAGCCATGAGCAAGAAACAGCACGTTTTTCCCCTTCCTACCAGTTCTTGTTTTCTCCTTTCCAGTGTGTGGCGCTGCTTCTCCCAGTCTGAGGAACCCGGCAGCAGTTTTTTCACTGACCCTTGACCATAGAGCCTTTTTTGAGCCTCAGCCTTCTGTTGGGCTAAATTTTTCCTTTTATCACTTGTCCTGAAGCACAGATGATAATAAGAAATGTCAATTCAATGCAGCCAAAATGAGATGAACTTTCATATCAAGTAAATAATCTGTATTTTCCAGTCAGTCGTGTTTGTCATATATAATTAGAATTGAAACATTAATTAAGTTTTTTTTTAATATTAACATTCATGGCTACAAAATTTTAACACTTTAAGGGATACTGTATTTACTCTGTGCTATAATTTAA
The DNA here is from genome assembly GCF_000277835.1 of Geospiza fortis. NCBI lineage: Eukaryota > Metazoa > Chordata > Aves > Passeriformes > Thraupidae > Geospiza > Geospiza fortis. Next base: position 330,936 of record NW_005054336.1, read on the forward strand.
TGTACAAGCATGGTTGTATCTATTTTCCTGAGCTGTAGATTTTTTTCAACATAGCTACAAAGTTTTCCTCTAGAGGGGTAGGCTTTTGACTGAATGTGACACTATCACTCAAGCAAATTTTTGTTATGGCCATATACTTATGACTGCACACATACGCCAACTTCAAGATGTGTTTGAAAAATTTTGTAAAGAAGTACAAAGATTACTATTACCATTCATTTTTTGCAAGAACATACGCATGAAGAAAAACTAAATTTAGGTTAATTTTTATAGTAAAACTGACAGCAAGGGAAACATTTACATTTTGAAAATGTGAAGGTGGGAACAAAGGTTTTTCATTTCCTCTAAGTCCAATTCAAATTAAAAAAAAAATCAAAGCAACAGAAATAGAGCCAGACTGAAGAAAAGAGGACAAGGTACCGTATGTTGAGGAGCTTTAATGCATTTAGCAGAACACCTTTTTTTACAACATAGTCTATTTTTTGATCTGTTCCAAAGCTTGGGGCACGATTAATCTGAAAAAAAAATGAGACACAGAAGACTCAGGAATGTTCAGGTTCGTTGGGAACACACCTATTATAACAGGCTTTGTAGAAATGGCTCTTTCAAATACAACAGAGTTTAAGAGAATACACGTTGAGAAGTTCCTTTCCATTTGTATATTTTTGAAACAGAGTACTGAGTATCACAGACACTGGGAGCTGGGAAATGTACCCTTTCAGTCATTAGTTTATCCAGACATTTACAGTGAACACCATTCAAGTCCTGCCACTGTGAATCCAGTCTAATATACTCTTGATTGCTGCTGCCAGAGAATTTACCACACAAAGTGCTGTTAAACACATCATAACAGATGATGTGCCATGCTATGGTGGTCCAGCACAGAAAGAGTCAAACTCTTTTCTATGTCCCAATCTGAAAGAAACTTTAAATACTACTCAAAAAAGTAACAACTATACAAGGACCGAAAGAGGCTCTAATCCAAGGTATTTTTAAGCATTTTTAAATAACTTTTCAGATACACTTGACAGCAACATGTAGAGAGCTAAGCTATTAAATCAGTACATAGTGTGAAAACATAAGATAATTAACAGTCTCCACAACAAAAAGCTTATAAACTAAGTACAAGATTAGAGATTAAAATCTGTACCATAAATATAGAGAAACAAGGAAAACGCAACTGGGAATCTCATAGTGAGACTAAATCATAAACTTAACATCCTATAACCCTGACAAGTTTTGGGCTCCCTGCAGAACCTCAGTTGTCAGGAAGATTTGAGGAGGAATAATGATTTATTCTAGGAACTCTTTCCAGGCTGGTATAAAAATTTATATTTG
>NW_005054336.1:332339-342370 GCF_000277835.1 Geospiza fortis
ACAGATAAAAAAGAGCTTCAGAAGTGAAAACTAATGCCTTGTGCCACACACAAATCAGAAGTGGGAGACAGTTTGCATGTCCAAAGTAGAGTGGAAAAGCAGTTTATTTTGTTTTAGCACTCTAAATATATCAGAGCATCTTAGAGCCTCTACAGTTGTGGGACAGAACTATCATGGCTGCTGTGCCACCCAGTGTCCTGTTGCTGAGTCCCAGCTGCCCCATCACTTATGCTCATAATTGACAGGTACCTTTCAGCTTTAGGAGTCAGCCCTTTTGCTGCTTTTGCAGACAAAGTGAGGAGTGAGATCTGATGTTGAAAGTAAAATCTTGAAAATTCAGCAGAAATAGTGAAAAGATTTATACATATTCTTTATTTTTTTGAAGACTTTAATCCAAATATTTAATTGACCAACCTCTTTAGACTGACCTGTTCATCCACTATCATATCACAAAGACAATAAATAGGGTTGCTGACTAATCTGTATGACTGTGGCATTGTAATCTTGATAACATACAAGTGATATGCCACAATAGCTATTCACAATAACAGCTTACCAAACCATTGTCTGGCATCTGCCAGCTGGGAGATGGTTATTTAGAGTTCAGTGACCCGACAACCAGGACATGCACAAATAGGTTGTGTTAATATAACATCAGTAATTTTATCAGCAAGGCACATCTTGAAGATTGCTGTCAAAAACAGGATTGTATGAGGGACCCCAAAAGTACAAGCAAATGATGACTGCAAAGGCCTTGAAAATCTAGACACTGATGCCAGTGGCCAAATTGTATTCACTACAGGAATGCAGTCTTGTAAACTAGATAATACTGGGTGTAGAGGTAACAAAGAAAGCACATGGCATGATTCCAGAGATGTAAAATACATGTGGTAAAACTTGGAGACAATGTGGAATTGCTGGCCAGTAAAGGGACCATCAGTAAGTAGATCATGGCAGCAAAGAAAAATAATCCAAAGTGAAATTAAGAGCAAAGATGAAGAAAACTTCACCATCAAGAGTGTGTTCTTCCTGGTGAAGAACATAAGACACTGAAAACTTGGTATAACCACCTACCATCTCTTTTTGGAGAAGTAGACTTCTCCTACCTCCATGGTGGCCTTTGGACCTCCACGGGTACAAACAGGGCAAGCATAACACAAGAGAAACAAGTAGATGCCAGAAAGTTTGTGTATGTTAACTTTAACTACTTCATTATTAGGAATTAGCAATAATTGATTGGTTTAAGATGTTCACATTCATTTCACCTGGACTGATAAAGTTTTGAACAGATTTTGCTAGCTCAGTGACAGTAAAAAATAAATTTCTGAATCTACATGTAAGGTTTCCTTTGCCTTGTCCACATAAATCACAAAGGAAGTTAGGTACCCTACACTTGAGGAAATTATTAAAATGCAAGTTATCTTTTTCTCCAATGACCACAACTGTGTGATCCTAGCTAAATATAATGAGGGTGAACAAGGTTGGAGTCCATCCAAGAACTTCAACTGTATGGTTTTCTTTTACATAAAATAAACTAACTTGGAAATTTTGGTCAAAAAGGAAAACTGGGTTTCCTGGGAATCGAACGGCGGTCTAGGTCATTGTTGCTACTCAGAAAGGATGGAGGCTGCACAGATCCTTGCCAGAAACACTTGGTGCCACAAGATGGCAATCCTGCATTTCCCACAACCCTCACTACGGCAGAAGGTTCCGGAAGTTCAGTAGCATCAAGGAGCAGGGGAGCTACAATGCATCAAGGCAATATAAACAAAAGTCAGCTCGGGAAAGCGGAGACATTATAATATGTTGCACAATTTATTTCTTTTAATAGTTTGTTAAGCTATCTTTGTAACAGAAAAGCTACATGAGGCATGGAAACATGAAACTAATCATCCTAATCCTATTTTGGCAATTTTCCCATAACACTGGGAACATTCAGGGCCTTGTGATTAGGACTCGTTACCACTGTTAGAAAGAATGATTCACTCTCCTAAGGGGATTTTGGCAAGAGGGAAATGGTGGAAAGAGATAAGAGTGGAAATCTGTGGAAGTAGCACAAGTGTTTTAGAAAATAAGAATTATCTATATATGTGCCTATATACATAGACACCAACCATATATATTATGTATAGTCTATGTATATACACTGCAGGTTTGACCTTTACTACACTACACACAGCATACACACAGTGCGCATACATCTACACACTCCATTGGAAGTGCTAAAAAAAAGCATGAACAAGCAAGGAAAAAAAATAGTAAATGAGTATGCAAAATTAGCAAGTTTCAAAATTTGAAATTTCTGTTAGTTTTGGTAAATGTCTGGCAAAACAAGCTGAAGGATACGCGTATTACCAAAAGCAGAAAAGGAAATACTTGGACCTTTGCTTTTAAAAAAAGTAGTAACTAGGTACAAAATTCCAAGTCCTGAAGTATTCTCCAGCAACTCAAAATACCAGGAGCATTTACTACTTTACTCCCTCCTAAACAAGGAGTTTGAGATAATATGATTCTCCTCTGAGACCCATATGCAGTGACCCAAACCCCCCAAAATCTCCACAGCTCATGGAAACATCAGAGCAGACAGAGTGGGGTCCTTCAGAATGGACTCCCTATGCTGGCTGACTCACCACCTCTCACAGAATTGGTCTGCCAGCATTTGCTACAAGGCTGAATGAAATGTTACACAGACTCTTCAGTCTGCTCTCAAATAACTACACACAGTTATATGCAAGCTACAGGCAACCTACAGATGATAATCTGGAAGAGCAGTGCTAAATCAAAGGGACAGCAAGCTTCACTGGACAAAAACAGAAGATGTTGATGTAATACAGACTAAGTTCATGTCATGCACTGCTGTTGGTAAGAACATCAAAGTCACCAAATATGCTATGTCTGCATGGCAACAGTGGAGGAATTCTATTTTTCTAATTAAAATTATAATGAATCCCTGAGAGAAATAAGCACGACAAAACAACTGTTGACAGTATTAATGGCCTGCAAATGAGGTTATAATTCAGTAAGTTAATTGTGTATATTTTGTTCATCAGTAGCCAAATCATATTCATGACTTACTGTCAATAGAGAGATTTGAATACATTTTGCTTTTTTTCCCCAAGCTGCACAGCCCCCCAACCAGTTAACAGAATGAAATAAGACAATCTGAAAAAAGACAAGTGAACGTCATCTATATGTTATTAATAGGGCAATATAAGAGACACAACAGACAAAGTTCAAACATTTCTGGTTGAAAATGTGTGTGAGCACCACTTAATTTAACTGTACCTCTCTTTAACAAACATATCAGAGAATAAATGTTTCTTCCGATCCCATCATACCAATTGTTTGTAGAATTTTCTGTATATCAAATTCGTTTTCTCTGTTTATGGCAGTGCTTTAAAAGCACAGGAGAGGAAAAGAACACATATCCACAAAAAGGAAAATATTAAGGGCACACATTCACAAAAAGTTACCAGAGCCATATTACATAGCCATACTTATGAAGGAAATCTATGTAGCACCCACTCACTATAATCAAGGTCCTCTATCGACAATAACAACTAGATTAATGTTACATTTCCCATTAAACCATTAAAACTTTCAAAAACATGTGAAATGCTACATCGGTCTAGGAAAACAATTACCTTTTTTTCAGTATCAAAAATCACTGCAAGGTGATACTGCACTTTTGTATGGATGCTGCACAAAAGCACCATTTATGTGCACAACAACAGTGCACAGATTTTCTTTGCAGGTTTTCTTACATAGATATGGACTCAGCTGGGGCTTAGTTAACTTTATGCCTAAAAATTTACATCTGTATAAAGAGGTTTACCTCTAGGAGCCATGGTTTTAGTTTTCTGTCCAGCAGAATATCAAATCCCAGGACTTCAAAGCAGACACTGTCACTTCCTGGTGCTTGCCCCGGCCTGCACATGCGATAGGCGTGAAGCACGTGCGGCTCTGCCACTATCAGAGTCTTCACCACCAGCTCCTGCAGGGATGCGGTCCAGAAAAATTCATCAGGAGAGAAAACACCAGCACATACTGAACTACAGTGTTTCGTGCTTTAATAGTTCAAATTTCCTTTACATATCTACTAGGAAAAAAGATTTAAAATACCAAATAAATTGTCTATAGTAAACAAACTATTCCTACTTAGTACGATATATAACTTTCTATAGTTCTAGACTATTGCTGTACTTTCCATGCTACATATAAACTTTGAGACTTGCAATAAGTTAAATAATAAAAGCAAATTGGTAACATAGAATAGTATAGCCAATCTTCATCCATTTCATTTTGCAGTATAATTTTTGATAAGTGTTCTCAGAATCATGCAAACAGCTTTAAGCTCCAACAATCTCAAGCCTATTCCTCATCTAAAGACACCTGTAACACAACCACTTCAATGGTGCTTGAGTAAGTACAAAGATATATGCAACACTGACTAAAATTTAGTAAATATTTACACATAAAATTCACTTTATATGCTAAGATAAAGTCTCCAAGAGTTTAAATGGCATGATTCCTTTGTACCATATTCCTTATGTGAATAACTGCTTGAAAGGACTTTTGATCCTCAGAAAAAACATTACATTTAATTTGTAATCAGACTATGAATTTAGTATTTTAAAAAACATAATAATAGTTTATAGTATGTCCTTTGTGACATCCATTGCTGAGAATTTGGGTTAATAAAGTTTCAAAAATCATTCTGAATTGCAGTAAAGCAGATGGCAGAAGCAATTAACTTTCTAAAAATACACAAAATAAAATAAAGTGCTTTAGTCTATCTTACTGAAATATCACTCCAGAATTTGGAGACATCAAGATTATTTGTTTCTAGAAACTCAGTAAACCATTTTATGGAGCGTTTGCTTCCTTTGTCTTCTGTTTCATCCCGTTCAAAGTGTTCATTATGTTTATTGACAGAGTAGTTAGTCAGATGCATATACAATTGACTCTAAAAAAAGGAAGAAAAGACATTTTAGAAACTTTAAAAACAATTCTAAAATAGTCAATTCAAAATCATGTAAAGAAAAGCTGACATTAAATCAGTAAAGATAATCAAACAGCTCATATTTGGAAATACACTATGGGCAGATTTAGTGGTTCTGATTCTAGAAGATTGCATGACTGAATGCTCCACAGTCATCTTAAAACAAAACCTGGGCTTCTGCTTAAGTCAGTTGGAGTGAACTGATCCACCACTCCACATCTGGTTAGATACTATATCTGCCATTTTAAAGGTCTCCATATAAACAACTACCTAAAAACGTAGAGAGCAATTATCATAACTTAGAGAATTATTATATTCCACAAGAAGCAAACAATAAAGTCAGTATTTTGAAGTGCTATTTTTAAAGTGCTAAAAGACACTCTGGCATCTGCTTCATAGACAATCCCACATTTCAGTTTTCACTGTGGCTTATTTATGAGAAGTGTTCTCATGATACTGCTACTTTAAAATATCTTTTACATATAAACTCATCTGCCATGCTGATATCTGCCAAAATTGCTCATTTTTAACTGGCTGGTAGCCATACATCAGAGGGAGGTAAATTTCAAAACATACGTTACATAAATGACTGAGTGCTACAGTTCCTTTATGGAGCAAAATGTCAGCAGCAATAGACTCACGTTATCAGTTGAATTTAAAGAAAGCATTCCTTTTCCAAGCTCAATTTATAAATCATAATCTGTACATTTGCATTATCTCCCAGAGATTAATTCAGCTTTTCACTTACACTATGGTGATGCCTGTCCTCATCACAGTGACAGTTCTCTGTCATGTTTGATTTACATACATGAAGTAGATGATATTCTAAGGTGACCAAAAGCCTCCTGTTCCAATTCATCTTTAATAGATAACACAAACCTTCTGCTGTCATTTATCTTACTACATTTCCTTATCTTTAAAAAACTTAATGAAATTACCAAAACCAATCAATTTAATTGCAAATGAGTTAACAGTATATTGTAGTAGCACTAGAAGCAATGAATTTCTCCCATGGTTTCATTACTCCTTTAAGAATCATTCTGAAATCTATTGGTTTTGAATCATCATTCCATGAAATTAAAATTATTTCAGACAAAAGTAATTATTTGTTGGACTACCAAAAAAAAAAAGTGTTTGGGCATCTGAACTGATAGTCCAAAGTTATTTGAAACAATGTCACTGTGGAAATATGTCATCCAAAGAACAATGTCATTAGTGACAAGCACGTTATTTCACACAATAGACAACTTCCAGCATGAACAGTTCTGAGAACACAGAAACAACTGCCTGCTCTGTTTATCCTCTCAGAGCATATTTCAATGCTGCTAATGCCGAGATTAGCAGCAATACACAAATTGTAAAAGCAAACTATTCCAAATATAGTACTGGAACACTTCCAAATATAGCATTTGTACTGGGCCTCCAATTGTACCTGCATTTTTCAAAGGCACACCAAGAGGCAGTCTGAATTTTAAGTTTCACATAGGCAAAAAGGCTCCATGGTGTTTTCTGTTACATAATTACAGGGAAGCTGCTCTAAAAGCAATGGAGTACAGAGAGAGGTATAACAAACCTAACCTACTAATACCTTCCAATGCTGCAAATCTACTTCTTTCTTATACATCTGCATTTTGGTCTGAGCCAAAAGAGAAGGGTTTACACCCCCCAACAGGGCAACATGCTATACAGTGGGACAAGAGGAACAAATTGTGCAAAATCTCTAGCATGACCTTTAGCATTTCTTGGTTTTCTCTGTGTTTTCAGGCAGCTCTACTGAATCACCCTAAAGCTGCCAAGTACATTCTCCTGTCCCTGCTGAAGCAGGCACTGACAAACAGCAGCAGCAGCAGGAGATTCCTCATGTTCAGGGACTGCAGTGAGCACTGGGCCCCTGCAGTGCTGGTTCTCTCCTTTCTGCCTCACTTCCCAACACAATGGCTGAAACCTGGCAGGACCCTCAGCAAAGGCTCCAAACTTGATGGATGCTAAGCAATGATCTAGCAGGAGATAAAGCTTATTACCACCTGCCACCCCAGCCTCAGTCTCAGATGAATATAAAAGCAATATGCTCATTCTTGCAGTGATTTGATTTTATTTTTTGGGTTGTTATCCTTTGTTTTCCTCTAGAATATATTTCAATTCTTTAGCATACATACATGCAAAGTCATATAAAATTTTATATATAAGCAATAATGTGGCTATACTTGTGATTTTGATAGAAAACCATGTGTTAAGTGTCTTTCATATAAAATTTTTTCTCTTTAATGGCAATGTAGAAGTTTATCCAGATGAACTCAAGTACCAGTTTATTTAATTCTGCCACCTGCAAACACTACACAGGTTAAACTCTATACCATAAGCAATAAATTGGAATAAACTCCAACTTACCAAATTTGAGTCACTGGGGGGGTGATACTTTTCTGTGCCCATTCTCACCAGTCCATCATGATATAAAAATATTTTTAATGGATCACAGGAGGTCACAAGAATATACACACGTAAATCGAACTTGTAGCCTTCCATGAGAAATGGTTTGTCAAGATACTCCTGAACAATTAAGTGATCCTGAGCTTGTAACTTTTCTCCATTTCTTATTAAAGAGATCCTGGTAAAAACAAAAGTTGTTTTAAAACTTAGACATTACTCTTTGAAATAGATTATCATGGTCACCCAGCCAAGTAGGGAGGCTAAAGTCTACCTAGAGAAAGAGACTTAGATATCTGGTTTTTAGGACAGAGAAGAAGTTCCATTCCCTTACAAGGCTTTTGGTTTCCTGTCCTTTATTGTGGTTCACTAGATGGAAAAAGGCAACGAGCCATTTCAAAGTAACTTTCTGCTTGCTTTGATTCAACAATTTGTAATAATGGGTTTGCTCTACACTTAGAAATTGTTTGGCAGAACGACCAGTCTCCAGATTCTGTGATTATTCCTCATGCAGCTCTAAAAATAGACTTCCAGTCTTTGTCACAACTTCTGCCTGAGGCACAGACTGCAAAGAACTTTCAGTGCTAACCTTAGGTGATGAAGTTTGCAAAGCAGGACACTGATCTGTATGACTGAGGATTGCACAGATTAAGCTCAGTATCTCTGTATTTCCAGTTCCCTCACACCAGAATGAAAAAAGGTTTATATATGAGCTATGAACTTCCAATCTCTAACAACATAAGACTTTTAAATAACTGTAAAAGCTAATATTTTCAGTATACAATTATTAACCAAAAATTCCCAGAACCTTAAGGCTACCTTAACATTATTCCCTATTATTCATTATACATTTCAGAGGTTTGGTACTGAATAGTCCTAATAGAGTGAAGTACTTTGCAGAAATTTCTCTGAACTATGCTGCTACCTTTCCCTTTAGCTTATCTTAGCCCTTATCAAGAAGACTGAAAAATAAAGAAACTGAAAAGTTCGAGAGCCTTACTTTTATAGTAATTCTGACATATGCTGAAAAACTAAGAGCTTTACAATATAGTATAATTCAAATTGATATTAAAAGCAATAAAAGCTAAAACCAAAATATCTAAAAAAAAAGAACTAAAAATACAATTGCAATATTTATCTCATTGGATTTTTACTGTGTGGGCCTCTCACAAACAAAACTGCTTCAACTCAACTGCAGGTTGCAGTGTCTTCAGGGGTGTGCCCTGCTTCCAAGAGTGCACATCCAGCCACATCCCCAAGAGCATCTCCTCCGTCTCTCCTAAACCTTGTGGCTGCTGCTCTCAAACACATTTCTGCATCTCTGACTGGCTGCAGTTTGGGAACACAATGGAGTATCTGAGCTGGTTTTAAAGCTGTGAAAGATCCTGACCTCCCACACACATCCCTGCAGCCTCCAGCCACCAAAACCCTGCCATTTATGCCCAATACAATCTCACCCTATAAATCTAAGCACAGCAGAAAAATTCACAATAAAATAACTGTGTTCATAATAATTATTTGGGTTTATTTAAGGCTTGTGAAGTCTTCACCCAATACACTGACTTTCACACAACTCAAAATACAATCTTCTTATTAATACACAGCTTCTGTTAATGTCGTAAGTAGCACTGGATTTCACCTTTAACAGGTCAGAAGACTGAAGTTAACTCACAACTCACCCATGTCCCATTGCACCATTAGCTGGTTTGACTATGAAAGTTTTCTGTCTACGTTTCTTCTTCAGTTCTTTTACATAGTTCTGAAACTGTGTGTATTCTGCAGGAAAGATCCATGTTCGAGGAATGAAACTGTATTCCTGAGGCTGGCTCTTGATCATTCTGCACAAAAAGGGTAATTGAGTTAAAATCTTTTGACTACTTTGATGTTTCAATCCTCAAGATGAGAAAGCACTCATGACAACTTGACAAGGGAGCTTTTTCAGCAAAATTCTGTAATATGAAAGCAAACTTTTGCATTTCTTTAAGAATAGTTAGCATTCTATTACATATTCATACGAGTGTTAATGTGTTCTATTCAAAAGCAGACTATCTTGAGCATTTTTGCTTATGTGCTTATTATGGTACTGGTATCCATCTCATTTCTTGGCATCCATCTCACTTCTCTTACAATTTTTGGCCATTTACTCAAATGACTTAATGCTATTCCTATTCTTAGAAATATTGAACTCTTAACAAACCATGGATTTTTTTTTTGGGGGGGTGGTGGTATTTGAGAAGCATTTTAATTTTCATATTGGTAGGTGTCTGGGGAGCTATGAGGATCAACAGACACAAAAAAGAGGAGTTGGGATATTTGGAGTTTCATCTTGGGTGCAAAAAAGACTGAATTTAAAATAAAAAAGCAATTGGAAGCAATTAAGGAAGAGTTTTTTGTTCCTTTTGAAAGAATTTTAAAAATAAAGAATTGTAGTGAATAGACTTTGACACAGGCCAAGCAACTGTCATGGTTTGACACTGGCACAATGCCAGTGCCCCATGAAAATATACTTCCCTGGTGTTTGCTGTGAGATGTGACCAGGAAATAAGCAAAGCAGGCCTCTACCTTAAAAAAAAAATTTATTAACTAAACTACAAAAGGAAAAAAA
>NW_005054336.1:342990-369441 GCF_000277835.1 Geospiza fortis
GGGGGGTGCTGCCCAAATCTTCTCGGGGCCTCTCTCCCTCTGTCTCTCCTGGGGGGGGCTGCCCAACGCCTCCTGCTGTCCCCACCACCCTTCCATCCTGAGGGGTCAGGCCTACCTCTGCCGGGCCGCAGATTTTCCCCTCCCCTGCCCCGCTCGAAGCCGGGCAGGGGAGGCCTTGCCTCTTTGCTGGCCGGAAATCAAAGAGAGAGCCCAAGGGAGTGCTCTGCTTCTAACCCCTGTGTTCTCAGAGGCGCATCCACCCTCAGTGGCCAAGCCTGGTGTCAATTTAAAATCTGAACACCTATTGGCCTCTGGCCACTCCATTCCCAGAAAACCTGCTTCCTGTAAACCCACGACAGCAACTCATTCATTTCCTATATAGGACAAATCACAGAAGCTTAGATTAGTCTTTGGTCCCAGTATATTTGGATTAAGATTCCAAGAGCATCTAATTTAATCAAAGGAAAGCAAAGACATTCAAAGCAAGATCAAGCAGGAACAGAGTAGGGTGAACGGGTGGAGCAAAAGTACTAAAATAAAAATAGGGAATCAAACTCTGAATCTGGGGAAAGGATGCAGCAAGGTCCTGATCTCCCTGCTTTAATAGCTGTGGCAGCTGAGTTTGTGAGTGTGTCTCATTCTATACCTCTGTTGTCTGTGAAGAAAAATGGAAGAAGAAGAATGGTAAAGAATTCAGGTAGCAGAAGTGTCCATCACCCAGAGCTGTGTATGTGGCAGACAGGAGATGCACCCACCCCACACTGTTGGTGTGGCTGAGGCACACACAGGTTCCTCTAACACTGCTTAGCAGCCAAGGTGTAGGAGCAATGGGGCAATGGGGGTACTATGCACACTGGCATCATAGTTCCCAACAGGATAAATTTAGTCTTTGCTGAGTTACACACTGCTTGTTTCAGATACTCTGAGTACCTGAAACCTCCTTCATACAGAACCTCATACGAAATTAGTTCAGGTAACTCACAACTACTCTGTAGCATAGAGTGGACACATCTAAAAAGCAAATATGCACAGACCAACAGAAAGGAATTGGAAGTTTAAAAGGAAACTAAGTGATACAGGAAGTTCCCCAACTTTGATTTTTTTTAACGCCACTATGGTGAAGTTCAATATTTTTTAATTAAATACAGATTCAGGTATATTTCTCCTTTTGTATTGAAAACCAGCAGCATCAGCATAATAATGTGTAAAAAAGAAAATATCATTTCAATTTTTCATTTCTACTATGAGCTTACGTAATACTCTCGGGCAGATACTTTTTCTTTAACTGGCTAAAATACTAATGGGAAAACCAGAGCTTTTTTCAGCCACACGCGTAGGGCTAGGACTGTAGCCAAGCCTACTGGTATAATGGATACACTGTCCCCAAACTGTGTAGCCAACTACCCAACAAACACTCTGCAGAAACCACAATGGCTATAGCACTACTGCATGAGGTTCAGTGCTTCTGCAGCTTCATTGTAACTATTGTTCTTAGAAATCTAGTTCAATGAAAGACACTAAATATTCAGGAAAACTTTTTGAAAACAGAAGTAGATATTTGAACTCCTGATTCATTCATACTGTTAAACTACTCTCCATCTGCTCTGTCTTTATGAATATTATTACTTTGCCAACTGAGTACCTTATCTAGGCAGAAATTATCCTATTTTTAGGCAAAAAGCAGTTTCTGTGTTAGTTTAAATCCCTCTCCAGATTATTTATCATATGCCTCCTGTTACATGCTAGAGACCTGTCATTTAACTTACTCAAGGGTTTCAATATACACACTGCCTACTCTAGCTTCAAGCTATTCCTGATATATTGATATTATTTTTTGACTGAAAGTATATCAGTTCTATATGCCTTATCTTTTTAATGCATAACTGGGGGATTACAAACACTTAATATTATGAAGTGGAATACTTCAGCATTGTTTATAGGTTCTGGGGCTCACTAAAACTTTCAAACAAAGAATTCAGCTCTGTTCTTTCCCTGCAAGGCCCTATTCAGAAAGGGCTTAGGAACATCATTAAGTAGCCTGTGGAATCAAGGCCTATTCCATTACAATAGCCCTATTTTTCAGCACATGGGCTGTCCACTATCATGAGTAACCACTTTTTCACTGTGCTGCTCTATCCTTTAGCTTTTGCTGTCCTTATCAGGAGGTCTGAGAAATAAACAGCAAGTTATTGTTCTTCTGAGTACTATTTTAGCTCACAAATGTGGTCAGACTGCTTTTGATTTTAGAGTGCTTTCTGTACAAAAGAATCAATGGTGTTGAACAAAACATAGCTCACTAAAGGCACAGCCTTCAGTCTAATAAAGCAGATTCCACTGTCTAAATTTCAAAATCCTCTGACTCTTCACATATGAAATGTTAGTGGATATATATGGATGAGAATTATTCTTGACCCATGATCACTTCATGAGCCTTTTAAATACAATCAACAAAGGTGCTGGAAAAGACAATATTGCACAGGTGGATCCATGCCCCTTCCCACTCATCCCGTGCACTTTCTTCCCCATTTACTGAATTCAATTTGTAACCACACTTATCCTTCACACAAGGAGCTCTCATCTAAGAGACCCTTCACAACGGTCTCTTAAGATCTAGTTGGCCCTATGATGGCACTCCTATTGTTACTTTTCTCTTTTCTGTGTTCTTGTTATTACCCTTGAAAATGATGTTCATGTCTGCCTTTTTTTTCTCAATTACATTCCTCTTTCCATCTGTTCCACTATTCTGTGTTCCTATACTTTCTTTGCTGAGTTGTCTTCTTTCATATTACACGTTACGTATTACACGGCTCCTTTCCACCTTTCTGCATGTGAAAACCACTTGGTCCTGTGATCCAGAGTGCCTGGATATTGCCTGAAAAAAGAACTCCTGAAGTACATTACCTCCTGAATAGTATTTCCCTCTCAAAGTAAGGTAGGTTTGTTCTTTCACTTTATTCCCAACAACTTGCATAAAATGGAAGGGTGAAATCAGTACAACAACAAACATGGAAGTAAAAGAAAAAGAAGTCTACTCTTTACCAATTCTCAATATAGTTTCACTATCTCTCAATGACAGTAATCAGTAGAGTCAGTAATGGGAATAGAAAAGATGGCATGCTGCAGTAAACAAGACAAGAGAATTAGCGTTTCTACACATGCAATTTTGAAGACAGGCCAAGAGCTGTAGGAAACAAAATCCTGCATTCTACAGGAAAGAGCCTGCTCAACCACATATCCCAACTGACTTAGGATTTCACCAGGAATGTCAAGGCATATCACTTTGATTTTTATAAAGTATGAATACTAAGTATTGCCTTGTGAAGGCCAGTATTGAGAAAAAAACCCAGCTGATTAAGCCCTGCTATATCTACTGATATTAAGTGAAGTCACAACATACATGTTTGAGCCAGTTGTAATGTAAGAGAAGTTATTCCCATCTTATCTATATGTGCAATCTCAGCACTGAGTAACTTTAAACTGTGCTTTGAACTCAGAATTCAGTAGGTTGAGAGGTATCATCAGACTGTATTTGAAAGAATGAGTGCATGATAACAAGAGCCTTTTGTCCATATTCCATATTTTTAAAAAAGATCACAGAACTGCAGCAATACACAGGGGGTAGCACTGTGTACCAAACTGACTGACTGTTTCCAAGACGTTCCAAACAGCTGTTTGCCTCCATGTGCTATCTCTGTTTTTACTTTTAGTCTGAGAGGGGCAGTGAAAAGTGCTTGTGCAGCACCACTGACACAGGGGAGCTCTAGTCCACACGTAGGACATGGAGACACCACAGCAATGCACACAGTATTTGCATCATAATAGCTGCATACACTCTACATTTTATGTGTTCTAGTTACAGAACAGAAAAGGAAAGAGAAAGAAATTGAAAAAGAGAGAGAGAAGATATCACATCAATTACATTCATATGAAAACAAATTCTGTTCTCTTAGTAGTTAAGTTGTATAAATCAGGTTCTGGGCCAAAAGATTAGCTCTATTAATAATTGCTCTACAAACTAATTTAGATTAGAATAAAATATTGACATATATTTACCCTCAAACCTTTCCTTACTAGGCTATCAGATCATTATTTAGTATTGTTTTCTTACAAGTCTTACTCACAGATTCTCAGCTAGGATAATTCCTCAGAACCTAGTTATTCCACTAGAGTGAGGAGAATTTGTAATTAGACAAATGAGCCTCACTGACTAATTTCTTATATAAACAGTAAGATGCTTCACATTTTTTAAATTTGATATACACAAAAATACAGCCATTAAATATTTTAAACAAGTACTATCACAGGATTGGTCAGGTTGGAAGGGACTTCAGTGGGTCCTCAGGTCCAGTGTCCCAGATGAAGCAGGGCAATCCTACAGCACATTCCACAGGATAGTCCAGATGCATTATCCAGCCACATACAGTTCTTTTATTCTGTTCTACTATTATGGGATACACATGTGGGTGTATTATGTATTAGGTTTATTGTACAATAATTCAAGACTCACCTATATTCTGCAGGGTTTAGACAGAGAAGTGAACCCACATAACACACCACTGAAGTCAATTGGAGAAATAAAGTAGCCCACTCCAATGCTACAGATCCAGGACCAAAGCTAAAATTATTAAAGAACTTTGAAAATTATTCTTGGTCCTCTCCTAGTTTCTTAGTAAAAATAAACAAGGCTCAAAAGCAATAGTTCTGTATATTATTGCATTAAATATCACAGCTGGAAAACTTCTTAATATTAAAAGAAATATTACTTAGTCATGTTTCTTGCCAGAAAATCCTTTCTGCATATCTCTCCCATTCCTGGAAAATGGTTGATTCTCTGAGGAAGTAGAAAAAAAAAAGGAAAATTAATTGAAACTTTTTAGTTTTTCTGGCATACCTAATTACAGTCATTTAAACCATTCAACTGCATGCTCAGGCAAACACAAGTACTGTTAAATCTAAATTATTTAAGATAATATCTTACACTATACTACCTATTCTTAACAATGCTAAAGATGCTGCAAGTTGTATTCTCTTCCATCCATATAAGTGCCCACTGATTTAATTTCATACATGAGACTATCATACTTTTATTCACAAATCTATCTAGAAACAAAGAATGCAAACACAAGATAATGGTAAAAAAACCAAAATATTTATTCACAGGACTGTGGAGAGGGAGCTCTGTTTCTTAACTTACTGCTTCAAAGCTTATGAGAAACTTATAAATGATGTTTTGTATCTTCTTTAAATTGATCATTTACAACACCCAACTGGCAGAAAAAAGCATGAAAGAACAGCCCCAAATATTTATACACCAGATTCCAAGTGGTAAGAACAAATAACTCTGGAAAAGAGAATAGGATTTTAAGCTATGCAGTGGTTCAGCCTTAATTTGTTTGTTTGTAAGAACAAATAACTCTGAAAAAGAGAATAGGATTTTAAGCTATGCAGTGGTACAGCCTTAATGCAGCCTTTTTGGTTGTGGTTTGTGTGGGGTTTTTTCCCCTCCACACAAAAGGAACTGAGTAGCTACTGACAATTACTGAACATTTCAGAGTAAAGCAGTTCATGGAAACATGACAAAAATCTTAACTACCACTGCACCTGATAGTTCTGCAGCTCAGCAATCTTCTCTTGCTGCACAGCACAATCACTCCAGATCAGATTTGCTGTTTCATCCTCATCACGCGTTTTCACAAATCCCATCTCTTGTATTACTATACGCACTGTGGAGAAATCACACTCTTAGGCACTATTTTGAATCTCTAAAATAGATTCATTTTCAACATTTAAAAAATCAATTAAGATTTTAAATATTTCCAATTTAGAACCCTTTGTCGGAGAACAATGTTAGCATGGCAAGCTATTTATCTTGCAATATTTCCATCCAGTCTATTGCAAACCTGCCATTACAATGTTTCAGCACCTTATAGTGAGGCAGGAATCAGCACAACCCCTGATGGGAACTGCAAAGAGCTTCAAGGTATTCCCCAACCATCCAGCACAAATCCTCTTGTACAGCAGTTAGATTTAATCTTGGTTATGCCATAAGTTAATTTTAAAACACTGATGACTATAAGTGTCACCGCAGATAGGGACAAAAATACCTCCTTAGACAAGGTACAGTGTTGCAAAAGCAAATGCATGCATTATTTTAATTTAAAAAAAAATCTTATTACATGCCATGCATAACTCTGATTCTAGGAAAAAAATATTTTAGCACTAAACATGAAAATACAAAACCTTAACAGACTTTACTGCAATGCCTCTGTATAATAATTAGAGTATTTAACATTGAATTTACACTGCTCATCTTTCAAGGCTTTAATAAACTTCCAAACATATTTATTTAGAAGGCTCTTTCACAGCCTTCTTGATTACTTAAGTTTTTACATTTCAAAGTAACAAGTGGGAATCAATATGAGTAATAAATGAGGATTAATAGATGTACAGTATCCAAAGCTATGAATTAAATCTTACAAGAAAACCCCAGGTTTCTTATAAAAGAAACTCCTTCAGAAATGTCTCACTGTCAGCTTGATATAAAGTCCATTAATTCACTCCATTAATCAGAAACTCTCTCACATCAAAGGCTATTAGAATGAAAACAAAATACGCAGCTTCCTACCAATTTCATATTTTGTGCCAGCAATATTGGCAGTGATGACTCCATTCTTCTTCTTCTTCTTTCTGACTTTTCTTTTAATTGTGCTCTGATAGGGTAGTTCTGAACTCAAAGTCAGAGGAGCAGTTCCATGGTTATCTTTGAAAAATAATGTTGTAACTATTAACATTTTTATATCTCAAATAACGTATACAAATTAACTAAAAATACAAACTGTACTCCATCACAATTTATAGGTGCAAGCATACTGAGTAATTCATAAGGTATATTAAAAATCCAAGACTAGCATACCTCCCTCATTAGGAAAGGATGGCATTATAACCTAGGATAGTGCAGGAATAGAGCTCAAATTCTGTTCCAGCTTCTCAGTAAATGGTGAAACTTTCAACACCAAATTACTTAAAACGCCAGTTCACGCCATTTCAGTCTCTGGTTGTAGAAAATGTTAGTTCTGGAATGGACAGATACCTGCATTAAAAAAAATATAAGAGAGACTGTCATAGACAAATCCTGAAAAAAAAAGTAAATAGCAGGAAATTAAATATGAAAACACTTTTAATTGCATGTATAAAGAATTGTTTATTTTAGAAGATTGATCAAGCTATTGTAAATACAAAAATTTGTTCATTGCAGTTCAATTACTTTCTTTCTGGAAAAATAATTTTGCAGTGATAATTTTCAAAATGAAATTATATTACCTCTTCTTCTGATTTTCATTTGGGTATGGGACATTTTGGACATGAAAATAGGTAACATTGAATTCAATCAATAATGCCACTTTCTATCTCCACAAAGCTCAATGAATTTAGTGTTTTATACTTTAAACCATATTTTAAGTAAAAAATTAAAATCAGACACACTGCGTGATAGGTTTTCAGTACCAAATGGGAAATAACTGAAATCACAGTAATAATCTGTTTCCTCTTTTTCACTTTTTAATGTTTTTTAAAGCAATTGTCCAATAACCATGTGGTAATGTGGGTGCAGTTTCATGACTACTTCATGACACATATCTTCAAGAGATATGATTTGAAGACATTTTGGGTTGACAAACATTTAAATTTTCAGTTTTTAAAGCGAACATTTATTTGCATAAAATGCTATTTTTTACATCTACAGTCACACAAAATTCCCTTTTCTTTTTTTCCCTCATGAATATAGCACTACATGAAAAATCACACTTATTACGAAGTTTTCTAGGTCCAGCTTAAGCACATAAAAACAATGGGTTAAAATATTAGGGAATAAACCTTGGGAATATATCACTTCTAAACACTGCTATATGACTTTGGACATGCAGCACTATTATACCAAAGTCTGCAAGGAAATAAATGCTGTCTTTGGCAGGCTGCCTCAAACAAATCTACAAGTTTTCAAAACATATTTAATATGTTACTGATCTTTAAAAGCTTTCATTTCTTTTCTGCATTTATATGCGTAGCTAAAGTTCCTCACACTAGCTTTAGATCAGTTTATATTGCTGCTTTTGGTGATTGCAAGACTTATTTAAAATAGCTTATCGAGAGCACAAGGGATTTCTTTTACTATAAATAGCAGAAAATTACAGCAAAGTCAGATTCAGCCATGACTTATGATGTGAAATATATGTGGTCATAAGACTGGACAAGATGTACATTAATGAAATTACTAAAACATTACTTGCAAGTCCACATTTTTTCTTTTTCTGTGTGTGTGTGTACACACAACAGAGGAGAGAGAGATGTATGTTCTGGACAAGTCACCCACCATTTAAGAAACTACAAAAGCAGATATTTTGAGCTCCAAGATCTAACTTCCTTTCAAGACAGACATTTACCCTTAATAGCCCAGTAATGCAAAAGCATAAAAAGAACAGATAATGGTTCTTTTATGACTGTCACAAATATACCAGGAGTCAAATTCTGCTTTGTAACAAGACAAATCTCCCTCATGTGCATTCAGTGCCCCTGAGTATTTATCCACAAAGAACATGAGATGTTTTATACACAGATACAATGTCAGACAGCACAGCAGTAACACCCAGCCATTATGAAGTTTGAATATTTTGGATGACATTATCTGAGAAGGTGGCCTGAAAGTCCTTGGGCCCACTGGCATACTAAAATTAGACACAGAGTTGGGAAAGCAAAGCATTTGTCCTCCTTAAAACTACTGTGAAGGTAAAGCAGTGCTGGGCACAGTGACTCACTGGCTATTGCATGTTATCTGTTTCTCAGGCTAAGAATACCACCAGAGTCCAAGACATGTTTAGTTCCTGGGAATAACACTGAAGTACATCTGTTAGCCAATTAAGGACTTCTATGAATGTACAAAAATGCATGGCAGTTGTTTCTTTGCAGTACTGACTAAAAACTTGTAATAAATTTGGAAGAATGTTAAGAGGACTAACACTGCCCTGTGAGAAACGCCAGCCATTTACTAACACAGCATGATTTACAAGCTATGATAGGCTAATAAAAAGAGAGCAGCTCATAGAACTTTCATTCATCTTAGAATCACAGAAAATTATCTGCCCAAAGTTACTGTAACACACTGTGTTCTGAAGGTGGACCATAAAATTCCAAACTGCACCACACTGCTGAATTACTGCTTTTCTTTAGATAGACACTATTCTTTTCTTCTCAAAAGAATACTCTTTAGGGTCAAGGTCTGTGACCACTCAAGTTTTAAGCACACTAACATGAGTGGATGGTAAAGATTTATGGCTACCTTTAGAGTATTCTAAGGACAATTGGTAGTTCAGCCATATGGAAAACAAAGTAATGGGACTGTACTCTGTACTCAAACTTACTTTAGGATTTTAACTTTTCAAAAGCACCATTCCATACCAATAAATATTAGTATTCTGACCTAAGCTTGTATGTAATAATCAAAAATTATTTTACAACTCCTTGACTTCTCTTCAGTAGTCCATCTTCAACCAAGCGTTTCACTGAATACCAAAGCACCAGCAGTTCTACACCATTAGTTTTCCAAAATATTTTACATAGTATGCAGTCCTTCCCTTTGTTCCTTTCCAAAGGCCACATAAGGTCCAGTGAAAGGGGACAGTCGCAGCATTTTTTCCCAACCATGTCAAGCGACAGATCAAGACTCATGACATGACATGTCAAGAGACACTGCATCTCATTTGGGGGGATACCTTACCCAGAGCAGTGAATTGCTGCTGTGAATTGTAGGCTAAACCATGGGAGCAGTAGACTTCCCCCTGTTTAGACCTCCCTGCTTTGTGCATCCCCAGTGCAGTAGCAGGAGATGCTCCAATTCTGCAGCAAGAAAACCTAGCACCACCCTGCTGAGGAAGCTGCAACCTTCCCAGGTAAAATGCAACTGTTCCTCTAACTGCCCTTAGACGACCAACTCTCTAAGCAAAGGAATGGATCACTTGGAGAGACAGGAATAAACCTCTCAGCAAGGTGTACAATGAAGCAATACATGAAGGGCAGCTGCTGAGGGGAGGGAGCTGGAAGGAGGAGAGCTCACTTGGACAGGCAACATCAGCAGTGTACAGGCCCTGGCAGCCACAAGCTCCTACAGCTCTTTTTTCATTCTATACAGCAGAAATCATCCCAAAGCTTCATTCTCTGACCCAGGTCCTCCCCAGGCATCTTCTTCTAGCTCACATCTTATTTGTTATTATTGTCAAGCCCTACTCCCAGGTCAGAGCACAGCTGAAGGAAAAGACTTGCAGCACAGACTGCTCTGCAGGCAGCCTTTGCCAGTTACAGGCCAAAGCTGATTGCAGGACTCACCCAGATCACGCACAGTAACAGCAGCAGCATTGTCAGGTAATGACTACATCAAATTCTGAGTCAGTTCTCATACCTGTGACAAGTTTTAGCTTATAAAATAAGCATAACCTGTAACCCTCATTCAGCTACAATAATGCAGAGGCATATCTCGCTCATAATCTACCTGAGAGATCTGTTTCCAAGAGATTGCTTTAAATAACATAGGAGAAAGCATTCTATTTTCAAACTGGGACTTTTGGAGCAAGTCAGCTGTCAGAAATCTCTGAATTCACACTCAGGCAGAAAAGGATTGCAGTTCCTGCTGCATATGCCATTTCCCTCCTGAAATCCTGATACACATAAATTAGTGAAGGTTTGTTGCTCAACTATACAGATTCAAGGGTAGCTGAACAAAAATGGTTAACACATAAAGGGAGAAAGACTTGTAAAGAAGAAATGAAAGCATCTTCATCAGGTTAGCACACTCTTACATAAACAAGCACTTGGACTAAATGTGCTCCACAGAGAAAAAAAGATGAGATGTTATCTTACAGCTGCCTGGCAAAGGTGTGAGAGTGACAGTAGGAAAGATACATTTCTGTCCTAGAAAGGCACAGAAGACAAAAAAGAAAAAGGGAAGGATACAAAAAAAAGAAAAAAGGATCTTTTTTTCCTCCAGGGACAGGAGAGGCAGGATACTCTTGTTGGAGAGGGAAGTGTTGCACATAGAGAACACAGCAGATGCTCAAATCCATTTAAAGGAACAGTGCCTTGGTAAAGAGCAGGGGACAGTGGAAAGAAGTGGTTTCATAGTTAATAGAATTATTCTTTGACAAATTGTATATTGTGTACTTTATATTCTAGAAACTCAAAAATTAATAGTATTTCATGCTGCTACACAAATTAAGTGTATCATAATAAGTTAGTAAATTGCTCTGAAAAATACTCTTCTGGCCTAGATTATATGCAGGTATTTTTCAACAAATCCCTCTCCAATTTCCTTGGTTTTTTCCCTCCAGACTACTCACAAGTGACCTCTGCCTTTCATGAACCTTCACTTCATGTCTTGATGCAGTCTTGAAAGTTTTTAATCTCTAAACAGTAATTGTATGTCATTAGACCCCACCCCCTTAAAAGGTTTGATTAATGAGATCAAAAAAGAGCAAGGAGACTAAAATTCGAACTGAAAGTAAGGTAGTGCAATTTGAGAATCTATTCCAAACAACTCAAGTCAATGAGATTCTTCAACCTAGTTTGGATCATACCAGTAACTTTGATACCACAACTGTGCACCCTAAGAAAAAGAGACTAGATTGCATATGCACATTTAAAATTATTTAATCTGATATATTTAATCTCTCAGAATGGTAGAATCACCTGCTACAAAATACTCTATGTTCCACACATCACTCAGTGTACTGTTTGCAGCTTCCTTCCTTCTAAGCAATTGTGATACTACTGGTGCCCAGTTTGAAAAGCTCCATGGGTTCTATTTGTGTTTAACTTTACATACATGAACAGAAACAAGACTTCAGATCTTAAGCCATGGTACATATGACAAGACCTCTCAAAGACAGCTAACATCCTACATACCTAGGTGAAAGGCTACAAAAATGGATTGTCAGGGTAATTTCCTGAATTGTTTGGGTACAGATAAGTACTCACTCATCGACAGTGAGCTGGAATATTTTAGAACAGATTTTCAAACTAGCAGACTGCTTTCCTCTGAGCCCATTAGTGCAATTTACTCAGTGCTGTCACAAGTGTCTGCAAATGCAGAGGAGCTGGAAGGAAACCCACAAAGCTCCTGACATAAGGAGCTTTCACAGTGAAATGGAGACACACTGGAGATACAGTTACAGGAATGGGCAGGTGACCACAGGGATGGAAGGTCAACATCACAGTGCTGCAATCCCCACTCTTCACGTAGCTAGAAAATCAAATTAACAAAAATTTCACAGAAACAGGTAAAAGAAAGATGTGAACATAGTCTTCAGAGCATTGATCTAGCAAACATCTGAGCTCTGGGATTTTTCAATCTAATATTTAAATCAATTACCCTTAGATCTTAGAGTGTGGAAGTGTGGACACTATTGAGGGGTGTGCTATTTATTACAGTTATGCAAACCTATAATCTACTGTTGATCTGGAATTAAGATATAAAATTCAGATTCAAAATGAGATTAATAGAGAAAAATGCCATTTTCAGGACCCTGCTCAGCAAGATAATAACAATTTTCAGTAATGAAACTGCAGAACTAAAAGCCTCCTACCCTTTCATGATTTTTTAATATGCGGCCTTATAAAATGTATGTTGAAGTGCTCCTGCTACAAACAAGCATAGCAACCAGTTTTATTGTTACATGTTCAAAGAACAATTTGGCGGCAAGTTCTCTCTTACAGAGAAATTCTATATGCAAAAAGTAGTCTTCATTTTGAGGCTTGATATGTCAAAGTGGTAAGCTTGTTTTTACAAGTCTATCTGTCACCTGGCTTCACATTGCATATAATTAGGGCTTGGTTCAAAATATCCTGAAGTCAAATGAAGTCTATTAATTTAAACATCCTTCTTTCCTACCACCAAAGAGATGAGACATTTATTCAGCAGCTCTTTCAGATAAAGAGAGTGTACAGAGTTCTCAGGTGTTTGATTTGCTAAGTGGACAGGTGCAAGCTACAAAGGAATCCAAACAGCATGATTTACACCACTTTTTTGAATCGTGCAGTCCTGTAAAACAACTGACTGAACTAGTTTATCCAAATGGCCAGCATTTCCATTTCCCTAAGGAAAACCAAATGACCAAGCCAAGCCACAGTGCATTATTTTAAATGGCTGCAATCCAGCCAGGAAAAGACCCTTCAGTGCCAGCTCCAAGGCTGCAACATGCAGCGGCACAGAGCCCCAGGAACTTTGCAGTGCTAGTTCACAGTCTTCTCCTGACTTAGCACTTCACAGCTTTAGATTGATTTCTTTTTATTGTTTAATATCACAAAACATCTGTGAAATTACAAGTATAGAGTGCCTGATTCAGAAAACAGGAAATGAATTAGAAGCTGTTAAAATGGTGGAAGTTTCATATCAAAGTTTCACAGGCATTAATCACTTCCTACTCACAAAATACAGAGATCACAACTGAGCATAGAAGCAATTTTTTTTAATTTCAGTGTTGTGTTGAAGTAATATTGCTTCTTTTTTCCTTCATCCATTTTCCAAAATGAAACTTCAAAACACTGGCCAAATTTGAATCAGTGTCAAATCTTTCAAATCTGAAGACTGATTTTCTGTTTAAAAAATTACTTCCAAAGTGATTTTCATAGCAGAGCACACAATGTGACTATCTGTTAGCTCATTCTCACCCTTCAAAAGCCCTTTCTAATGTGATAACATATTTCAGACTGTTAGCAGATTGAGTACTATAGAGTTTCATAGTTATGGTTTGTATATTGAACAAGGACTGTCAAAGAAAGTGAGACCAAATTAGAAAAGTACAGAAAGGTCAAGGTTTGAATCTTTTACTTGTTCAGTAAAACATTGAAAATATATTCATTGACAAGGCAAGAGAAAAGAATCTGCATGACTTAAAAATCAATAATGCAAAAATAAAATGCTGTGAACTTTAAATAAACATTATTTAGCATTCATAATGGCAAGGAAAAATATTGACAAAGTAGCTCAAACAAGCAAGTGTAACAATACTTTTATACAGTAAAATCTAAATTTCAGAAATTACAAATCTCTGTCACTTGCTGCTAAAAAAAAAATCAACTTTCATGTTCTACTCTCTGCCAGCAAAAAGCAGAGACAATGCATAGATCTTGTATTACTGTTCACCACTTCACTAAGTGTCAGTAACACCATAAATCTGACAGCAGAACATTTCACTAACTCTGGAACATAAAGTATTCCTACCCCCTGATCACAGTAAGTTCCATTGAACACTGCTGAATGGAAGCCAATCTCTATTTATTATAGAAACATTATATACAACAATTTTTAATATTTCATATATATATATATATGAAATGGTTTTATATAAATATATTATATACAACCATTGCACCTTCATTTAAACCAGCATTGATGTGCTGTAGGCATTTCCAGCCTAGAAATACACACACCATTAGAGCCACAGCTGAGTGGCCAGATACCCATGGCCACAGGAGGGCTGGAGCCCTGTCACTTCAAATGAAGCATTCCCCTGAACCAAACAGGACAAGGACATTGGTTTGCTTTGTGTTGAGGACCGAGGCCAGGAAGCCACACTCACTGATGGAATCACACACGCTAAGGGCTAACACTGTGGTGAGACAGCTGTGGCCTCGAATGAGTGAAACAAAGATGACAACATCCCATAATGATCCTGCGTCGTAGTAATATTGAGATGTGACATCAACATTGTGGGTTTGGTACGGGAAAAGGTAAACAAGAGAGAGTTAGATGAGGAATTTGAGTTGTGGCACCTGTGGGAGCATCTCTGCTCTTCTTTTGTCTTTGCAGTGTGCCATCCATGCTCTTCATTACAGCACGTCAACACACACCAACAGCTACCACACAGTGCTTCAAACTGTGCACACCATACACTAATCACTGCTGGAATTATACTACTCCTTTCTTTTTCTATCATTCATTTCTCAAAAGATTATTTCTCTAGTAAGAGCTAGAGGCCTTAGGGATCTACAAGATAGGACAATTTAACATTTCACATATATCAGCGGAGCTGTCTTAGCATAAAAAGCACTGATCCTTTAATGAAGCTGATATGTTTGCAGTGATTCATTATATTATAAATAGACCTTGGGGAGAGATTTGCTAAGGATCTTGGGGAAGAAAAAAAAATAGAAAAAGATATCTTTAGACCGTTCCCCCTCACACATCAAATTCTCCCTCCCTTGCTTCAAGCTGGCAGCATTGACTTAGTCTGAAAACAACCTCAAGCTCAGGAACACAAGAACACAAATATGGTTAAATTCATTTCTGCGTATCTGAGTTCTGTGTATGACAAGACAGCACACTTCAGCCCTGTGCTGGTCTGCATAATTTCATCTCATATTTTACAAGCCTGCGATTCATAGATTCATTTCAGCATCACTAGACATGGGCTGCAATCCTCACACATGGCCCACGACAACTCTGGTGGAAGATTACATCATCCTAATTCACATGCTGCCACATAACATTGTTTTCTAGTTTAACAACAAGGGTGACACTCCCACAGCAGTCTGAAATTTAAATTGGCAGACATTAGCCTGTAGT
Source organism: Geospiza fortis (assembly GCF_000277835.1). Classification (NCBI taxonomy): domain Eukaryota; kingdom Metazoa; phylum Chordata; class Aves; order Passeriformes; family Thraupidae; genus Geospiza; species Geospiza fortis. The sequence goes on from NW_005054336.1 coordinate 358,598, forward strand.
TTCAGCAACAGATGTGCAAATGTTAAGACAATAATCAGGTCTTGAATAAATCACCAAAAAGAAGTTTCTCGCAATCACAAGAAACATTTATTCAAAGACTTCTTGACCAAGAAAGGTGCTCTTATATGATCACCAAGTTCTTTATCACATTATCTTGACATTTTTGACTATGAAATCATTTGCTCAGCTCCATGGGCAATACCTGTATGTTTGTATGAGTGTTGGTAGATCTCTAACATTTAATTGGCTGTCATATACTTCTACTCTGTAAAGAACAAGTGACAGTCAGAAATATTCACAGCTGGCCTACAATATCATTGAGGCTACTGCAGCCAACACCCAGGGCTAGTGAGAGTTTGCAAACAGCTGATAAATGAACCAGAAACCCCAGCAGCTATAAAACATTTCACAAAAACATGCTTTCCTCCCCACAGCTTAGTACTTGGGGCTCAGTGGGGTACGATTGATTTGAAAATATTTTTGCACATAAAAACAGGAGAACATCAAGCAGTTTCAAAAGGATGCGAGCCCTCAGAAGCTTCTTTAAATGAATTGACCTGATTTATAGAAATTCCCTTAAAAGGCTGGATTGGCTCCAAACCCTCTGTGTCACACTATTTTATCCATTGTAGGGAATCTAAATAGAGTAACTATTCTCATTGGCAGTGAGATGAGACTCCATTATCCTACTACAGGAATATTTTGTGCAAATACTGCTCACCTGTAGAGAAATACAGCATGTAGTAACAAAGCCTAGAAAAATAACGTCTTAAATATTAATCCTAAATGTAATACTTTGAATACCCAAAATAAGAGAGAAAAGTGAAGTGTACCAGACTTTATACACACTAGCTTTAATTTTTACTTAAATCATGACAATAGCCTACAAAAAAGCAATTTCCTGGGATTTGCTTGAACTCATGGGATCAGGATAATGTACTTTCTGAATAAGTACAGCATTACTGAGGTAACCCTGCAGTATTCAGTAGTTTATTTATTGAGTAATCATGTACCACCTCTGAGCTGCAGAGCCCATACTGACAATAGCACCAGAGCTTTTTAATGTAGTTTAAAATAGTTCCAAAACCTGAGGAGAAAACTGCTCTAAGCATTACTATTGCCTCCATTGCTTTAATCACAGCAGAAGCCGTGTTCCAAGTTTGGAACAATATCACAGTTAGTCCTGTCCTCATCCATCTTGGTCAAGTCCCAAAAAGCTACACTTAAAAGTAAGAGGTTCTGGCATGTGTGTATTACTTTTTTTCTTCCCCCCCTTTTTTTTTAATTAAAAAAAAAGTGTTGGTTAAGATTAAGAGCTAAGAGCTACATTTGAAAAGTATTCTGAAATAAAAGTCCTCAACTAGAGGCTGGAGCAGTGAGATATTCTATTCATTTAGCAAGGCTCAATTTTATTTTCCATTGCTTTAATCTTATATTTCTTAAAGGTGCATTCATAATGAAAAAGAAATGTATAAACTTACACAGTCAAATGCATGCTGGCTGCAAAGCTAACTGCTTTTCAAATATTCAAAAGAAACAAATACATTCATTTCTTATAATGTTATAGCAACATACATCACTGCCAGCCAAAATAAAACATGACTGGGAACTGAGCCACATACTTTTTTTTATCATATTATCCTAGGCAGAAAATTATGACGTTTATTTTTTTGTACTTCTGACTCTCTCAGACATATCACACCCTTTACACTATAGAAGAATATATGTAGTCAGAGGGTAGCATATTTGCCTTATAACAACAGGTAAGAATAAAGGAAATGCACCAAATTGAGTCAAAGGTATTTTTAAATCCAAAGGTATGGAACAGGTACAACACATCTAACAAGTAAAACAATAAATCTTTCAGAAAAAGTTTCATGCAAAGTGTCAATACACATGAGAATGGACACGATCACAACTGACATCCAAATAGGAAAAAAAAGGATAATAAACTGGCATTCATAGTTGGCCATTGATGCAGAACTCTAAATATTACTTCACAAATATGAAAGTTCCTCCCAATTTTCTTAGCTCCTTTGATTGCTCAAAGGAAGAAAAAGCTTTCTTCAGGAAATTTCCTAGTCCCATCATTCTGAAGATACATACAAAAATGACAACATTTTTCTCAAGTCCATAACATAAATGAAATCAAGCATACAGGATTTTCTCTGTAACCTAGTGAAGTAAATACAGATATTTCTATTGACTTTTGTGGACTTTATATCATGATGTTTCAGTTCCAGGACAGACCTGCTGATGACACAATTCATAATTATAATTATGATTCTGGTCTCATCCACATCAAAACTAGAGTCTAATTAAATCAAACTTTCATCACAGTAGAAATTACAACTCAAGCTTACTGAGTTGTGTAAAAATTTCTCTCTTTCTTGGCAAAGATTACAAGCTTCAAGTATCACTTTCAGAATTGTTTGGCTGTCTAGAGGTAGGACTTCATATCCCACAGCTCATGCAGGATTCACAGGTTTAGAAACCAGGATTACTGTGCAGGTGATATACAGATACACTGCCACAGAAAACGCTTCATGCTGCTCTCCACAAGTACATTTTGTCCAACTAACAGCTCACAATTCACTGCATTCAGTAGATGCTCCTGAATCTAGTTCTCTGTTATAAGGAAAGATAAACTGCAATCTCAAGGATGGATCAGAAAAAGCATAAAAAATATAGAAAAGGAACAAGAATCCTGGAAAAAGAACTCATTGCAAAATATATGCGGTGGACAGAATGCATGACCATTCAAATTGAAGGCAACAGATTTCAACTAACATAGTCTGCAGTAGAGTCATGGTGAAAAAAAAACACAAACAAACAAACCGAACCTTTGCAGCAGCATGTGGCAGGGTGATATACCAAATTCTTCTGCATACAATTACTGATAGTGCAAAACATTTATTTATCATGGATTTTGCTGACAAGATTACATACTGCAGAATACACAGTCATACCAAGACCTCCCACTGATACAGAGACAGATTTTAAATAATTCTGCAGTAGAAGTAGCAAAATGAAATCACTTACCGTTAGTATTGCCTTGCTGGAACTATCTGAGGAGTCAGCTCTCTAGAAACAGGTTTTTCCATCAATAATTGACAACTGATACAGTTTCAGGCAGTAATACACCAGGGAAAGACCAGCTGCAGCAGCAGCTCCTTCCCATTTAACCTATCTCTAGCACTTTTTAGATCTCTTTCTTAACCCTTTCTAGGTATTTTCTCCCTGTGTTTTGGGTGGCAAGACAAAGGCACGATATATGCTATAAGAAAAGAATGCATTATTTCCCACTTAGGGACAAGAGTTGTGGGAAGAAAGTCAGTAGGATTTAGTCATAACAATAAGCTAAAAAGAAGTACAATCTAAAAACAGAAAATTACTCAGTAACTGGAAAGAAATATAACAGGGATATGAGCTACTGTAACCAGGACAATGGTTTCTCCAAACATAGAATTAAGAGGTCAAGACCACAATAACACAAGGCACTGGTATAGAAGGCTAAAGAAGTTAATAATTTGCAATAAGAAAAAAGATTCTCATTCTCTTCCAGGCTTGGACCAATGAGATCTGAGCTTTGAAATCAAACCTATCTGGTTTCAGTAAAGCCAGCATTACAATCTTATAGATCAATTTTTAACCAAATGAAATATTAGGTGTAGTAATGGAAAGAGAAAAGGTACATACTTTACTGGAATAGCTGTTTCTCTAGTATGCTGAAAGAATTCATACTCCTCAAATGAGGTTGTTTTCTTTTGCGGTATCAATTTATACCAATAAGAAATTGTTTTCTGACATCACTTCAAAAGATGGCTTTTCTTTGTCATACTATTCTTTTACATTAAGAAAAGATTGCTCTGATTTGACAGCTCAGTACACTTTAATAGACAGTGGGCCATAAAGGATATCTGACAATAAAAGGTTTGGAAAGTTCTTTTGTTCAAATGGATTACTCTTCCCCTACAGAATAAAATAAACAAACAACAGCCACCAAAAAAGAACAACCATGGAAGAAAACTGGAGGTATCAAGTGCATTCCATTGTTTTGCATTAGTTTTATAGGAGTCAGGCCCATCAGATGTGCCAGACAAGACTGCACCACTAGTGCCATACCTATCCTACAAGGATGTGATGCCTTAAGTTTTAGCTTTCATATTATCCAGATTCTGTGCTGCATTGGTATAAACTCTGAACTTCATATAAAGGGTTAGCAAGTTCTTCTCACAGTTTAGTTAAATAAAACAATCCTTTTCCAGCCCAAAAGGTATAAACAACAGCGAATTGAGGAGAGCAATCTGGGAGGATGAGACTTCATAATCTAAAGTTATAAATGAACAGTTAACCCCAATATGTAAATGGACCAAGACTTATAAAAGTGTGAAAATGTGAGATCCATTGTCACTCTTGGGTGTAGCCTTGGCCAGGCTCTTGTACCTCCCAAGGTGTATCCTTTGAAGGCTTTTTTAATAAATACCTACTTTATTCCTTTAACACTGTCTAGCCTCCATTCTAGGTAGCCTCTCAAGGCATCAGATGAAGTATTAAGGATAATTCTAGTGAGATGGGAAGGGATATATTCACATAAACTGTTGGTAGTCCTACTAGCCCAAATGCCAGCCTTTGGAAATCAAATGCAGGTAGAATGCAGCTGGGGAGCAGAGTGTGCAAAGGCTGCAGTGTATGTAAAAGACATTTCCCCTTACTTCCTACCCTCTTAATTTGCAAATGCTAGGAGCAGAAGCTCTCTCTGAACAACAGAGAATGTCTCTTGCTTGCCCATCCTAGAGAAGGATTAAGGCCCCTACTTCAGTCATGATTGGCCAGGTACATCTTCCAAAATTGTAGAAATTACTCAAGGATTTCAAAACAATAGGGAATTATAGGAGAAAACTTAGTGCAGCCAACTGAGATGCAATTTCATGTGGAAGAATAGAACAGGGAGTGAAATCTGGACATCTCTCTTGAAGTCTCTTCCCACAGATGATTTTTCCCCATGGCTCCTCATACTGTCTTGGTTCCAGGTGTCATACATCCAGCTGTTGCAGAAACTCAGCTTCAACTGTACTATTAATCTGTTATCCTCAAACAACTGGAACTGTATTATGTATACACATCCCATGACTGAGATTTTTTACTTATCAATGAAACTAAATGGTGTGTTGACTATCTGTGTAAGACCTTCCCAAACACATTCACAAGAATAGATCTTTTTTATTTTCATTTCTAATAAATTTTATTTCATTTTCCTATAAAATATCAAAGACTTGCTTCCTGTATGTGCTTGTATTCCTGAGTGTTGCTTTTGGCAAAAAGGCCACAATGTCCTTTCATTTTCTCTTCATACCTAGAGGCAACAGAACAAAGTAATATATAGGCTTTTTTAATTGACTGCTCGGGGTCATTAACTGCATAATTTCTCAACTGGTGTCCAGACTTTCAAATCTAACTCTGTATTGTTCTCTTACTTGTCTTCTATTTCTGCACTTGTGGATGCTGCTCTGGGTCAATATTTGTCACTGTCTGAGTTGCCACCTAAGCACCACGCTGCCACTCGCTCCCTTCCCCACCACCTCAATGTCCCAGCATGGATGAGAGAATCAGAATCAAAGTAAGAAAAGTCATGGTTTGAGATAAAGACAGTTTTATGGGAAAAGCAAGAACTACATGCACAGGAAAAGTAAACAAGGAATTAATGAACCACTTGCCATGGACAGGCAGGCATTGAACCACCGCCAGGAAACCTAGGTTGCATATGAATAACAGTTCTTTGGGAAGACAAAAGACACCACACCACTCCAAACATCCCCCCCTTCCTCCTTCTTCACCCCCCTTTATTTGCCAAGCATGACTGTCATATGCTCTGGGATACGCCTTTGGTGGGCTGGGATCTGCTGTCCCAGCTGTGTCCCCTCTCAATTTCCCAAGCATCCCCAGTCTCCATGGCAGTACAAGAAGCAGAAAAGGCCTTGGCTCAATGTCAGCCCTGCTCAGCAATAACAAAAACATCTCTTATCAACAAAATTTTCAGCACAAATGCAAACTGTAGCCCCAAACTATGTACTGTGAAGAAAATTAACATTTTCCCAGCCAAAACCAGCATGACATCCTACAAGAATCCCAACTCTATGAATTTGAAACAAGTTTGACTTGAAACAGCACTGATTCCTGCAACTCCATACTTTATTTTATTCACTGGATATCTCCTTTCCATCCTCAGAAACATAATTTTCAGTAAATGCTCCCATTTTTAAGTGGCACAAAATGTACCAAACTCATGTTCTCAGATCATTCTTGCTCATTTTTAGAAAAAAAATCTTTTTATTCAAATTAATGCCTAATTGTTAACGCTCACTAGTAATTTATAGTCTTTCAAAGACTTCAAGTTGACATAAAAAGTTAGGATAATATTATATCCCTCTAAAAAGCCCCATGAAATAAAATGTAATTCAAAGGCTATTTTTTTCTGGGTGAGTAAATTGCACATCTTTGAGATTTCTTTCGCCAATAATTCACATGAACTGTTTTTGCATGTTTCTCCCACCTTCCACAAAACCAAGATAAGCTTGGAAGGATAAAACACTATTACAAATTCACAGAAATTTCATGTTCAATGAACACTAAACACTTGACAACCGCCCACAAAAACATAGAAAGTACAGTCTTCCATCACATAGCTCTATTCTATATTTTTTAAGAGAAGTTCACTCTGAGCAAGCAGTTAAGAGTGACTTCCCCAACAAATCACACAATATTCTGTCCTGTCAGTCCATTTGTTTTTTGTGGTCGTAATCAGTATCAAGATCTTTGCCTCTTCACCTGCAACAATTCAGTATTAAACATCTGATTTCATTTTCTCATGCTATATTCCAGTGCTTCCACTGCACCCTATAGGGATATAACTGTGTTGGTTTTCAAGTGCTAAAAATAAAACAAACACATGTCAACCCAAGGACAAAGTTGAAAGGAAACATACTTTAATGTAACCAAAGAAGAATATATTTAGCATTTTGCTACTAAGCAAGGATGAAAATAAACATGTCAACACATTGCTGTGTCTAACTGTGAAACTCACACCCTACTCAACTCTTTCTGCAGCATTTATTATACATGAAAAGTGGATTTAGTCCTCATTTCTTTATTCTGAAGAGTGACTGTTAGTACTCTGTTACTACTTCTGGCCACAAAGGGCTCCTGAACTGCAGTGTAAAGCACTTCCATCCTTTTAGGCAGTCAGTTTTTCTATCAGTTAACAGTAATGTAGCCATCTAAGGTGCATTTGGACAGTGGTGCATATTAAACTTCAATCTGGAATCCTTCCAAAACCAAATACAAGCACAAATGGGAAGTGGCATGACAGTCACTCCACTCCAGAAAGTAAAAAGTGATCCCTAAATCAGAATGCTTTCTCTTGTCTTTCTTTCATTATTGTTAATTTGGGCTCTCTGTAAAGCAGTACTGTTCCTCTGTCCCCAGAAATGAATGTTCATAAAAACTCCATGTGATCATACTTTTTAATACTGCCTTTGAAACAACATGGATCTATATTTTGACATTTTCAATTATCTGAACTTTAATTTTTAACACTAGGGAAACAAATAGTACAATTGTATATAGTGGTCTTCATTTTGGAGATCTTGTATTCTGATTAAAACTGATATTGAAAGCAAGAACCATTATGTCTGCTTTACTTAACCTTTCAAAGCACAAAGTCAAAAAACTCTTCTAATACATTAGAGGTTGTTTTCAGGCATATGGAATTCAGTGTTGGTAAATGAGTATAAACTAGCATGGTAGAATTGTGAAACCATATTGTACAGTTGTATGAACACTTCAGTGAGAAGGCAAGGAGGAAAACTGGGAAATGCTCTTAGCAAAAAGCTATTATTTAACCCCAACAGAACCTGTAGGTTCTTGCCTTCACTGCCATGAACAAGAGGGTTCAGTAGACTGGGTCACTATGGATCTCCTGGTGTGAAAGATTCTGGCTCCAAGGGGTTGCAACCCTAGAAAGGGAACATTTGCTCTAATGCCCACCAGGTTCCAAGGCTGACTCCTTCAGAATGTCACCTTTTTTCTCACATATCCATACAATATCAAATTATTCTTTTACCCATCAGTGTAGTAGACATCAACAAATTCCGTTCTAAGTTTAAAAATACATTAGTATTTTAAATATTAATGTTAAAAAGGTTCACTGGTTCTGGTAAACTTTCCAGGAAGCTCATAATGTCTGCAAAAAGAGTAGTTGCAAAGTATCATTCTGGCAGGACTTTAGGTAAGCATTAATGGAGCTCTAAAGAGCTCCTCGTGCTTAATAAGGGCCATTTGACTTCCATCAGTAGGATTCAAATGGCCCCAATTAACTTCTAGGTATGTAGAAAATAAAAATTAATCGAGGGCTAAGTGTTCTGAAGTTCACAAGGGAAAAACAAAATCCAGCTGATATGGTCCAATATGAATGCTGTGGTACTTACAGTGAGATTCTTAGCTTTGACAGTTTGTATGCACCTTTCCAAGTAAAATGAAATCCCACTTTCAAGTAAATCCAAACTATTCCTTCCCCACTCAGATTATTGTAGAGTCACTGTATCAACTATGGTGATGAAAATTCCTCATCAAAAAGACTGGCAAGCATTCATCATTTTTGTCAGGGACTGATACAAGGCCTATCAAAAAAATTCAGCGTCATCATGGTTTAGGATTGCCCCAAAAGCCACAGCATTTCAAGGCAGTAATAACACCATATAGAAGTGAGAAATTAACATTGTTGGTTTCTACAAGATATCTTCACACTGATAAATTGTAGCACAAAATTTAAAAAACATTAGTAACTCATATAAAAAAATTATCTTGCAACATGCTGCCATGTGCATTTTTTAAGACAGGTGCTTTGCAAAAGTAGATGCAGGGTGGCTTGGAAGATGTTATCCATTTCTCTATTTCAGACATCAAGGTTTCATTTCAATTTCTTGTTACATAAGGATTTACATACTTAGATTAATGTGTTCTCAATTAGTATGAGACATCTGCAAGTAGCTAGTAAATGCAAAAATACTCCTTAACACAACATTAAAATACAGGCAAGGAAAAAATGGGGGAAAAAAAGCACAGAACATTAGAAAATGTGGATGTACAAGAAATTTGCCATATGTATCCTACAGAGACTTTTAAAATTTAAAATAAATATCCATGGATGGAGATTCAAAATCAAGAAATCATACTTCAGTCATTGTTGGTGTTGACAATTCAGAGTGAGCACATTCAGCAGTCAGCATCAGTGTGCCACATTTCACCTTCAAAATTCTATTTATGGCCTTCATATCCAACATACAGCATTAGAAACATCTTAGAGAAAAATCCTAACTATACAAAAAACTGCAAGACAGCTTTGTGTCTGACTGCTTCTTGGTCAATTAATCTCCTAGTTCTTCAGAACTGTCCACAACTAATCCATGATGCCAATTTACCACTATCCCATGTTTGGAAGAACATGGGAACAAATTTTATTTTGATTGCAAACCTAAGCTTCAGATTACTAAAATGACTGCTAGATTACTGGAATAATTACCTAATAACTGCTGACAGGCTTGATCTTCTGGCCTCTTCTAACACTCCCAAAGTGCTGGGTAGATCCCTTTGGAAATATGTGGAATGTATCCAAACCATCAGAAATCTAGAATAGGGGCATTTTTCCAAAAAAAAAAAATAAACCTCACAACTATTTTTCTATACTTTCTTGCATAATATGGTGAATACCTGCAGGTAAAAACATATTTTGTCATTACAATAGAAGTCACATATTCTGTAATAAATAGCTCATGTAGTTTTCTGAAGCTTTGTAACATTTTTCTCCAGAGAATCTTGCTTCAGAAGTAATAGCTCCGTATGTCATCACAGACATTATATTTACTCACCACACAGGAAAATCCATGGCATAATAAATACCTGCTTATCTATTTTTGTTTGTTTGTTTGAACTATCATTAGTTCAAACAATAACATGTCTTATTTCTACTAAAGCCCCCATCGCAGCACTTAAAACAGGGGTAAAAGCTGCTACAGATGCCAAGTCACTGTATATTTTGAGATACTCTGCAGTATTTGGGGGACAACCAATTCCCACAGAGCAAAGTACTTCTAATCATTCGTGTGTGAAAAGAACCCGCAGGATTTCTCTGAATATTATTTAGATAGGGACTAACACTCTGGTTAATCAATGAGGGATTTAGACAGAAAAGTATACTGAACTAGGGGCGGGTGGGATGTGTGTGTTTCGTTGGTTCAGAGGGGGTTTAAGAAGGAATAAAGTCTAATTTTGGTACTCAAACTGCAAATACATAAGAAAGGCACAAAAGCGATCAATACGGAGACCTTAAGTCAGTTTCAGAGAATTCAGCAGTACGTTCAAATTCCAGCATCAATTGCTTTTCCCTTTTGCTTACAATTATGTATGGTTTCAGCAGCAGAAATTCAAAAAGGTCCCACAGATTACAGGCTTCCAGCTAAGCACAGAAAGCACAGGAAGATATTTGACTTGCATCTCCAGAGATTTAACTTGTTCTACATTTCAGACTCCACTGGGTACCACTGCCAAAAGACGATCCCATTTTAACCTTAACTGCTTCTGAAGAGACCTGGCCGTACATGCGATACAACCCGCACAGACGATGGGCTTCACATGCAAAAATTGGGGGGAGGGGGGCGAGAAGAGAAAATTAATACCTTTAATCCCGGAATGCCTCCTGCTTCCCTATTCCTCACACTGCGACAACACGCGCAGTCATCCTCCCTCCCCGCGCGAGGGCTGCCCGCTGCATTGAGGAAACTTCCCGA
>NW_005054336.1:370380-380133 GCF_000277835.1 Geospiza fortis
GGGCACGGCCCGGCACCTGCCCCATCCACAAAGCTGTGCCCCCTGCCCGCGGCTCCAAACAGGTTTTTTTTCCTCTTCCCCTTTGGAACCGTAGCCAAATGTTTTCCTCTCGTGTGCACAATCGCTGTTTGGCCCTCTGAAAGAGCCATTTCGGGCTTTTCCTGAAGCACTTTGCATCCTCACATAAAGGCACGTGACCTAATCAGATAAATGCAATAAAGATTGAAAAAATAGAGAAACGCTTGCCAAACAAAAATTTTCAGGAATTTTTCAGAAGAATAAAATGTTTGACAAAAAAAGAATACTTACAGAATAAATCATAAAACCTCCACTGAAATTTAGTCAAGTGTCTCAGTAGATTTAGTCAAGTATCTCGGTGTCCTCTGTATTTATCAAGGTTAGGAGCCCAATTCATAAGCAGTGGAAGTCACCATGGTATTTTATTTTGTCTGCATTATGTTTATCATGGAACTAGCTGTAATCTTTTATCAACTTCTGGTTTATTAATTAATGATCTTACATTGTTCATCCTATTACATTCTTACATCACACATTCCTCACTACTACATACCCTTAAAATCAATTCCAGTCTAGTCTTTTCTGCACAATCCCTTGGCTAAAATAAGGTCTTCCTTGAGAATGTCTACAACTACATCTTCAAGGCAGTTAGAAATAAATCTGTTCAGTAGGCTTAGTTTCAGGTTTTCTATTTCTTGGTCAGAAAGAACTGAAACAAAGTTGATAATGTTAAATGAAAATGAAAATTTAATTGCAACTTGATCAGCGTTAAGGTTTTTTTTTACTCTCTTTTAACATCTTTTGAGGTAAGCTGATACTTTAATAGGAACAGATTGTGGGCTTCCTGCAAATGCTAAAATTATTGTTAAGGACAGAAAAACACATTAAAAATCCTTTAGGAAATCCTAGAGAGATATCAGACTTTTCTCATGTGTGGTATCAATTTGTAGCTTGTAAAGTTGAAGAATTTACTTTCTACAGACATGGTATTTTTCGTCGGGTTGGATGACAAACTATGTTTTGATTTCTACTGATATGCCAAAATTATGATATATTTGCCACTAAAAAAAAAGCAGAGATATAATTTCTGGCCACAAACACGTAATCTGATAGAAGCTCCCATGCTTGTTTCTGTAGATGTTTGTAGGAACAGGTCTGAATTTTAGTGATAGAAAACCCATGCTAAAGCAGCGGGATCTAAGCTCGTCCCCGTGTAAACAGTCATCATTGTCAAGCTGTGCCAAAGCTGTGTTCCAGGATGCTCCTGAGGAAAGGTTTGATTCTCTTTCCGTTAGTCATTTGGAATGCTGCCACTGACTGCAGATGAAACCATTTCCAAGGCTGACATGCACTGCACGTTATCCCTGGGTCAGAGCTTGGGTTGGGCATGCAGCAGCCCCTGCCTGCTTTGTTTTAGCGGTGTGTCCACATTCCACAGCCCCAGCCAGGCCTCTCCACCCCAAGTGATGTGCACACCTCTGCTGAGCAAAGTACATTGGAGCTTGGGAACAGCAGCAAACCACAAGCGAGTTTGTGATGAGAGATTGCACCCAGCTGTTGCTTTATGATTCACAGGCAAACCTGAAGTTTGGGATAGAGTTGTGGCCTGCTTGGCTCCTGGGAGGATTTTAGGATAAGCCTCCCCTTCCAGGTGCAGCTAATGCTTCCTCTTTTCAGAGGGCTGGTACCAATGGGTGCTGTTCTTAGCTGGGAACACATCTTCCCCGCAAAGGCCAGAGCCTCACAGCAGAAATGCTTTTTCTCCTCTCCATTCCTGGGAGGCAGGAGGCATTAATCTCTTCCCGAATGTGCTTTTAGTTGTTGTTTCCCAGAAGCAGATCAGATTTACTCTTTTTAATGCGATCCGCATTCTGAATCACTCTGAGAGTAAATGGTACTCGCTACCTCCATGTTGAAACATTAGAGCTTACAAAATGTAGTAAGGAACCAAAGCGGGGTATTAAATACACAGATGCTTAATTAGGAGCATTAAATAGAATTATATTTTTAATATTGAGCTAGTTTAAATATTGAATATTGATGTACTTGAGAACAGATGTGCCTAGATAATTATTGTAAATAGAAATAGTAATAAAAATACCTTTTACATAGCATGAATATTATCTTGTAAATTTCACAAATGAACAAACAGGAAAGACAGAAAAACAGATCAGGAAGAAACTGCTTCCTCAGAAATCTACGTATTTCTAAGAATTTTCTTAGGTTTTTCCAATTTTTCCGTACAGAAGTTCTGGATTCCTTTCTGAATTTTAATTGTTACTGTTGAAAAATGGTGAGGGCAATCAGATCAGTTCTATCTTCAAGAGAAAGAATTATGATTTATTTGAACACAGTTCATATTTCACCCTTCCTGTTACTACAAACATATTCCTTGAATAATTATGAGCACTGTGCTGATGTATATGTAATCCATCTCCAAGTCAGTAAATACAATGTCCTCAAATTACAAAGAGGATAATTAAATTCTCTAAAGAACAATGGTATTTGAACAAAGTCACAAAATAGACTTGGAAGTGCAGACCTATTTCTCCTGCTCACTCAGCTGCCAGCTTACAGAGCTGCAGTAGGATGCACAGTCTGGTGTGGTCCAGAAAACTTGAAGTTGCATTTTACCCCTGCTGTTGAAACAGGCTCTATCCTTGTGCAACTGTTAGTACTCACAAATGCCAAAAAGATCTTCAAAATATTAAATGTGACAATCCTCAATTTCAAAAGCTTTGAAACAGAATCAGCATATAATTTGTAATAGGAATAATATCTATTCCTATTAGCTAATAGCTATAGTGTGTTTTCTTCTGTTTGGACAACACTCAGAATATATTTACTAAGTAGATAATTACACTTTTCTAAACAGGTGCATTTTCCCACTTGCTATAAAGCCATGTCCAAACATAATCTGTGCTGTCATAAACCATCAATTTCCGAGTGTCAGCCTAGAAAACATTACCAATGAAGAAACAAGGTTCAGCTCAACTTCCATCCCTACACTTTATATTCCTTTAGGATTCTTGCTACAATACTTCTCAGGCCATACATAATTTTTGCTTCAAAAAGCAGCACCCATTTCTTTTATAAGCCATCTGCTCAGTGTGTTAGCAAAATCCATGCACCAGCTTCCCAGCAGCACCAACACCTGCTAACAGGGGATGGTGTTTCAGGCAGATATTGCCAGCCTGTCACAGCTTCTTATCTCCTCTCTCTCTAATCTTCAGAGTACTGTCTGGGATTATCTCCTGGAAATCAAATGCCCAACAAGATGGCTTGTTACTTTTTTATGTATCAGCAAACATGCACTTGATTGAGTTCATTAGTGCTGTAAACATCTTTTATTATACAGATCAATGTGAATTTACAAGCTGTAGCAGTATGATATTGACATAATGTAGCATTTCATATACAATAACTTTTTATAGTCCTCAACACTCCAAACATGCTCTGGGTGAAAATCAGTACTGATGTAAGCAGATACCATAACACCAAGGCTATCCACAGACTACAGTCAATTATCCTCAAGCTTAATGAGGTTCCTTTGGTTCAGAAATTATTTTAAACAGCTTTAAGATAGGAACACTTCTATTTTTAGCCACACAAAATATCATTTTGGAGCATCTGTTTCTGTTTAGTAATCAAAGCTTGGAGGTTCTTCTTCAAATATCTTCAAGTTTCCATCTGCTGTTTGCCTCTGTTTAAGAAAGGAAGTCCCAGAATTTCAGCAGTTTGGAGAAACATTTCCTTTTGTTGAGCAGCCATAGAGAAAAAATATTTTACTGTATGAAGGCTGTAAGATGAAATGAAGCATAAATTGAAGGAAAATGGAAACTTATATCTGTTGGTCAACTAAGTTCCTGTGGTCATCCAGGAAATAAAACCAGTTTTTGTAAATATTCACAAACTGGGGCAAGTTCATATAATGTTACTAAATACTTATGCTATTGCTGGCATGCAGGCCCAAGTAGAAAGAGGGGTGTGAGCTGCTCCTCCTTTGCAGTTGGACATAGTAATGAAATAATTATTTTAAGCAATATGGTCAAATATGAGAAAAATGGGCATGAGGCTTCCCCCCAGCAAAGTTGTGCTTTTTCCAATGCATGTCCTTTCACAGTGTAAAAGTTCTCAGTATCTGTTCAATCCATACCTTACCAGTTATAAGTGGAAATTCTTCTATATAAGTTTGTTGAAATAAGTGTGAAGTGATTGGCTCATTACTTTCATGTAACAGCTAACAAATATTTAACCCCTCTATTTATCGTTTTTAATGGCAAAACATATTGCAAATGGTAACTTTTTCACCATTATTTGAATTTCACTAGTACTTTTAATGCTTTCTAAACTGAAAATTTTTAAAAATTTTAAAAATCATATAATAAAAAAGTCATATAAAAAAAGGTAAGTGGAGTTGTCACTTTTGTAGTCAAAGTACTCCTTCTCATATTCTTCTTTCATTACGTATAAATATTTAAACAGTATATATTTATGTCACAACAGAAAGCAATATAGAAAACAGGAAAAAAACCTGCTGCCTGAAAATGTTTCTTTTTTCCATATATCACAAATTAAAACAAACTATAAGATCATAAAGCATTCAAAAAGAAACGTGAAAAAGAAGTCTGTGAAAAAATCTATGTCTGCTCATATAGGTAAGGCTACACTGGATCTGTCTGTCCCCAAATGACCTCATTTTTCCTCAAGGTCCCCAGCTTTCTGAAGACCACACGTTGTTCCACTGATGTTTACAGGGGTTGCCTAGGCAACCAGATAAAACAGAGATTTAAAGGGGCCTGCCCTGTCTGCGCTGTGGGTTCCAAACTCACATCAAGGAAAGGAGCCCTGCCTGTGGAGAAACACAGCCTGGGGCAGGAGAATCCTTCAAATTTTAGCCAATCCTTTCCTACAACTGCTTGCTGTAGCAAAGAAACAAAAGACTACTACAATTAGACTTACACAGACCTGGTGAGTTTTGATTCAGAATATGGATTGTAATTTTTTTACTACAATAGATAATATTAACATAATGTGCATTTCCTTATGATCTCATTGGATTTTTATGTCCAAGAAGTGACAGTGACAACATTATTGAGTGACTATGATTAATTATTTCAATTATGGTAAAAAACAGAGACCCCATTCAAAATTAGTCCCCCATTGTGATGCAGCTGTACAAACATATATTAAAAGGCTGTGTCTGGACCAGAAATCTGCAAATTACTGCACTCAGAGTCATCAGGGAAAAGACAGCAGCACACATGGAACACACACAGGCAGGGATGAACCTGGACAGTGTGTGTATTGCCAAGATTGTAACAAAATCACAGTTTCTCCTAAATAAAGCAACACTTTTTCTCTCCAAATGAGATAGGCTACCATCTCCTATTATCTTTCTTAAAAGACTATATTGCATATTTTCCTGTTGCATGAGGCAAGTTCTACAATTCTTCCATAATTATTTTATCTGTTCTCCTCTCTCCTGCACATGTATGTGCTCCAGTTGCCCTGCCTTCATTTTCTTCTCTCTACCATTTTCAAACATTCTCTTCTGTCCTGCTACGCAGCCTTTCTCTTCCCTCCTTCCTTGAAATCCCAGCTGCCATGGAAATCCTGCTCTCCAACACCACTGAAACTCTCAGAAACCTTTTACTTCTAACTGTATAACCCTGAAATTTGTGGATGAAAAAGCCCTCTATAAATGGTAAGTATTGGTATTGATTGTGTTATTAATATTTGCATGTTAAAGGATTCATATACAAACCATTTAGCTCCCCCTTCAAACAGACAATAAATTGAAAAAATATTCCTCCCTTGTCATCCAGAGGGAAAATGAACTTTAAACTGAAGGAGAGCAATTGTAACCTGGATTTAGCATTTCTAAGAAATTATAGGAATCAGTTATTTAGCCAAGGACCATTTCTAACATGTCTTTTGTGCTTATTCAATATACTATCCTTTGTTAACTTTGAGGAATGGATATGGCCAATTATACTCTTGTCTCTTCAATAAATTGATGTAATGTTATTGCAGAAATGAAAAAGAGGATGCAAGAGATAGCTTAGGAAAACTAACAGGTACAAAACTAGAAAACACAGCCAGGCCCAGTGTTGCAGGTAACATCCTGATGTCACTGATGGCAAAACTTCATTTGAGTATGAAGAAATCAAGATTTCATTTGAGACTTCAGAAAAATAGTTTCTCATCATCAATGGCTTTTATGGCCTTTGCTCCTGCTTGTGTGTGCTCAGGGGATCAGAAATCTGGTTTGTCTTCTCAGTAATGATGAGGAAAGGCCCTGACTGATTTAAACATGTCTTCATTTTTGTTCAACACTGTCACTGAAAATTAAGATCTAATGTACCAAATATTTGGAGGAGGCAAGGGATGCCAAACACCACCAAACTGTGCTGCTGAATTCCACTGGTTTTGTGAACTCTTACAGAATAACAGTTCTGGTAGTAAATCTGCAGTACAGTGAATGGAAAGACCAAGTAAATGGAATAGAGTGGCAAGCAAAACAAACAGGCCAAAAGGGATAGGAAAGAAGGAAAAGCAGAGTGTGAAAATAGAGGCATATGAAGTCTTTGGAGGATAGCAAAGAACATTTTTTGGGAGGAATGGAAATATAATTTTTTTTAGCAGTATAAGAAAACTAAAACTAGGAGGGACAAAAAATATCTGATTAAATCACAGACTAACTTTTACTGTGATAAAGTAGATGGAGGGGAAGATTTCTGAGGAGAAATATCAAAGGGCAAGCTTTGATATCGAGCTACTTCAAGTGATGTACACATATAATGCCATGACCTATGAGATAAAATGAGATAAAAATGAGCATAAGAAATAAATGTAGATGTTATCCCCAAGACAGATTTCTATACATCCTCAGTTAGAGACATTGATTGATTCATTTTACCTGAAGTTATTTGAAAGGAATTACAGCATTGGAAATGGGAAATGCTTGAGGATAATTTTTATATGTAGACACTTATCGGCTAATATATTACTTGGGGATGCATCTACCCTTTGCACAAAAAGAATGGAGTTCTTTCTTGTAAATGTGATGGTTAAAATCATAATACTTAATACCAATTCAAAAGTCCTGTCTGTCACATTCATGTGCAAAAACTGTACTGCACATGGTTACCATCTTTTAAAATGAATTTGAAAAATAAAAGCTTCACTGGAAGCATTACATTTATTTCAACTATTATTAGAAAATTACCTGTATATTTCAGATGTGAAACTGAGTTTAGAGAAAATCTGGCTTGTGCTAAATGCAAATAGAAGTCAAAGTTCTCTGTTTCATGAGATTAAAACAATGCTTGAAAACACTCAACTTCTCTTTCTTGGTGAATCACCCATACATCTATCAAATATACAGAACATCTACTGATATCAAAGTTAGTCTGACAATGGCTTCTCAGGCTCTGGAGTTGAGGGGAAAAAACTTTTACATTGACATTTGCATTACAACCACTTCAAATAACCACTTCTTCTTTGTGCTAATGAGAATTAATAAGTTCTTCTTGGCATGCACTGTAGATATTTCTCCTTTTAGCTTTGTGAGTCAAAGACAAACAAAAAGAAATCCAAAAATAGTAAATAAACTTTTAATCCAGTTTTGACTGCTTTTTTTAATATGGAAAGTGGCTAAATTTTACTCTTTTTTCTTGCATGGATTTTTTTTCAATAGATTCACCCCTATGAATATGATATTATTATTGGTTTTGTTTATTATTTCTCCTAATGAAAGGCTACTGATCTAAATATTCTTTTAGCAATTTAGCTTCCTGGCTTGTAAGTGTAAGGAAAAAGCACTGCAGGCACCTGACTGAAGAACATCTGCTGAAACCCTCTGAGCCTGGAATGACCACTCATTCATGGCACTAGCAATATAAAAAAATATTAAAAGAAGAAAGACGCTGAGAAGAAATTAAAGCATTTAAAGGCTCAAACTCTGGAGATAGCAGAAACTACTGGAAAAGAAGGCAAGAACACTTCAGTGTACATCTGGAAACAGTAAGTGTTATTTAAAAGCAAGTCTATCAGAAGGAGGTTTTCCTTCTGAAAATAGCAAGTGCTGATGCATTTGGCATATTTAACGCTTCTCAGCAATCCAAGAAAAGGAGGATATTCATGAAGCTGGTACAAAAAATGAGAAGTATTGCATTCTAAATAAAAATGAAGCATATTAAAGTTATATGCTTTGGTCCTGAGTGTTTAGAAGTGTATTTTACTTTATAATATTGGGATGACAAGATTATAAGATTATATTTACTATATAAGATTGGGGTGCTAGAAGTATATGGTAAAGTGTGGCATTACCTTGCCATAGGGTAAGATTGAAAATTTTTAGATTTAAAAAAAAATGTAAAACCCTTCCAAATTTAAAAAGCCACTTGTTTTCAACAGAAAGTGGAGCAAATAATACAGAAATAGACTCCTGGAAGAAGCAGGCTCCAGCTGAGGCAATTCAGAATCTGCCAAGAAACTAGTACTTGAATATGCAAGTGTTGGACTGGACTGTACTTTGGAACCTTAGATATTACCAAGAGCTGAAAATACCATAAGACAGAGATATCAGAGGCAGAAAAACTCCCAGAGCTGGAATCCCTGAGCATGGAATAACAACACAAATAAAGCAGATGGAAGACTCTGAACATTAAGCAAAACTTTGTATTTGTCTTCCAGGTGCCAGGGGTCTGAACCATGAAGAAACTGCATGTTGCTGCCTTGGGTGATTGTTTTCTGTAGAATAAAAACACTTGCAGCAAAAGATTATGTGTGCAGAAGTAATAAACAAGAGCAAATGGGACAAATTATCTTCATTAGGCATATATGCACAGCTCCTAGTATTTCTAGGAACTGTGCTGTAACTCTGAAATAAAAACAGCAAGTTGTAGAACTATAAAGGGGTAAAAATACAGGTTTATGAAAGTGATTTTTTTCTATTTAAAAATGTGCTTCTAGAAATTAAAAAAAAAACAGGAAAACTAACTTGGACTGTTTTCCTATATTTAGATGGCACTACTAAAGATATTACACCAGAAAAGCTGATTATGCATTAAGAACTTTTCCAGCTAGATTTATTTAACCAATACACTAATATGTGACAGAGGGACACAATTACAGGACATACATTTGAGCAGAATACAGTGAAACCTAGATGTAGATGTGACACTACTGGTTCCTCATCATTCCTCACTTATTGGGTGCAGAGTGTGGAGGAAAGCTTGCTAAACTGTTTGAACTTTCCCAACTAGAATTAAAATAACCTTCAGGTAACCTAGCATATTTCACTTCCAAAGTGAGTTAGGCTAAACTGAATTAAGGTCATTTTTAATTCTGAGGAAAAATAGATACTGAGGCATTTAATATAGCTTAGTCTACTTTAAATTAACAGTTGTAATTAACTTAGAGATCTCTGTAGAAAAAGACTTAAAAAGATAAATTAAAAACACCACTGTTTTTGTTTTTTGTTTTTAATCTTCTTAATGCTGTAGAAGGTGATTCAGAGTCTTAATATACAGTAAGAATAAACAGCATAATATTGATCACCTCTCAATTATGGTAAACTTAAGTAATTAAGGATGCTATCCTGAAAGTGACTTACTATATAGTTTTTTAAACAGCTTTGCATTTTTTAATAACTTTGACTGCACAAGTAGTATTTCTATCCAAATCTGTGGGAGTAAACTAGAATCAAATATCAGACAAGTATACCAT
>NW_005054336.1:380143-382029 GCF_000277835.1 Geospiza fortis
TAAAAATACAAGAAAAAAAAGTGATTTTTTTTTGTTTACCTTCCCCTACTCAATATGTACATAATCAACTTATATGGAATAATCTGCAGAACAATTATAAGCAACTGAAAAAAAGTGCTGCTTGGCTGATAGCAAGAGACTACACCCACTGCCAAATGATCATAAGAGATAACGGCCAAGAACTGAGCAGCTGGACTTGCCCATTAAGGCCGTCTGTAGCTTATCTCTGAAAAAAACATGTCTGTTCTGCAGGACATTGACCTCAACACAGCACCTGTCACCTCCTGTGGTGAATTATTATGTAGCCAATATCCATAGAAAATTTGATCAAATGCTCTCTTCTAGGGGGTAATACTGACAGCAAAAGCATAGAACCTTTTTTGTTAAATTAGGTTTAAAACATCAAAAAAACCCCTCACCTCGCAGCTTTATGGCTCTTGAGAGGCTTGTGATGAACCATAGTTAAAAATCAGTAAGGGAATCTATAAACTCTTTTCTTCTATGTTTACATGGGGTTTTTTTTTGACCAGTGGCTATCTTGGGAAATATTTGAGAAACATCTAATGCCAAGAAAGAAAGCGTGGCAGTGGTGAAGTATTAGCTGCTGGTGTAAACTTCCTTTGGAGCTTTTTGCTTTAAGTCTACCTAGTCACACTGAAGGAAGTCCAAGTTGCCCTTAGTTAAGAGTCCTTCCAAAATAAAATGTCCCTCAAAATTGTAACATCCATGGTGTAACAAACACCTTCCTGAGGCTCCAGATTCCTTTTGGATTCACAGTTGAAAAGCATCAAAGAACATTTTTCAGGACATCTGAAACTGGCAGAGCAAGTTCTTGGCCAAGTTGCTTTAGTTTCATAGTGGATTCAGGGCCTGGCAATCTCAGATATTGTAGAAATAAGATGTAAGTCCTTTCACTTCTCTCTGAGTGGATGGGTCCTCAACTGGAATGAATATGGCATCAGTGGATTAAGCCTTCCCTATAGAAGGATGTAGTTTATTGCTGTCTGTATAGCTAGTACAGGGAGCAGGGGAAATTGCTGTACTGCTTTCATCCTTTCCCTTAGCACATCTACATGACATAATTGATATATTCTTGGCAGGTCTGAAATTATGCTGCAGTGATGAATATTCCTGTTTCTGGGTCAGAAGCTGTAAAATTTGGAAAATATCTTCCATATTCACAAAGAAATACATATGCTTCTTGGCACGTTAGCAACCTGCTAGAAAAGCATCCCACACTGGCAGAACAGGGGTTAGCTGAGAGCAGGAAATGTGCCAGTAGCCTGGAACAACCCAAAAGGAAAACAAGGAGTTAAATGCCAAATATACCATTCTGTTTAGGAGAGAGAAGGAGGCTGCCAGAGGTATTCAAAGATGCAGGAATGTAGGATATTGGGAAGAGCAGTCTAATTTGCTATTCAAAGCCTGAAGTTTACAGGCACTGCTGCAATTGTAAGGCCAGCTGGCCACAGAAAGAGAACCCCAGCTAAGGCAGGTACATGGTCACAACTCAAGCAGAGCCTACACCCTCAGGCTAAGGATGGTCAGTATGGATGGGCAGAACCATCAATCCGTGTATGCCAACCCCTTGCAATGCAGGCACACCTCAGATTCGAGAGAAGAAAATGAAGATGCGTAATGATTTAAATTTAGTTACTTGTTTCAAATGTGTATTGAAAACAACTGCTGTAGTTGCTACAGAAATGCCACTATCTCATCCAGAAATCAGAATGATTATGGAGTGAAAGGATATGTGGCTCCAGAAGTAATTAACATATGAACAGGTGATTTATACTAAAAACACCTGAGAGTCTTTAATCTAGAAGAAATTTATCTTTTTTTTCCTGAAATTATCTTCTCATTTTAGTTCTAAGTCTATGTAGGGA
>NW_005054336.1:382039-384555 GCF_000277835.1 Geospiza fortis
GGGAAAAATATGTGAGTTTCATGAGGGAACTATACATCTGACACAGAGCTTTAGGCTTTATCAGAGTGAAGGATTGGTCTTGCTAGGATATTCCTAACTGATAGTTCCCAAGAAATATGTTAAAAAATGGATGAAAACCAGCTGAGAGTCATTGAAGCAACATCATCAAATCCATACTGCTAAAACTGCTGAGTTGACTTTCTTAAGTCAACTTTTAAAATGTTTTTATATTTTTTAAAATCTCATATAGATCAGCAAAGCAAATGAAGTTTGAATTTTCAGATTGGGCCTTTAGTGAAATATATTAACATACACAAACAGAACATTTTTTCATATTTGCATTACTTTATTTTTTAACCAATTGTGTTGACAGAAAGAAGGCAAACTACTTGTAAATAAGCAGTGATATGAGGTATTTCAGCATAAAAGGATTTTATATAAAAAAATTAAGGTAACTGAAGATCAGGACTGGAATAAGCTTGACAGTCTGAATGCTGATTGTATACACATAATATCTATAATCATCGGTATGTTTTGCAATTAATCAATGGCTGTTAACTTGTTAATACAGCATAAGATGTGTGAGTAGTGTGAATGTGAATACAAACATCCATCTTTAACTCTTTATTTCTGTTATCTTTGCCTACACATGTAATGCTAGAACCATGGATATAGTTAATTTAATATTTCACAGCACTGTTGAATTATATTTGTTAGGTTTCTGATAAAGAGAGTATTTGGGTAAAAACATTTATGCAAATCCATCAGTGCTGCATGTGCATTAAGAGCATGTGGTTATTTGAGAACCAGTGTCATTGCATTGGTGCGCACATACACGCATATATACATATATATGGTCTGGACCTGTGTATGTAGGATTTTGCTGGAGTACATGCAATGACCAGCTGATCCTTGTCCACCAAGACCCAAAGAGCAGTAATGTCTACTGGACCTTGGTGGATTCCCACATATGCAGCCTTTGCAGCAAAACTGGCTAGCGAAGGGATGAGCTGTAATGCCAGGAATATGCTAAAGATGCTGCAGCAAACCTCATTTGTTAGCGATGCCACTGCTGTCTTCTCAAGGATATCAAAATGCCTGTCAGCACCTGGATGAAAATCAGCTGACTCAGACTCAATCTGGCCAAAATGAAAATTATGATGGCTGGAGCAGGGAAAACATTTAAAACTGGGATAAGATCTTTACCTGAGATATCATTTTCAGATATTTATTTAAATACTACAGCACCTCAGAGTTCTATTTTTTGTCATTGTATGAATGATCGAGAGGACAGATGGCAAAAGGACCCTCTCCTTTTCCCATGCTTAAGTTCTCCTCCTGGTGCAGATCCAGCCATAGCAATCTACATGCCATTCCTCAGCAAAGTGAATTACTGATAACTTGCTGAACCTCTTTTTAAGTGCATAAAGAATGTTTGGCAAAATGAGACAGCCCTCTTCAATAGTAGCTGCTTCACTGGCCTTAATGGTTTGCAGGTTATTTCCTCGTGATGTTTGAGTCTTGTTTCTATCTTCAAAACAATAGAGACCTGGCTTCCTCAGTGACAGCTTCTTTAATCATAGAAACACAGGTACTCCCCTGAAGTAAGCAGTATAATACACGTCAGGATAATGCAAGGAGAAAGGTGAAGAAAATCAGGAGAAAGTCCCTTAAACTGAAAAGTTCGTTGATCAAACCTCAACTTACAAAACATCAAGATAATTCAAGTAAGTGTTCCCAAAACTTTGCAGCCCTATAACCCAGGCAGCTTGTACAACTGTCAAGGTAGACCACACACTGGCTAGATCTGCCCAGTGCTCCCATACACTGTATCCACTGCACAGGCCTAGGAAACTGGAAATATCCTAGAAGTATCTACTTTAGTGTGCATTAGTGTATGTGTATAAAATCCTGTCTTGTAAGGTAATTCAGTATTAGGCTGTGACAGCACGTGCTTCACCAGCAGGCAGCCCACAGTGCTGGGAGAGGATTTTGATAACCCCAGAGAAGGATGGTAGCCAGAACAATTCCTGCAGCCATGGGGAAAGAATGCTGCCAGGAGAGGCTGGGTATCACATACATTGTCCTGGCAAAATATATGCAGTTTGTGATCCATAAGATTAGCATTTCTGCTCTCCACTCTCTCCATTTTAAAGCAAGTAAAATAGAGCCTTTTTTTGATAAGCATTTCCTTCCAGAGCTAAAACACTCAAAGTGTTTCACATGATAAATATATAGAGAGCTATCATCAACTTGAAAGTCACAATACCACTTGAAAATGTGTAGCTGTAGCTATTTATGATGGGTGGCAGCAAAAGGGGGGGAGGAAAAAAATTCTTTCCTGGCAGCCCGCTTACTTTCTACGTTTTTTTTTTTTTTTTCCCTATAGTCTGGTAAGCCGTGTAAAAACAGACACTGAACAGGCGGCAAGTGCGAGTTTCCTCCCGTCGGCCGCCGGGGTGCAGGCCCGGGCGGGTGTCCTCGGGGATGCTCAGGGGCGCGGGGCGGGCGCAGCC
>NW_005054336.1:385473-415644 GCF_000277835.1 Geospiza fortis
CGGCGGGAGGGTTTTTATCCCGCTGCGGGGAATGTAGGTCAGAAACTCCCGTGCTCGCCCGGATCGTGCAGCCCCGGTGACCCCGCGGCCGTGCCCGCGCCCCGCGGCGCAGCCCCAGCCCCGCGGCGTGTTTACATCGCTCGGGAGCGCGCTGGGAGAGCCCTCGGTACCGCGTTGCTCTTCTGAGCCCTGAGTAAAATGGAAGACAAAAGCATTGATCTGAACTCGTCATGGCAGGGAGCTTTCTGCTGGTGTTTCTGTTCGTTTGTTTGCTTTGTTTTTGTTGTTTTGTTGGGGTTTTTTTTTTCCTCTGAGTATTTCAGCATAACTTTCAACAATATAAAGGCGATTCATTTGCTGGGAAGAAAACCCTAGACTTTATTTTTTGCATGTTGACTTACTTACTTCGTTTTTACTGAAAAACTTTGGGTATGTTTGTGCTGGATGAGAGTAAAGACAAGATGTAGTGAGCAGGCAGTTGTGCAAGCTCAGTGTTCTGACAACAATACCCTTTGTTACTGGAAAATCCTAGGGCATTGAAATGGAAATAACTTTAAACGTCGAAGTTGGGGGGCTTGTTGGTTTGGTTTTGGATTTTTTTGTTGTGGTGGGGTTTTTTTGGTTATTTTGGGGTTTTTTTGTTGTTGTTTTTTTGGTTTTTTTTTAGCGTGTCTACTTTTTGTGTATTTACTATTGAGGTCTGGGGTATAACCAGGTAACCCGATTTGCATAGGCCGGGTCCTGCCCACACAGCATTCCTCTGGCTTCCCAGGGATCTGCAGTGGGCGCTTCCAGCTGTGGGAGCAGGAGCTCTGGCTGACCTACCCAGTTCTGATTGTTGGTTTCACCTTGCAGTTCTTGTGTCTTAGCTCACTATTATTTTAGACTTCACAATCCAAATCTGTTATGAGTATTTGACCGTTATTGTTTAGTGGTTTTATTTTTTACTTGAGTGCCGTAATTTTGATGGGAAGTATTTTAGACTAACTATAAAGATAAGTATGGAGAGGGTGGATTGTTTGAAGTACTTCAGATGGCAAAACACTGCATTTTGTACTTCATGGTAACTCTACTGCTATTAGTTTGTGTAATTAAATAACACTACAACACATAGTGTTTACTTTCATTTTAATGAATTCTCATATTACAAAATAGTAATTTTTTAGGTTGCAGGAGTTTCCTTCAGAACCTCTCTCTCCCTTTGTTAGTGTTTAAAAATGAAATGCTGTTAGAGCCATCAAGCTCAGATGTTTAATTACTCAGTATATTTAGCAGCAAAATTCTGTAATGATACAACTCCTGTAACTAGGAGAAAATATTGGTCATCATTGACATACTGCTGGGAAAGACCAGGATTCACTTACTATGGAAGATTGATAAGATGTGACTATTATACAACTAATTAATTATTAGAGACAACATTTGGTTTACGATCAGTGAATGTTGATTGTCATCTATTCATATGATACATGGCAACCAAAAACTAAAGAAATATAAAATGAGATGGAGCTTTAATATTTCTGAATTATTTATTTGCATTGTTGAACCAGTTTTCTAGTTTTGCATGCTTTGTGTCCTCAGTAGCATGTATTCCAGGCTACTGGACACTGAAAATGAAGTTGTTTGAAGAGCTAACAGAAGAATATCCAGCTTAGGATTCTAAAGGTGATGTTATGCCTTGATTCATGCATAGAGCTTATGGAATTGTGTAGATCAAGGGCATGCTAAGGTCCCTGGAAGAACAATGAAGGGTAACACAGCTTTCCCTGATAACTACACTTACTAGTTCATGAAGTGTAATTTGAGACCTCTTGCAGTGTCTGTGGCCAGCACAGTAAATGCTGTTCACCCAGCTATGGCTCTTACATCCCTCTCATTTATTGTAGCTTTCCATTTATAGTCAAATGTCTTTAGTACTTGTTACTTCACTTAGGCAGTGAAGTGAAATAAAACCATGAGTATGTGAACACCAGTAGTAGATGAGAGGAAATGTTTTGGAGTGTTTCTGGGCTGAAGTTGCAGGTGAATGAAATCTGAGTGGTGTTGGTTTCTTAAGCTTGGTCACCACAAGAGTGAATGGGGTTTGTGTAGCAGGGAGGACAAGATACATTGTGTATACAGAAGCTGGAAAGGAAAGCTTCAATGGAATCTGTTAGGGGGTATTTCTATGGCCTGCTGTTACACGTTCTCCTAAGATGCATTGGGTTTTGACTTGGAGGACCAAAACTAAAAGTTGTCCTTTGGTAACGAGAAGCATCAGGGTTCTGGCTCCATTTTAAACTTTGTTTTAGATGTTTTCATGGTTTTCCACAGCAACCTACAAATTCTGAGGGCCTTTTAGAATGGTAATATAAATGTCTTTCATTTGAAATCTGGAGAGAGACAATTATGAGTTGGCATAAAATTTACTGATTCCTCATCCTAATATTAATTTAATTATTCTCTTTGTTATTTGTTGGTTTTTTCAGCTGCTCCACTGACAGTAGTTGAGAACTTTTGCAACCTAGAAGTTAAAAATACCAATTTGTAGTAAATTTCATTTTTTAGAAAAGGCCACAGGGAGTCCTCCTTGACTTGTTGCAATTGATGTGGGAAAATACTAGCTTGATTATTATTCATTATCTTGGAATAATTTGTGGAAGTAGCATGAAACATAACTACAACACATCTGAGGTTTAAAAACGGTCACATAACTTTTTAATTCAGCAAGTGAATCTACTACTTTCAAAATCATTAATTTTACACAAAACAGGAATGTTTTAACTTTACTAGAACTGCTTTCTAAACTAAAATGTATGTCAGCTTTACAAAACTTTTTACTTTGTAGGAAGTTTTGTGTATGTTTTACTTCAGATAACACAATAATACAGATTTTTTTAAAGCAATTATGATGTACGGCTCTGAATTATTTGCCCTGTTAGATATGCAACAGAATGTCATACATGATAGGTTTGGCTATAAATTATTAGTATCCCACTTGTAGTTTTGTTCGTGGTTTTTGTTGAGTTATTTTGTTTCCTCAGCTGCCCATTCCAATACGCTCTTAAGGACTGAAAGATTTGTAAATTTCTCTTCTTCCAGTAGATCTTGATGACATGGGCTTGGCTTCTGCATTTTATTTGCTGGGATTCCGATGGTCTTTGCTGCTTTTTCTGTGGCAGTATGTGGTAGCAAATTGCTCTTAAAATATATTTTAAAAGGAAACTATACATGATTTTTAAAGCATAATTCTGTACCTGTATCTTCTTACCTGGTAGCCAAACCTCTGGTTCTATTAATCCAGCATGATTTTACTGACTTTGACTTCTGTGGTCTTTAAATAGCCAAGTTCAGCATGTGTGATGTGTATTCTGCATGTGAGTTTTGTGTTCATTCACTCCCACTTTTCCTCGAAGTGTTCCCTACAGTATCTTCAGTATGACAGAGTTCCCATTATACTCAGTTCTTTGCTTTTGAACTCTTATAATTTGTAGAAAGTTTAAGTAGTGCTCCTTTGAAGTGTGCCTGACAGGAAGATGCAGCCTTCTACTTTTTCTTTTTCCAGTAGATTTTAACCTCCTCTGGGTACATTTCTTAAAAACTGGGGGTGGGGTTGTTTTCATATTTTTCATGTGTATTCACTGCTGGGTCATTCTGTTGTATTTTCTTGCTGAAGACCAGAAGAGACCACAAGTGTATTTCTTGTTAAGACTAGATGAGGCAAGGCTTTATTTATCACTGCTGACCTTGGTTAAATCAAAATTGGTGAAGTAAAGGTGAAAAGCTCTGTATCCATTGCTATCCCAAGGTAGGTAATTCACTTTTCCAGAGGCTCTTGCTTGAGTGTTTTTGATCAGAGATTGTCTTTTTTCTTTTGCTCATTATGTTTAGCACTCCAGTTTTGAAATGGGTATCTTTTGGAGCCTTGTTCTTGGATCAGAACATCAGCTAAAATATGTATTGTATAAAGAGTAATTAAAAATGTATGTTGGAGTGATGCTGGAATGGTCTGCATGAATAACATCTTTGAACAATGTATGTAATGCTTCTTTCCCACTATGTTGGGGTTGTGTCATCTATTAATCAGGTAGGTTTCAGCAATAAGAAAATAAGAAATAGTTGTAATTACTTGCTGAAGAAATACCTGAAAAACCCTCTGCTGTAATCACCAATGTTAGACTACCAGTATGCATTGTGTCAAGAGAGGCACCATCTGAAAATTCTGCTTTAATTAAAAACAAAATGCTTATTCACAGCTTGGATTAGCAAAGAGAGAGGTTATCACTCATTAAAGATAGCCACGTGGCAGCATAACAAAAGGTCAGAAGGGCCTCCAAGTGATAAATTGATTTGTATTTAGCTGTTGTGGTTAGGCCTTTATTACAGGCTCAGACTACTTTAGAGACAGAGTATTTTAAATTACTTGGCATTCCCTCCTTGCTGGGTTTGTTTAGTGTTTGTTCATCAACCCATCCACATTTGTAGAAGTGACATAATCAAAACTAGTATCTTGAATAATGCTGGGATTGCTCATATTCTTTCAAGTCACTTTGTTCCTTAGCCTAATTAAGGCTATGCTGTGCTGCAGAAATGAAGCCTCTCATTGGTACAGAGAGCAGAATGTAAGGGTGCAGCAGTGCAGGATATGGTGTGAAGTGGAGGCCACTGCTCTGTTCCACGCCAGGCTGGCGGGGAGTCTGCTCCAGATAGTGAAAGTTCTCCTGGAGCTGACACATCCCTCCTTTGGACAGAGCTCCTTTGGAAAGACTTTTGGACAGCTGTCAGATTTTGTGTTTTGCCTGCATCCTTTCTAGGCATCATAAAGGACTTCTTTTTCCAGATGCTTTTTTTTTCCCCTAAACTACAGCAGTTGGTTTAATGAAGAAGGTTGTTTCTGCTATACAGCAGGTGAGTTCCAGATCTGATCCAGAGCTGGATCTAGACTGGTTCATTTTGCTTATTTAATCAGTGCTTCTAGCATTTAAACTTGCCAAGTTTTCAGTGTTAGGAACCTTGAGTCAGTGGGGATTTTCCTTATGAAGTTGTGAAATTTAGGGCTAGAACTTGGTAAAAAGTCTACCCTGCAGTGCTGCTCTCAAGCTTTGTCTTTGTTTCAGGTGCAAGGTGCTATCTCATAAGCACTTCTTTCATTTGCAGTTCTGCTTTTCTGTCCCCTGCTACTTGCTTTCCTGCCTCTGTGCCCTCAAGTATGCTGGAGTAACTATTTATGAGACAACAAGGTGAACTGAATTTGAGATTGATCTAGCTTAAAAATAACCCTACAGAAGAAGAAAAGCAGAAGGGACTTGAGTTACCTGTATTTGGCTTCCTGATGCAGTTCACTGCAGCCACACAAGCAGTTGTACCAGTGCAGGTGGGATGTGGCACAGAGAAGAGAGTGGATAGCAGGCACTAAATAGGGGCTGCCTGACCTACTGCTGTTGCCAAGAAGAGAGCTGTGGTTTCAGGCTGTACTGTATTTTCATACCATAAGCAGTTTCTCTGCTGTGAGGTAAAAGTGCTTCCTGGGAAATGGGAAAGAGAACAAAGTAGCAGTGGAGCTCTGAGGAGGTAATTGAAGTGAGGAGTATGTTGTCTTAGAGCTGCAAAACTAGAAGATAAAATCACTTTGTTTCCGATTTTTTTTTTTTTTTTTTTACCTTTCCCTTCAATGGTTGCGAAGTGAAAGGATTTAGACACATTTCATTTCTTCTTGTTATACTGGTGTTCAGGAGGGCTAGTCATGAGCTAGGACCCCATTTTGTTTGTACAGACATACTTTCTTCTCTGAAACTCTTTTGGGAAATGAGGTAAATGCTGACAGGAAGTGAAGGTGAGACTGTTAGTTTGTGTGGCAGGAGAATTGGGATGCAGCAGTTTAGAGGGTCTGCTCTGCAGAGAGATAAAGGGAGCTCTGCCCTGCCTGTGGTGTTGGGATCAGTAGCAGTGAACAGGAGTCTCTGCAGGGCTCATTTGAGCCTCTCTTTGGCATCTCCCCTGCTCTTTCTTCGACATCTCAGCAGAATCACATCCGCTCAGAGTAAGGTTTCACAAAACAGCTGAGCCCATCTGGTGACTTGCACTGTTGAAAAATCAGGTTTTATTCCTAGACCCTTCACAAGTCAGGACTCAAGTGTTTCTCCAATCCATTGTTTAGGTATTTTACATAGGCAGAAAACAATGCAGGTTTTATCTCTTTGGATTATCCATAATTATTTTTGCACACCAAATCAGTTCACTGAGGTGTCAGATGGCAAAAGACAGATTCAAAGGAAGCGTTGAAGGCGCCAATGGCAATGAAGTGCTCAGGTGGCACAAAAAAGGAGTCTATATTTTTTAGCATTGAGCTCTTTAAGATCTCACTCTGCCAACCTCTTGAAAAAATATTACTCCAAACTACCACTTTCTCATCTTCATGTGTTTATATAAGAAATTTAAGGCTTCAGGTTTTTGGTGAGAGATGTTAGCACCTAGCAGTTGGACATCTAGGGCTATATGGAGGTAGAGAAAAATAGAGCAAAATATTGCTTGCTTTTATCTCTACACTTGTCATATGGATCTTTAAGACAATAGTATTTTAGAAGAGGATTCTTTTTTTTCTGTTTAAGATTTTCGTTTTGTATCTGTTCGTTTTGTTTGGTTGTTTTTCTTTTTTTTCCAATTTGCTATTCAGAGGAAGAAATGTAACAAAGTTTTAATTTCTTGCATTAAATGAGCTTCTGATTTTCCCTGCCCAGAAGGAAAAGATGTTTGCTGGCTTCTGGCAGAATGAGTTCTGGTATGTATTCCTTGTTAGATGTGTAGTAAGGGTTAGGCAAACTTCTTAGCATTATGTTGTGCAGTAAAGGTGTGGAAACATCTTGGTGTTTGTTTTGTCTGGGTTTTTAAAGCCACAGTTTTTGTGACTTTTGAATAAACAGCCAATTTCTGTACACTGACATGTCAGCTGTCTGTAGTTTTGAGGAATAATTTTGGTTTCAGAAATACTTTTCAGAAAATCAAGTAGGCATATTTATATGCATTTCATGTAAGAGCTAAATGAGTGTCCAGATTCTGAGAAAGCCTGATGAGCTTTTTGAGCCAAATCTTCCCCTTAGGAAGGGCTTGGAGAGGTGCTGTTCTACTTGCATTGACCTTTTTTCCTTAGAGAGATACAGTATTTCTGTGTAAAGTAGCAAGGTATCTTACCTGTGTGTCCTTTAAAATGTTGCTATCTGAGTGAATGTATAAACTGCTTAGTGCTTTGTAAATGTAATTGTTAGTTTGTTATTCCTCTGCCTCTTGTTAACTTGTATCCTTTTGCTAAAATACTGTAATATTTAAACAGAGGACATCAGGAACTTTTTGTTTCTTTTGTTTCAGTCAGGTTAAGCTGCTTTCAGGAAGTATGTGCTCATTAACATACTGCACTTGCTGCTAGCACTTGTCTGTAAACCCACAGACATCCACAGCTGCCATGTGGCTCAAGAAATTAAAACAAAGGAAAGTGCTTTTTTGGCAAGAAGGTAGAAGCTTGAAAGATAGACAAGACTGTTACTTCGCCTGTGCCCAGAATCAGTTTGCTTTTCCCTCTCACAAAATGACATAATTAAGGATGTATGTGCTCTGCTACTTCAGTAGTTGCATTGTTATAGTGATTAAGGTTAGTTTTGATTACTATAACATTAGGCAGTATGAAATTCTTTGTCTTGTAGCAAGCAGCAGTAACAGTTTTATTGTGTATGTAAATTCTGATTGTTAAGCATATGATAATCTAGCCTTATTTTGCAAAATTGTGATTTAACTGCACCAAAGTCTATCACTACATAAAGTTTTAAATGCAAATTACCTATATTCAAGCATTTTATTAAGTCCTCTATAGATTATTGTGGAGGATGGAGGTTTTGATCAGGGTTTCTCATTGAGAAACAGAGTAGGTGGTGAGAGAGAGAAAGAGCATAGCTAAAATCATGCCAAGCCCATTTGAAAGATCATGGTATTTCCCTCTAACAGCTATGACAAAAGAAGATATGTTTTCATTAACTTGTTGAGGACTATTTTATATTGGGCAGTTTTGAAAAATTCAATGCCCCAGTTGTATGTTTGTTCCTTGTGAAGACTTGTGTAGTGAGGAGCACACCTTGCAGCTCCCAGCACTGGTCCTCTGCTTTGAGAACTGTGGGTTAATCATTCTAAAGCAGCAGAGTGCAACAGGACATCGTGTGTTCAAGCTGGATTCTCTCCATTGACTGAAAAATCTACATTGCAGTGGTATTTGTGTAGTGAACTGAACTTCAGAGAGAAATTAGGTGCTAGATTTTTAGCTTAGTATAATGGCTTGTATGAATAACAAATTGCAAAACAAGCAAGTTTTGAAATTTAAGTGTACAGCAGCTTCATGGGATGTAGAATTGCCTGGGAGATTGAGGGGGTGTAGTGCTTTGTAGTGGTTCTTAGGGTGTCTCCTGGTTCTTTTGCAAATTAGCAATTTCTTTTTCCCTCGAATTTCTTGAGGATGAATAATCAGATTCAAAACTGACACTAAAAAAATTAACCTGCTTTTTACACAGATTACACTAATATCTTATAAAGTTCAATTTCTATCTAAATTTGGTATATTGTTATGAACTTTCTTCCAAAAAGATTGCTCTTTTGATACTACCTACCTACCTCATAATCCAACTGTTTGTTTAATATTCAAATGCAGAAGTTATTTCATTTGCATATTAACTTAAGTTTTTTATATTGAACTCCAAGATAAGACATCGTTGAACTTTAGAGAATGTGTTCAGAGTTTGGGGTTTTTTTCAATGAACAATTTTTGTTTTTAAGCAATACTTACTACCATGTATTGGTGATGAGCATCAAACACCTTGCATCTCAGGTGAACACTCAGGAAAAGGTTAGCAAGGATAGAATGATGTTCATGTCAAGAATTACTATGTAATTGCTATGTAAGTGACATCTCTTACCTGGAATAGCTAGAGGGCATGATTTGTAAAACTATGTGGCATGGGGAGTGAGGAATGTCCTATGCTTGCTTTTTTCTTGCTTTTTTTTGAAGTAACTGCTTTGAGTCATTGCTTCTATTGGCTTTTTCCTTAGGAACAGATATCAATTTATTCCTAATAAAACATTAGAGCTCTCCTTGAAAATGAGAAACTACAGAGAATGAGGATGGAGAAAAAAACAGGCAACAGCTGGTAAAAGAAGGAACATGAGTAGAGAAATGTAAAAATAGGGAGACAAAGGGAGCTCTGAGCAGAATATGGTTTGGGTCTTGTCCACATACTCCGATTCCAGAAAAGGGAGCTGATGGATGCTGGCCAGAGATGCTCTGCCTGAGGCGGTCAAAGTACCACAGGTGTTGGGACATCCTGGAAAGCTTCTTCCACCTGGTTGCAGCTTGGTCAGAGCAATAGAGTCTCTCATGAAGAGATCCTGCATTGTGTGGAGACTTAGAGAGGAAATGTATAAATGTAAAGATGAACCAAGAGCACCTTAATGAGAAGTGTTGGAGAAGCTGAGGTCTAGGTTGCCATTAATCCCGCTTGGGCCATGGCATGCATGGGCTCCACCTTATCCCAGAGGGAGCTAGCTTTCAGGACCCCGGGCAAAGCATTATGGATGTGCTCATATCTTTTAGTGTATTTTTCCTGACTGGGCTCTGGATTTAACCCAAAGTACAAGCTGATCCACCTGGCATGGTGCCTCTCCTGATGGTAGGAGATCCCATCCCCTGCTGTCTAGGCAGGGCAAATGGTGAGAAAGTGATGTATGAGGTCATAATGGAATTTTCCAAGATGAGGTGTGAAGATGAACAGGATGTCATGAAGCCTGCTGAAATACTGCATGGGAAAGACATGTGTCTCATGGGACAACAATCTTCTGCTGGGATTATTCCTGCCTCAGTCTTCTAGTTGAGCTCAGCTCTTGCCCCAGGGGCAGAGGGCACCCCTGACTACCTTCATGCCAGATGCCCAAAGATACATTCTAGGGTTTTGTTCTGCCAGAGGTGCCAGGTGTTCTTGGCACATTGTATAGTTTCAGCCAGTTCTTGTGGGATTTTTGGGGATTGTTGGTTTTTTAGTTTGGTTTGGATGGTTTTTGTTTGTTTGGATGTTGGTTGGTTTTTTGTGAGTTTTTTTGCTTTGTTTTTTTTTGGATGGTTTTTTTTTTAATGGAAGGTGTCTCTAGAAGCTTGGTACTTTCAAGAGCTAAAATGGTATGAGTTATTCACTTCAGAAGAGTTGGGATTTTTTTGTGATGGTGGTTTTTGGGTTTTTTGCGCTTTCTGCTTTTAAATAGATGCTTGAAACTATGCAGTTTATTAAAGGAGAACATTTGCAAAGTAATTGACAACAGAAATATAGAACATAGTTTGGTCAAATAACTTGTTCTTTTCAACTATAAGACAGTGATGTATGATGATTTGGTTGAATTTTCAAATGAGTTATAGCCCCCATTACTTGTCACTGTTACTTTAGAGTGTTTTTTTCAGGACCTATTTTAGAAGTAATTTTATAGTGTCTGCTGGGCAAGAGTCTTCAGAGTAGAACCTGATTTTTGCTGGTATATTTTTGAAAAAAAACAAAACATGTTTCTACTGTCTTCAGCTTGAGGTTTGAGGCTATAGTTATATGAACCATTCTTCAGCTTGCTGCTTATGCAGTACTTACATGACCAATTTTCCTTGGCAGTAAAGCTGACTTGAAAAATGCCTGCCCTTATCACCCCTGCTGCTCTGCTCATAGCTACAATTCACTGCTCCTCCTGTGCTGATACAGCTGTTCAAGGACTGCTCTGTGTCTCACCACAATGCTTAAGACCCTTGCTCCCACCTGGTGCTGCTGTTTTAACCCTTTATTTCATGGACCTGTCTTAAAACACCACCCCACCTTGTGTTGGGTTGATACGAAGGAGACATCCAAAATGGGGAAATGTTGTAAGTGGCTTTTGCCATTGAAGAAAGCACAGGTGTCACTGAAGGGGAGAAGAAAATGGTACTATTGCATGGTGTCAATATCACCTTTTGGATATGTTAACATGAGATGGTTTTTGATTTGAGGGACTCTTTGGAGCTTTCTCTTGATCCACAGATGCTGCTGACTGACTTTGTTGTGCTATGCATCACCATGCCATTCTCAAATACTGTCTGCAAGAGTTGCCCCATTTTTTGCTTACAACTAAGACTAAAATAGTGTTTGTATCATTTTAGTTCTGTTAAATGTGATTGCCCTCATGGTTGTCAGCACAATTTCTTTTGTCAAAGGTATCAAAAAGATCACTAGCCTTCCTCTTCATATTTTAATTGCTCCAGAATGTACTCAAGTATTTGTTAGGACAAATAAAACTGGAAGATAACTAAAACCTGCACATTGCTTTTAGAATATAGCAGGTGAGTAGGGAGTAGCAGGAGGAAGAAGAGATGTACATAATTGTGCAGCAGCACAATGAGACATATGAAAGAATCCAATACCAAAGTTAACCTAAATGGTATGGTAAAGCTAGAGGTGTAAGCATTGGAAATTTAGTATGATCTTTGACAAAAAAAATGAAGGCATCTCTTGCATTTATCTTTTCTGCAGTTGAACTGAATTCTTGCTTACTGATGAAGATACTGATTTTCTGTGGGATGTATTTTTCATTTAATGTAAAAATAAAGTTCATAGCCTTACTGTCCCTTTGTTCAAAAATAACTTGTGGTAGTTCTGCCTTTCTTTGTGTGAAAATAATTCCAAACAGAAAATAGTAGTTGGCTGGTTTTACACAGTTCTATTCACAACACTATAATTTTCTCCACCAACTAAATTGACTCATTCATTTCCACTAATACATACAAACTTTACTTGTTCTGCTGCCAGTCTGGTTGTTAAGAGGACTAGCCCAAGACACATTGGCTGAGAAAACAGAGCAGTACATGTTCAGTATGGAAAGCATGAAAGTGCACTCCTTTCAAATGCACTCCCTTCAGACTTGGACACAAATTTTTCGCCAGGAGAGCTGTCAGCCACTGGAATGATCTCCCCAGGGAAGTGATGGACTCGCCACCGGCAGGACACTTAAGGTTCAGCTGGATACAGTGCTGGGCCATCTTGTCTAGGGCGTGCTTTTGGCAAGAAAGGCTGGCCCAGAAGAGCCTTGAGGTCCCTTCCAACCTGATGTTCTGTGATTCTCTGACATGTTACAGAGAACCTGAGTAGCAGAGCATGTTTGTTGAGCTTGAGATTGTTTGATACTTGTGCAGCACTAGAAGGGGGTTTGTAGGAAGTGACTGCAAGCTGGGAAGGAGACGATAGGTACATTTTTAAGAAATAAAGCTAGGATGAGAATTTTGATTCCTCTTAAATGGTGTGAACACAGTGGGATAGTCTCAAGAAGGCAAGAGTTATATGAAAAAGACTTCTGATTTCTTGTTGAATGCACATTTAATAGTGAAAAGGAGACATTTAGTGAGGAAAATACATTTGGAGAAAATGTATGCTTCAGTTGTGAAAGATGGAATATATTTAGTATATGGGTGTAAGCCACAATATTGGCAACTTTCTGAGTCGAATAGCAAATACTGAAGAGGGAAGATGTGAGAAAATTAAGACATAGCATTATTAGTCCATATTAAGTATTTGCTAATGATACAGGTATCAGCTATAGCATTATAGCATGAAGAGTATTTTTCCTCTAACAAAATATAGAAGTATATTAGTATTGTGTGTTTAAAAAAAAAAAAGAATTGTTGACATGTCTGTTGATGTTACTCCTCTTTGGGACACTTCTTTCCCTGCTGAAAAGAGCCCAATGGACCTTTATTGCACTCCAAGGATATGATGAAACACTAGATCTCCCTATTTGTAATTGCATCAAGAACTATTCAATGAAAGATAGCATTAAATTTTTTCTGGTGTTTCATCACATGGCAGAGTGTATTCTCTCATGAACGATTAAACTGCAGATGCTGCTGACATCTGTTATTGTTTGGGAGGTTCTCATTTCCTTGTATAGTTGCAGGAGGGTTATCTGAATCAGAATTACTTTCCTGCTGCAGCAGCATCAACCTTGCAGTATTTTATGAGACAATATGTAACCACAACAAAACCAGTATTTCATTTTTATAGATGCACTTACTGAG
This sequence comes from Geospiza fortis, assembly GCF_000277835.1. Taxonomy (NCBI): domain Eukaryota; kingdom Metazoa; phylum Chordata; class Aves; order Passeriformes; family Thraupidae; genus Geospiza; species Geospiza fortis. The sequence continues at coordinate 398,558 of NW_005054336.1, forward strand.
GTGGTTTTGTGGTCCAAACACAGAGTAATTGTCACAGATTGGATAATTTAGAACTGAACTTAGAGGACTGCAATGTGAAGTACCAAAATACTATGCTTAGACATCATTGCTGTTTAAAAAGTACTTCCAGCTAATCATTCTGTTCAAGTGCTTCTTCACTGGTGATCGTGTTTAAGAAGGGATGGCAAAATTAGAACCATTTTGAAAGATGACCTACAAGCAGATATAAATCTGGTCCTTGAAATTTTTACAGTTTAAGAAGGCAAAAATGTAGTCCTAACGATAGCCTCTCATTTATAGATGCTTTATACTGAAGTATGCATACTTGATGTATAGATGGAATTCATTTAACTGAAGGAAGAAAAGCTTTGAACAAGGGCAAGAAAAAATTTTCCTACCATTACCACTTAATGATTTTTCAGGTTGGAGAAAGTGAAGAGAAGGATAACAGTTTTAATACAACAAATATAATTATGCTCTAGGCAAGATCATTGTTTGTAAACATTTTATTGTATTTTGACAGTGATGATGTTGGTGAGAGATACGTTGGAACTGAAGTTAGGGAAATAGGAATAAGCAGTAGTTAATATATTGACAGTTGCATCTTAAAGCATTCATGTGGTAGTAGTTTAAAATTCTGTAATACATATTAACATTCTGTGGACATTGTGTGTGACATACTGCAGGAAAGCAGGTATCAGTTAATCTCTTTACTGGTAAAGGCACAAAAGAGTGACCAGTGATGGCCAGCTCTTGTTCCATTCCCATCTTAGTCACCAATTTTGATAAAGTAGCCAAAATAAGAGAATAAGAGGCATGTTTCAAGAGAAGGTCTTTTAATATATTGTGAAGAGCTTTTTAAAGCAAATGTATTTGATTCATTTAAATAAAAGGAAATAAAGTGTATCTGAAATATTTATCCTCTTAGAATTTTTATTTTTCCATTTGAATCTTAGGATGTGTGGGTCATACTGCTATTCCAAGTAGCATTAATTTTGATGCGAAGATAATATGTATGTAAGCCCCCTGTAAATAGGCTGTAAATCATTTGCAGTCTATAGTGGTGGTGTGGTAGTAACATTTTTAATTTGGATATCTGGTTAAGAGTAGAAAAATTTGAACATTTGTGTTCAAAGTTGATTTTTTAAAATTAGGCCATTAATAGGTAAGGGACTGCCTTTCTTTGGTTGTTCTATTGGCACATACTAGCATGGTGCAGTTATCTTTTTTTCTTACATTAATGAATGCTTTAACCTCTTAACAAGAGCATTTTTAGGAAGACTTTCACTTTAAGAAATTGAAAATCTTTTTGAAGTGAAATCTTGTATTCTGGTCCTCTGTTACACAATGTAAGTATTGCATTTTCATTAGTTCAAGCTACATGTTGCAGTATTACTTGTTGATTTATTAACAAAGAGAATCTAGTTTAGGAACAAATTAATTTATGAGGATCAAGACAGTTTGTCTTAATTCAGTGTTTCTATTTTAGTACATGTAACAACATAAAAGATATATCTTCTTTGCTGTAAAGTATTTTCTTTGCATTCTTTTCGTTGAGTGATTTTAATGGCAAACACTGTTAGGATTCTCACTAAAAGAAAATATTTTCTTGCCAGCCAGTGTTTATACACCATGCACCTGGCTTCTGTATTTTCTTTTGTCTTCTAAAATCTGGTATAGAAGGTATTGTGGGCTAGTGAGATTGTCATTGTTAATGAACATTACCCCTCAAATCCTGCACCTGTTCAGGTAATATTTAAAAAAGGGAAAGGACGTGTACACCTTGTTGAAACAAGGTGTCATGGAGTTTTTTTTTTACCACCTTGTATTTCAAGAATATATTTTAATCTCATCTTACAGGATAATTCATAGTGTTGTTTTAAATAGTAAACAGTGATGACTATGGTGTATTAAAAACTATGCATTTTAATATTTTTAACTATTTTATATTAGTTTAATTTTACTTTGCTTAGAAATAAAGGTTACTTTATTTCAGTATCTATATTTTCAGTATCAGTATATTCAGGTCATTTTCAGTATCTTATTTTGCTTGGTAAGAGTAGAATTATTTAAACACTTCTTATGCTGTCCATTCTTATCACATTTGTGATATTATGGGCTGGGTAGATTTCTAGAGAAAATGAAGGCTGGAAATGCAACTTTCCTATTCTTGGTAAATAAACTGGAAAGTCCACCAAAACTCAAACCAGTCAAATTGATGTTTTCAAAATAAAAAACCAGGCAGCTCACCTGTAGAATATTTCAAGAAGGAGAACTGTGTATCTGTATATCATTTGGGGAAGATGAGTGTGTTTCAGATTTTTTCTGGGGGAAATCAAAGACACAGCAAGAAGACCGCACAAAGAGTTTGAGCAAATAGTGGAAGACAGCCCGTGAAAAGCACAGCAAGGTGTTTTTTGACTGAGCATGGCTAAAGAAAACTTGTTATGGACTTCTCACCTTCGTTTCTCTGTATAGGTAGATTTTTACACATTCTGTATAAATACCCAGAGTTGAATCAAGACAGTCTGCAGAGAGCAGCATTTCACTTATTTCTGTTCAAGTGATGAGTGGGTGATGGAAGCGCGTAACCTGCTCAGGTGAAGTAGGTGACAATGTGCATTTGTGTGAGGAGCATGGGTTTGGTTGTTTTTTTCTTGACTGGGAGAGCTGTAATGATATGTACTGTCCAAAGGTTCTTTTGCTATATCACCTAGTTCTTTGCCTTCATTTTATGGTTTAGTGTTTCCATCAACAGGCCAAGATGTGACTTTTCAGCTGATACATAATTTTCCTTTCCTGGGCAGTTAAAAATCAGTATATGTTTCCTCTATACAAACAGCTTCTCAGAGTTTGTGATCACACACCACCAGACATAAAGTGTGCCACTTTATTTTGAAAAACTGATGCTCTTGTGCTGCTAAGAAAGTTTGCAATTCTTGTGTAAATCTATAAGCTCTAAAAAAACTCTGGTGAAACAATTCCAGTTCTGTCAGGCCTCTATTGTCCATAATAAAAAGTCATCTCAGATTGAATTTTTATGGTTATATAGCTCTTATAACAATTAAAGGTTTGCTTGCTCAGGCAAATTAAAATCAGTCTCATGATGGGGGCAGGGGGAAGGGGTTTTATTAAGGAGTTGAACTTACTTCCCTCATTTTTATGTATAGTTCTTATGAGTCCTATAGAACTTCTTTCAGCTGTAATTAACATGCACGCAGAGCCCCTCTGTTTTTTCATTACACCTTTTTCCCAAGCTATCTTTCCACATAGATCTGTTTTAGACAGATTAGTTTTATGTCTCCATTGTGGTTTTGTTCAAATTGGAGTTTTTACAATAGTGCATGCACACACTGTTTTCTGTTGAAGGTCTATATGAAAGTTATTTGATTTGTTACTAAAAGTTAACCAATGCAGTGGGTAGAGAATAAAATAAAGCCTCGTTTTCCTCCCTGCTTGTTTTCTTCCTGTTCTAATAATTTCTATTTCTTCTTTGTGAAATAGGCACCCAAGTAACATTTCATCATCCCAGGGATAAAAAGCAGCAGTACCTACAGCTGAAAATCACATGGTTTAAGTAACTTGTCACAGAACAAGGATAGTATCTACTCTTCAAGGATGGTATTTAGTAGCCTTTGGCAGCAGCTTGTCCTGATGTTTCTAAAGGCTCCTTCATCCTGCTTCCAGAGTTCTGTAGGTCTTTCCAAAGGAGCTCAACTGATACATTTCCTTCACTGCCTGATCCTGATTGAGTGCCAGGATAGTTCCATACATTGTTCTGCAGGAAGTACCAGTCTCTGGAAAATCAAATACATGCCTGTATCTCTTGTTACAAAGAATGTGTAAACAAGGGCCATGCAGAGGTTATAAAAAGAATAGTAATTCTGACTTTTTTAATGCCTTTGGATGCCAAAATGTGAAATATAAAGCATGTCTTTAACACACAGTTTTCTGTTTAAGTTATGTAGACAAGCACTCGTTTATATGATTTAATTTGTAAATGTCTCCCTATGAAAAAGCAATAAATTTTACTAGTCAGTTATTGTCTTTATTCATGAATATTCATAATTAGTATGGCAATAGGTTGGCAGTAGTTCAGTTGACTTTATCCAGTATCACTGGAATTCCTGGTTATTATTTTTAGAATGCACAATAAAGCTAAGAGGTAATACGGGAGCTTTTTCAGTGGCATAGTTTGTAGTTTGCATATTTTTATGTTCAAGTTAGAGGAATTTATTAAAAATTTTGGGAAGTCATCAATCTGTATATATATTATATCAAGTTTAAGATGGACAATTTGGGATCATAAGACGGGAATAGGTGATAAGCCTTTGCTGTCTGGAACTCTTAGGGAGTTCTTTTTTCTAAACTCAGAAGCACTCCTAAAAATCTCATTAGAAGCCCACCCATCAGTGTTTTGTACAAATAGCAGAAATGTGTCATGCTCTGGTATCATGGTATGGAAATTGTTTGTAGATACTATTCAGCTCTTATCAGAGGTCAAACTGCAGTATTTGTTGACCTTCCTACTTAGGCTTGATGCACTGAAAATCTGCACTGTTAAACTTGGGAGTCATATGATTGTCTAAATCCTCACTTCTCATTCGCGATGTTCCAGAAAAACAAGGCAGAGGCAATGCAATCAGGCTTAACAGTCCTATTGCTTTTAACCATTTCTGTATTTCTGTTAGGGAAAGTATGTGGCAAATAACAGGGAAATTGTTTTGGGAAAATAATTAGCTTTTAAAATTAGTTGGCACTATTAAGCACCTTTCATCTGTAAACTGGCAAATAACTGCAAATATTAATTTAACAATTAACTCTTTAGAAGACCTAGGCATACAGCAATACAGTAAAGTGACTTCTTATAATTACCCTAGGCTTGTAGTAACACTTCTAGTAACTTAAAATAACGTATATCTTCATTTTTTGACAGTCCAACATCTAAATTGGCAGTCTGTTACAGAAAGAAAACTATACCTTATTTTATGGCAATTAGTATATCAATTTACTTCACGTTCTCAAAGTGCTTATTAATTTTAGCTCAAAATAGATCAAATGTACCACATGTGACTGCTGTATCATAATACTACATTTCTATTTTTAAACCTAAATGGACTCTGGGAAAGTACTTTGCAAACTTTTGGCTTCTATTGCAGAGCAGGTTTCCCATGTGTTTCTGCATAAAGTGCCTCCTGATGGGGTCCTGGAATAGCCATTCGTCTTTCTGGCCATGTCTTTCTTTCAAGCTTTATGTTTGTTAATTAAAAAACCCTGAAATAAAGTCAGGTGAATTGTGTAAATTATTCTTCAAAATAAGCAAGCTGGGGAAACTTCATCTTCTTCATTTCAGTCCTTAAAATGTTCAGATACTGCAAGGGAAAATTAAATGTATGCTGGAAGTCATGAGCTCAGAATCATATTAATAGTATTTTGTTTTGAAATTGTTTTCTCCGTGAACTTACATTCAACACCAAAGAAAAAGCATTTGTTTCCCTATAAGTGACCGGCTTTTAATGTCTTATTAAAAATAAGTCTCATATTAAAAATATGCCAACTGTTGGAAAGCAAACAGTCTTTACCTTTCCTACTCTGCAGTCATGGCTCAGAAGTTGTGTTTAGGTTAATATTTCTTTTGTAATGGCCAGTTGTGATCTCTTTATCCCCACTGCACGTGGTCCAAGTTAAATGTTAGATGTCACCTCACCAAACCATCACGGTCATGAAAATGTTTAAAGAGAGAGTCACCAAGGCAAAGAATTTCAGTCATTTCTAGGTTGAAGGCAGCTGTAGAATGCAGCAGCTCAATCTGTCTTAGGAGAGCAGGTAGAATGTTACTAAACTGTTGGTTCCATGGCTCTGTCAGAGCATGCAGTGGTATTGTACACTGATTGTAGTTGGGCTTTTGAGCATAAATGTGTGTAATCACCACTTGTAGTAATTCAGTCCGAAAGTTACAAAGACAAAAATACCAATAACAAGCAGCACCACAGATACCAGTATTTAACCACATCATAAAGGAATATTAATTATTTTTGCAGTCTGAGCTGCGTCATAATCTGGGGTCCAGAGGAGTACCCTTTGGTGATCCATCCAATCCATGATAAACTTTGGATGTTTTGATTGCTTAGCCTGTGAGCCAAGGAGCAGAAGTGCTTTTCTGAAGTAGCTTTTCATGCGACAGTCTTGGCTCTGGCTGAAGAGATCGCACCCCAAGGTCAGATTTTTTTAAATTATTTCATATGAAGACATCAACATATTAATGATGCTGCAGCCACTAAGTTTTACAGCTTAAATGTCTCGATCAGTATCTGTAGCACCATCAGATAAAAATGAAGGCTAGCAAAACAAGATATAGCAAACTTTAGTGTTTGAGGAGTTCATTTTTTTAGCATGCCCAGAGTGTATCTGTAGTTTGATATTCATTTCCAAAGTCAGTTATAGCCAAGTTATAAGTTGCTAGAATACTGAAGAATATTGAAGAAGTTGTTTCATCTTTCCTTTATGCCCAGTTGGCACTCAGTCGCTAAATTAAGCTTCCATTTCAGTTTGAGAACGGAAAAGAGTTGAGATAATAAGATTGTGTTAAATCAGTTTTTGGCCTTTGACCTTCTAAAATGAATGTCTAAAAGAGAATTAAGGGTGAAGTTGTATAGAGACATGGAATATTGTCCTTTAAATTTAAGTGGCTGAAAAATTGGTGCAGCAAGGGGTTAGGCTATTTTTCTTCTCCATGTACAGTGATAGGGCAGACCTTTTTATCTAGAAAAGTTTTGGCTACACTACACTCTTGGAGGATTGCATTGTACAACTTTATTTTTTAATAATATGAGAGAATAAAACTCTTCTAATTGTTTGAGACTACAGGTGAAGATGCCTTTTCCTGCTCTTAAACGTACCCTCAAGCTCAGGTTTTGTCTTCACTCACTGTAGTGGTTTCAGATGCAGAGCCCTCACTCTGTCCTGCCTTAGCTCCTTGTTTCAGTTTTACCTCTGCCTTGTGCCAGCTCCCTAATGCAGTCTTGCATCAGTTCTCAATTCTTTGCCTGTTAGCCCTTCCTCTGATTTTTTTTTGCCTTTCCTCCCCCCAGTTCTGTTGTGAAATTCTAATTTTTGACTGATGTTGGTGACGTTCTGGTATATTCGAATATTGTTATGTTCCCATGCTTGTGTCATATTTGTTTCTGAAGTGGACACTTACTGGCAGAGAAAAGAGTATTTTAATTTTAAACTGTTTTAATGGCTCACTGATTATTTGTAAGCAAAGAAGCAAGTGTAATTTTCTTTATCTTTCATATTTTAACCTGTTCTAGCAATTATTAAAGTTGCTGCTGTAAATATGTCTTGAAAATATCTATTTCACTCAACATGTTTTCTTAGGAGGCCTTAATTTGGAGTTTATTTGATTTAGGACAAAAATCAGAGTTTATTAAGTGTGTCTTTTTTATGTGTACTTTTATAATTCTCCTCATTTTTAATATGTCAGCCAATTTATGTTGTTTACTGTCAAAAGTGTGATATTAATCCGTCTTCTTGTCTGATGCAAAAAAACCTTAAAAGCAAGTGTTTGAACTTGAGGATGCCAATTTAAGCATGAAACATCCAAATAAGTCTTATTTTTAATTTAAAAAAAAACAGTTTTATTTGAAATTGTTTCCGTGTGTATGGCTGAGTTTTCTGTTGAATTTCAAGCTACCAATTATTTTTAGACTACATAAATTAATGAGAACAGATGGAATGTATGATTAGAAATTTGGGCATATTGAGCAGTCAGGCTGTACTGAAAAATACTTGAACATATAATATGTGGAACAGAATTATATCAAAGAGGTATTTGCAAAACCAGAGGTGCAAAAGAATTCTGTGAAGAGAGGTAGAGAGAGCATCTGAGCTCAGCCTCCACAGCCCACTGCCCAGGACATGAGTAAGTGGCCTCTTCTCTTGCAGATGGCTGTGTCCAGTCGTGTGTCTGGTAATTGTATCTCTAGATATGTGTTCACTCCTTCAAGGGAGTGAAACAAATAATTTCAACAAAAACTGTCCAAATGAGAGGAAGGAGGAGGGGAAGTTTTTCGAAATACTGTGTAAGATATATATTCATGTAATGATGTTCGTTTATGATTTTCAGCATTAAAATATTTACCTAGAGACATGAATTGCATTTTTAATAGTATTGAGAAGAATTTGTCTTTGTAGAAAAAGAGAAGAGCTAAAGGTTCATGGTAAGTTTCCTGCCCTGCTATTTTCATACCTATTCTAGATGAGTGCAAGCGTTTTGTTATTAGGGTTGTTAGTTATGGTTTTGTTTGCAGTTCTTCTGAAACTGTTTTTCTTATCTATATTCCTTGAGCTGGTTGCTTTAAGTAGAACAAAACTTGTATCCAGAATATCAGCCTTTCTTTCCTGTTTCTTAGAGTGAGTATATATGTACCCATTTTTCCTCAGAGCAAGGAAGGAAGATAAACTTGGTGTTTCAACATGAATGGCAATGAGGCTGCAAGTTTTCCAGCAATACATAAATGCATTGTTAGCCTTGCACAACTTTATGGAAAAATCATGTATCAGCAGTGTTTTCAAAAATTGCAATAATACTTTGCCTTATTTGGCTTATAAATAAAGCTGATATTTTCTTCTGACCATGTCAACTTCACAGAGACAAAGGAATGCAAATGTCATATGTTACCTAATAATAATATGTAAGTGCTCATTTTCACTTCAAATAAGTATTCATTTAGGCTTTTATTTCTTGTAGTTTAAGTGCTGGGCTTTTTTTAAAATTATATTAGAAAGGTGAGGAGAGGGCTCAGTTACTGCAATTACTAAGTTCATTATTTTGATACTTCACTTAAATGGGTTGCCATGTGTTTCCTTCCACCCACCCTGCCTAGAGTGGAGGAAGGTGGATCTTATAGTGGAAATAAGTTTAGAAAAATTGCCCAATGTAGTGCAACTGTTACCTCATTTTGGCAGTTGGCAGCTTTCTTGGGTAGATTTTAACTTGAGAGGAATTGGAATAAAACCAGAACCTTCCCACATGCCATGTGACTCCCAGAAATAACAATTCTGTATTGAGCTTGTTAGGAAGAGCTGTGAGCATCTGAGACTGGCTCCCAGTGAAATGTTTGTTCTTCCAGGAGGAAGAAATGAAACCTCTGGCTAGTTACAAACTTTTAAGCATTTTTTCTCAAAATGGTTCAAGTAAATTAAGATAAAAACTAAAGAGATGTCTTCAAGCTCTACTCAATTAGAGAGATTTTTATTTCCCAGAAATAAGAAGGGCCTGTACAATGCTATCATGAGATAGACTTCACCCATTCAAAATAGGAATAGTTGAAACATTTTCTTTATTTTGGAGTAATCATGATTAGGATGGCCTATCCTATGGTGTGACCACTGCCAGATGAAGGATGACATTCCCAGTTATTAGCAGAAGGCCCTAGATGGTGAAGCCTGTTTGGGAAAGGATCTACTCTAGAGTCTGCAGTGGAGGTGGGCACTGAAGCACACAGTGGTACAGAAGGGTCACAGTATCCTTGTTCAGGAGGGTATGGGGTTGATTGGCACTGCTTTGAGAAGATGCTTTTAGTGGCAATTCACGGTATGAAACACAGTGTTTTTCAGAATGCATTTTTAATTACTCTTTGCTGTTATTTCTCTTTAGAGAAAATTTAAGGTAAATACAATTTCAACTAATGAATGTTCTTGTATCTAATTAAAAAGTAGCTTCAAGGTGATTTACTGTGGTTAACCTGTCAGTTAAAAGTATATATTACACTTAATTTAAAATTATTTCTTTATTTTATTCAAATAGTGTTATGGTAGAAAAGTTTATTCTTTGAGAAATCTAATGGAGTGAGCTCTGTTACAAGCCAGCATAACAAAAACCTGCTTCTTAGAAAAAAAATATTTGCTTTTTAAACAAAATGCAGAATTGTTTAACTTCTCAGTATAAAAATGTTATGTATTATCAAGCACTCATTTCCCACTAAAAATAAGAAAAAATATTATGTTCAGCACAGCTTGTAACTTACTCTCCATAAGGTGATGAAGGAACCACTAGTTTCTTTTGATCTTTAAAAAAAAATCTTTGATCATGATGCTTTGAAAGGAAAAATACAATTGAAAGGTTGAGGATAGAGTATTAAGGAATTATATCTTTGCTGACATTCATATTGCATGTGGAGCTAGCATGCCATGTGAATTGTTTGACTTTGTTCAAGCAATTGTTCAGAGAATTACAAAGATTGGTGTAATTTATCCACAAAAAAGAAAAACACTGTGCATTTAATCTTGTAGTGTTTCTTTCCTGGAAAGTGCTTCCTGCTTTCCTATGCTTTAAAACAAACATAAAACCAAATTAAATATACTTGTAGTCATGTTATTTATCTCATTCTTTGTAAATAGAAGAGTGAAAGATATCTTTTGACCATTCTACCTGTCCAAGCTTTAGTTGTTTTGGCATTTGTTGTAAAATAAAACTTGGGAATGCCACAAGGTAATGTGGACTGAGAAGCAAAGTGCCTGTTGCTTACTGGTAAGCACATTTCATAAATAGCCAAAGGCAAATGTTTACTTTTAGAATTTTTTTTAACTTTGTGAATTATTTCTGTTATATTCAAATGTAAATACTATTTAAGAATATATTCAGACTAATAATAAACAAATTCACCTTATGTGAAATAAACTCAATATAAATTAGAATTTTTAAATTAAAACCCTCTACAAATAGGGAAAAAAGTACAGTCTGTGAATTTCATTGCTGCTTCACTAAGAAAAATAGCCAGTAATTAGAAGGTTGGTGTGTGAATTATTTCCCCTCTAAAAAATATGAGATATTCAGTTGTGTTTGTGCAACACATTACAAATGAATGACTGAGTACTTCTAAAATTTTCTGTTCAGTATTATAGTTTTTTTACCTCATACTTTGTTTGATCTTAAACCAGCAGATGGCATTTGTTACTCCATTTAAGTACAGACTAACATATATTTTGTAAACACAGTGTAATTAACCTCAGTATATAGAGAAATCTTGTTTTCTGATCTGTGCTTCTGATGCCTCTGCAGTCCTGCAAGTTCCTGTAGTTGAGATCCCCCTCACTCTGCACAAGGTGTGTTTGGTGAGCTCTGAAATGCTCTCTTAGACGTTCTGCAGCCTCTTGTCCTGTGGCCAGCAGCATCCCCTCTACCTTTCAGCGTTTAATGCCCGTGTTCCACTCTAGCTGCTCTGGGGGACAGTGAGTGCTTCGCTTGTTCCTCTGTGCTGTGGGGTATCTGAATCAGAGCAGGCTGGTGGGAGACGAGGGAGCAGGACCCTCTAGGGCCGCCTGCAGTCTGGTGGGGCACTGCAATACGGGGCTGTGTAGTGGTGAGCACATCTCTGCAGCACTTGGCCAAATGTTTTGTGCTTCAGACTGTGCTTTATGAAAGCCACCACTGTATTCTAATTTGCACTCTCTACTCCTTCAGTCTATGAAAAAGCGCTATCCCTTTTAATAGAGTTACTTTGGGTTTGCTTACCACTACAGCAGCACTTGGCCAAATGTTTTGTGCTTCAGACTGTGCTTTATGAAAGCCACCACTGTATTCTAATTTGCACTCTCTACTCCTTCAGTCTATGAAAAAGCGCTATCCCTTTTAATAGAGTTACTTTGGGTTTGCTTTTTTTCTTATTTGGATATTTTTCTAATTGAACCTAAATGTCATATAATCAAGGAATGCTCCAGTTTTGGAGGAAAACAAAGGTATGAATTTAAAATACTTAGCTCAAGGTGGAGTCATTTGGTTTGGGTTATTTTTTTTCCCTTAGGAAGTGTGCTGGTGATTTAAAATGCAGATTGGCTTCCTGAAAGTGTTACTAAATGTCTCTGGTTACTCTAGTATTTAATATTCTGGTCTTTTACTGTGCAGTACAGATCTGATAGTGAAATCTAGCTGCTAATATTGTAAATAATTGTCACCTACAAAACTTCAGTTTACGCGAACATTCTACTGCTCTTCTTTCTCTTACTTCCTCCCATAATCCTGCATCAAAAAATATCTATAAATATGACTCCAGATCTCTGAGTTAATAATAATTCATGATGTGTGGCACTCTGATTCAGGACACATAATGCTTAATGTGTCCTAGGAAGGAGTTTTTGAACCTAAGTGTGCCTCATATGGGGCAATTCCTTACAAGTTTCTTTAGCTCAGTAGCTAAACCAAGGAAGGACAGACCAAACCTGTAGATTTTGGAAAAAGGAGGGCTCCTCTACCCACAGCTTCCTGTAGCCAAGATCCTCTCCACAGCAACTTTGCACCTGCAGGAGCCTTTATGGTTCCTGTGAAAGGCAGGTCTTCAGCATCCTTGTTCTGATGGAGAATGGCCAGGATGGAAGCAGGGAACTTCTCCTTGGGCCCAGTCAGATACTCAGCAAACTGTCTGCATGGTCCTTCTAATTCAAGAACTTCATCTTACTCATTTTGGATCAATAACCCATTAATGCTCAACGTTAATCAACAGTAGTACTTAGTTTGATATAAATTAGGTGGACCAAAACCTTTATTTGCTGTTAGGTTTTTCAGAGAGGCAGAGCAACTGAGTTAATGCTAAATTGCTTCACAATTTAACCTTGGATTTTAATTTTAAAAGTCCATATACTTACATGTTTTTCCTAGACCTCATTGGTTCAAAAGCAGAAACAGCTTTCTCCTTGTAGATTACTATTTTGTGTAAACACAATAAAAACCATTTACATAGATACTTTCTCTTTTGCTGCAAAGTAAGAGTACAAAACTTCTGATTGGCTGTCCAGCTATCATAAATTGTGCTAGCAAGTAATTACAGAAGGTTATCTGAGCAGTGTGTGTGATTTGGAAGGTCATGGACACCAAGCAGATCTCACCGTTACTTTCAGATCTCCTGTACTTACATGAAAGCAGCTGTTTCAGAGATGGTTGCTGACTAACCTTTGTTTTACTGTGGAACAATTCTGTAATTTTTATTCTCATTCTGCCAGCATCCATCTTGCAGTCTCAAGTGTTGTACTGGCCAGTGTCAGTGAGCACAGCACCTTGAAGGAAGCTGTGAGACAAGCATGGAGCAAGGTGATGTCTCAGGGGAGAAATCCAGTTGTCTTTGGCAAATTGGACAGTTTTGTTGAAGATTTGCCTTTTGTACTGAGAAAGTTCTCTGTCCCCTTCTTGTCAGTGCTAGATGTGGGACTGTGACTACAAGGTATTTGATTTCAAAAAGACCAGATAATGTGTTGGTAGAAATGAGAAAACTTGATCTACTGCCATGGTATGTGTCCACAGCACATAAATGAATCACAACATCTTAGATGATGAATTTGTCAAATTATGACAAGAAAACTGATGGGAAGAGTAAGAACTTTTAGCTTACATATGAAAAGTCAGATGCTGAATTGACATTTTTATTTCCTTTTTTTTACCCCAAGTTCTCACTTATTTTTTTATTCATTTTGTATCATCATAGTTAACAAGCAAACAATGCTGTTTGACCATGTGAGCTTAAATTAATGCTTCCTGATGAGAAGGTATTAAATGTGTACTGCAGTTAAGCTGGTGTACAGTAGATGCCAGTAGAGACCTATGGAGTCAAAATAGAAATATGACTAGTGTTTCCATAGCAACAACTTCCTCCTGGCGGTCCTATTTATAGCAGTGCTGCAGTCCCAGCCTCAGTGCAGCTCTCGCAGGGACTCTCTAGGAAGGGTTAACCTTGTTAGAAAAAATGTAGGCATACAGGCACACTGAACCTGGATGGGTTTGCTTTCTTGTGTTTTATTAAACAATGAGGTTACTGATTGTGTTTACTTTCTTTATGTACGTTTTGAAAAATCTTTGTTTCAAAATGGAGAGCCATTAAAGCTGTAAGCTGTGAGCAAATACTGCTCCTCCTTCCGTGTGTTTAAGAAGAAATGCAACCCAGTGGAATAGTGCTGGATGTACAGTGAAAATCAAAACACATCTGCTTTTTCAAGAGCCTTTTTTTGTCTCTCTACCCATAATTCCTTCTGAAATATGCATGCGTGGCAAGACTCAAAATGGATTGTGTTCAATTACATAATTTCGGATGAAAATGTAGAGGGTTTTTGATTACAAAAGGGCTATCTGTACACTTTGTTTTACATCCTTTTCTCTCAAGGTTTATCTAACAACTAGAAAAATACCACACATATTGCATAAGGCTTATAGCACAGACACTCTAGGTTTTTTTGTATATATCATGTAAAAAATTTGACTTATTAAATGCTTAGAAACTTTATTTTCGAATTCAAAGTGCAACACTTCAATTATTTTCTTTTTATGAAATGTGTTGGCTGTGTCTTTAAACTTACAAACACTTTATTGGTCAGTAAGAGATGAGCAAAATTTGGCAAGATCCCCAAGCTCTTAAAAATGGAGGATCCCTCAGTAATACTTTGTATCAAGTAATTGCTCATTCCTTTTGTAATAAATAATAAATGCTGAAGTTGGATTTTCTTCTTTCATTCTTGAAATAACTGATGCATAAAGGAGAAAATGTGTTTCATCAAGTCATCAATTTTTAAAGCAAATAAACAAACTTTATTTAACCTCTAGGAAAAATAAGTTCTTTATTAGTCACTTATAGGGTTTAAGTTATTTTTTCCATTGATTACAAAAAAAATGCAGAAACTGTTGCAGTATGTCTGTTTAATACAGATAGAGGCCTCCTGTGAAAAAAAAGAAATATTTCCATTTAAAATAATATGTTTTATATTTAAAAGAAGATAAAAAAAGTATTTTTATTTAGAGAACTAGAACATGCAACCAGACAAATACTATTTCAAGATATGGAATTAAAACCTAGATTTTATTTACCTGTAGGTGATCTGGAATTTGGTTTGTATTGTAAACCCATTTTTCTAGGTCCTGTTAAGGAATAGGTTTAGTTGTCTTAAAAACTCTTGTTCTTGATTGCAAGATTCTCAGGGTTAACCTTCATTAAACACTAGAGAATGGTGTTATTTGTACAGTCCTGCTTTGCCTGAATATAGAAAAATGCACACATTATCCTTTAAAAATATTTCAAACGATTTCCAAGTAAAGTTACAACACATGGTAACATGCTGTTACTCAACCATCTGGGTCCTTTGAGGAGAGTTTTCTCTCATTCTTAATCCTTCATTTTTAAGGCTTGACTGGTACAGTACAGTTTCTTCTTAGAAATTGAGAAATATTGTTTTAGCAGAGATTATTAAAAATAAATTGTCCATGTAGGTACCTGGTAGATTTTTTTTCAGCAAGGAGCTGGAAGATCTGTGGCTGTGTCTTGTAACATGCCACAGGGCATCAGCCCCTGGGAAATCTGCCCAACCAATAGGTTGCCATCAGGAAAAGTGTAAATGGCTTTGTTGCCTTTATCAGCTTAGAGGACCACTGTGTTAGCCCTTGTCCTTGGGCTAACACATCATGATGTTGCTTTTTATAAAACTGTGGGAGCATTTTTGCTGAAATACTCTTTATCAAAATATCAGAATTTGCACATGCAATGTTCAAATTCAGAGTTGAATGTCTAGTTTTATGTTACTTGTTGAATGTTACTGCTGTGAGTTTTTGAATGTGTTTTTAAATTTTGCCAAGATTTGGTGGTCGGAAGATAGCAAAAATAAAGTTTCTAAAGAAAATCAACATTTCGGTGTTGACTTTGGCTGCAAGAAATTGGAAGTTTATCTCTTACAGAACAGGAATTTCAGATTCTCTCTTGCATTCTGTTCTTCCTATATAGGATATAATTTACTTGATGTAATAATTAATTGGAAGATCAGCGTGTCAATAAGATGAAAGATTAAGTAAATGGAAATAGGAAGTTCCATCTTTAAAAATCATGGACTTCATTTGAAGACATTGAAAGCCATATGAGATGTGAGTCTGTATGGTAGCTTTTTGTACTGTCATTGGGCACTGCCAATCAATGCCAAGAATTTCCTAGATTAGGAAAGTGTATTACTATCTGTGAAAACGTGACCAGCACTTTCTTTTCATGTTTTATGTGTGCAGAAACTTCTGTAACCGTACACTGGCAGTAGTTCATAAAATTCTGGCAAATTCGGGCTTTCTCTTAGGATTTTTTCTAAGAATTCCTTTTTGGTAACATGTTTTCATTTAAACCACTTACTTCTGTGATGTCAGAGTATGAGTATTGATGATTCTTATTTTGGCCCCTGCCTCAAATGTCCAGGCTAGGCATTTGGGTGCATGAAGAGCCCTGAATTTTGATGGGCAGAGTTGTTCTGTGGCAGTTTCCACATCTCTCCATGGATTAGACATGGCTGGCAGACTGGAACTTAAGTAATGTGAATTTTGTAAATTACTGTCTTTCAGATCAGGGAAACAAAATGTTTTAGTTGAAGACCTGTGTGAAAGATAAGACAACAGTAGTGTAACAACACAGAACCATGGGAGAGCAGAGAGACAGGATAAGCACGCCATCATACCAGGGAGCTTTGTTTCCTGGAGAAAACAGCCAAGGTTAGAGAAAATATGAGTCTCTTGGAAAGAATCACTCAGTGCCCAAGGACTTGTGGTGAGCTGCAGGGGGAGCACATCTGCACAATTCCAGAGAGGCTCTTCAGCTCCAGAAAGATCACCTTGCATGGAATAAGCATCTTGGTGTTGTCTTAAACAATTTTTATACTGTTGTGTGGGAATAGCATGGCCTTACTCTGTTTTGAAGTGTTGGGTTATATATGGCATGGAATATATCCCCTCTGCCTATTTGTGAGCCCTGGTACGGCCAACACATCCTCATGATCTTTGCTACCTCTTGTTTCTGGCAGCAGAGCCTTGAACCAATGGGATGTTGTGGATGTCATAATTGGTCTTGGAACAGAGCAGGTGAAAGGCTGGAAGGCATGAGGTGGCATCCAGAGAAGGTCACAGCACCAGACCCTGATGGAGGAGCAGCCTGAGCACCTCTGCGATAGCTGATGATTACCCGAATTAGCAGATGGCTGTGCAGAATGTAGGCATTTCGACAGTTGGTTCCAAATTTTGACCAGGGACTGGAGAAAGAAGTTACATTTCCAGAGTATCTGGAGCCTGCAAGCACAGGGCATTC
>NW_005054336.1:415718-444860 GCF_000277835.1 Geospiza fortis
CTGGGCTTTGTGTAGAGTCTAGAAATGTAATGGGTTGTGCTGGCTGAGGCCAATCACAAGTGTAGCAGTGCTCATGAGGAAGAATGTAGCCAAATTTGTAAAATCTGTCTGTTGGCATTTTTATTGTTTTATCACTGTCATGGGCAGTTTGTCAGCATGAGGGTTTTTTTCTGAGGCACAGGGCTGTTATGAAATGGTTATATAATGTCCAAGGGTGGGTATCTGCTGACATTTGAAAACTATGCAGTGAGAAGTATGGTGGTGAAAAATGAGAGGTATGTCTTTAACACGTGTTGACTGTAAGACAGGAGACAGATTGTGGAAAACATATTTCAATCTTTCTTAAGAATAGCCTAAAGTTTTAAAAAGACACATTGTAGATGTGCAGAAATAGATGTGTTTCCATTTTCACAAAAACGAATATTTAGTATTACCCATTGTAAGCATGCAAAATTACATAATTTGCAAATAATTATAGTGTTAAATACAGCTTTCAGTTTCTTTTCCTTATATTTTGTGCCATTAAAAGTTACACTTTCTAGACTTACTCCACAGTTGAAAATACTAAGATTTCTTGTGAAAGAATGAAATCTTATCAGCAAAATTTAAATGTGTTTGGTTCATTCGCAGAATAAGTAGAACCCAGTTTGAAAAAGTATAATGCAGTTGTGTTTAAATGTGCAATAGAATTCAACTTCTTCACTGATTTTATCCACAAAGGAGGAAAATAAAAAGGTTTTTCTTCCTCCAGTAATAAAATAAGTTTGTTCAGTAACTTCCTTGCTTAGGAAGTTGATTAGTTGAAAGCATGAGATTACTAAAGATTAGATTCCAGCTGGTTATGTTTGCTGTGATGATGTGGTACTCCATCTTAAAAACAGGGGAGGAACTGCAGAATAGTTACTTTTGGTTTTTTTCACGTGTGGTTGTGGTAAATGAAAAAAATGCCTATCTACTTTCTGATCTTCTAGACGGGTTGTTTGTAGTACTCTAACATAATAAAGTATGAAGTGTAATGCATTAAAAAGCTATGAGAACACATACTAGCAAAATTATTGCTTGTTTGTTTTTTAAAAAACAAAACACTTTTCAATGTACATGAAAAGAAACTTTTCACTGTATAAGCCAGTACATCATAGAGCTCAGTACATCATAGAGCTTTTCTTAACAGGAAGTAGAAGAGAGTCGTGGTTAGCAAACACTGCAGGCAGGAAGCTCGGCACATGCATAGCTCTGAGTGGCGCTGGGGCGTCCAGCTCCCTTTAAATGTCTTCTCTTATGCTGTTGTGAGTCCCTGGTGTGTGTAGATGGCAGGGCACAAGGAGGTCCCTTGCAGCCAGGGCACGGCCACAGCGCTGCAGAGACTGGAAGGGTTTGCTAACCGCCTCTTCCATAGGCACTCCAAGAATGGTGCGCATGAGCAGAGAGCGGCTCTGGAAAATGAGAGCCAGCAGTGCTCTGAGTACACTGTCCAGTGGGATGCATCAAGTAAGTGTGGGGAGGGGTTTGTTTCTTTTATAGGTGGCTGCTCTTCAGTTTGCCTCGTGAATGAAGTGTGAACACTGATGTGTGATAGGTTCCGGGGCACTTTTGTAATTCGTGACCTGAAGTTATTAATGGGAAGAAGAGCATATTGCATCAGGCAGGGGGAAGATGGGGGCTGGTTCATGGACTGGTGGCTGGCAGGAAAATTTATCATGCATTCCTTTTTCTTTCAGAGCACAGTTGACTTGTTTTGGCAAGCCCCCACTCCAGTTCTTACTTCTAAATTACTTATTTTCAAATTAAATTAGTGAGTTCAGCAGATGTAGAAGACTCTAACTAAAGACTAGAATATTTAAACTTCAAAATAGGCAGACATTGCTGTGCAGATTAAAATTCTAATTAAAGGGATTTTCATTATTCATAGTTTTATTTTAAGGGATATATACATCAGAAATGGTCGATATAGCGGTAAACAATATAAAATTGAGTTTGATTTTAACTATTACATATTAACTTAGTGTGGGAATGCTGATTAGCTTTAATTTCTTAATTAGTGAACAGTTTATAGTATTATTTGTATGGATTAAAATTTTTCATGGTTGTATTTTGAGCAATGAAAAAGATTTCAAAAAGTCACAATCTAAATAAATTGACATTTGATTTTCTTTTTAATTTTAAAGCTGTGTAGTATTTTGCAAAGCAATTCTTGTCTCTGGTTAAATACTCATTTTAAAATGTTACAATATGGTAATTTATGATAATTTCGTTCCAAATTTCAGATTCATTGATGGATTTGAGATAGCACAATTATTTCAGTTGAAGATAGGCCATGTTGGAAATTCTCAGCATCACAGTATTGCCATGAAGAAAATCAGCATTTATACTTCTTACTTGAAATTTAAATTATTTTATGAGTAGGTAGTGAATCTATTCTCAGAGCATAAGCCGTAAACATGGAAACAAAAAGGTGTTAATGCAGTGATCTAAAATAGATTAAATCTAGGTCTCCCAAATGAGACAGGAAAGAATTGACTCGTTTTGTTGGGAAGATAAATGATGAAAGTGCATAAATTCTGGGCTTTCACTTCTCCATAATATTTTCAGCTTGGTAAAAATAGGCACATACTTGTGTTTATGTAGAAGGTCTTTTTTATGTAAATAGCTGTTTGAAAAAAAAAAAAAACACTGAAGCATTTTGGTTTATATAACATGAAAAAACCCATGGTAATGACCTACTGACACTCACAAATTGCGACCTGTTTTGTACAAGTTTCTACTTTCTTCCCCTCTTCATAAGGCAGGCTTCCTAGTGTGACATGTTTGATGAGGAAATGGACTGTTGTGTCTCTTGATAAACATGGTGAAAATGACTGTTCTGTGCTATTTTAAGTTGTAATTAAGCAGAACAGTTGCATGCAGTTTTCTGAGCTGAAGTTGTTGAGCTGGTAACTAAATGGTGGGTGACTATGTAGCTTTGGTTTTGGGATGAAATTCTGAATCTTCATCCTGAAACTCTACCTTCAATCTCTAGATTATTTTTAAAAAGTAATAATATAAATTACTGTAGGTACTCATGAACTGAGTTCACATTTAAAGGTTCTCATTTTGCTACCACTGAAGTCAGACTGATAGAGAAGAAAAGGAGTACAGTGGAGGAAGTGTTTCTGTCTACTCCTGACTTCTAATTAGATCTTCAGAAAAATACATCATCACTGAAAATAGTTTGTAAAACATGAAAGAGAAACAAGGTGTTTGGGGTTTTTTGTTAATTTCATTTTGGTTGGTTTTGTTAATTTCATTTTGGTTGGGGGTCGTTTTGTTTTGTTGTGGGGGGATTTTATATCCAAGAGTGCAATGTCATAGAATTGCCTAGAGTCACTGAATTAAGCTTGTAGATTAATTTCCCAGATAGTTTATTGAATAAGCAGTGTTTGAGAAACATGCTGGTGTTTGTCTTGGAAGGATATTTGAGTATTCCCAATTATTCTGCCTATATCACTGGAACTTAAAAACATTAGTGTAAAGTTTAAGGTGAAACTACGTAGCAGACAGCATGAATTACTCTTGAAATTCAAGACAAAAACATTCTAACTCCTGGAAAAAAAACTGCAAAGCAACTTCTCAGAGTTTTTGTTGTTTTAGGCTTCAGCTAGAATCCATTTGAAAAGGAAGTGAATGTATTTGTATCTTCTGGTGTAATGAAATACAGTAGCAGCTCTGTTTTTTTACAAGCGGTTTCTGCAGAAGCTCTGGGGTTGCTGAAGGGGAAGGAGCTGCTGCTTGTTTGGGTGGACTTTGGTTGTCAGTTACTGTTGTCAGTGTTATGATTTGAATAAATTACCATGTGGTCTATGGCCTTTGGGGATTTTCAGTGGTTGGGTTTGAAACTTAACATCTTTGCTTTGTTATTTTGATATATAAAGTGTACAGTTTCTCCGACTTGCCTTGGATACTTGGTTGATGCATGAAGTTAATGTGTTTTGTAATGTCCTCAGAGTCCAGTAGGGCAGAGGTGACTCAGGGCACCACAGGCCTTGAAATATGTTTTAAAAAGTTGACTGAGCACACATGTGATGGTACAGCCTGAACTGGTGACCTGGTCAGTTGTGCTGCACTGCCTAAGGGTGAAAGGGACGTGATGGGAGCCTTCAGAATGATGCATTTCATTCTTTGTTTAGAAGTCTTGACTGTGACCACTTGCAACTGTATGGAACCTACATTTTGGTTTTTGCTTTGTTTTCTTAGTTGCATGTAGCTCTTTCAAAAATTGAAATGCGAAAGGAAAGGAGAACAAGGATGCTTGATTTTGAATGTAGAGACAGTAAGATCAGTGTGTCTTATATTCTTGAACCAATAAAAGTGTTTTCCAAATCTGCATAAGAATATCAACAACTTGGATACCTGAAATGGTCAGAAGGGTCACCACTAGTGCATCTGCCATCTTCATAGTCTCTAAATTGAAAGTGGATGTGAGATAAACAATCAAAAGAATATAATTTGATCTCTGATTCAAAATAATACCAGTATACTTCCAAACACAGTAGAATGATTTCTAGAGATTTAGCTGAATAGTTACTTGTATATGTGTGTAGAGAGAGAAAAACACATGTTAAATATGAAATAATGTACAGAGCATACTGTATGAATTGCTTAAAGCTTTAGAATAACTACTAGTTGGGTACAAGTCAACAGATAATTCTGGTCTAAGGTTGCCATGGAAACAACCAGTGCTTGATATAATTGAGAACATCTTAAACCCTCCTGGTGTTTGCATGCTTTTTTCCCCTGCCATTTTGAGTTGCTTTAGACATGAATAGGTAGCATTGGTCAGAACAGTAGTAGTTAATGAGCAAAACCAAATACCTGTGTCCTGAATATTGATTTTGATATCCTACTGGTATCTCGTGCTTTGTAGTTTTTTGCATCACAAGGAGCTCATAAGGAAGAGCAGCTCTCTGGATTCTGTGTGCTCTCTTTCTGGTTAGTGTGTAAGTGTATTTAGAGATTGAAGCACTGATTTGGTAGAGATTAACATATTTCATCAACTGTTGGATTAATATTTGGAGCAATATGTTTCTGAAAACTAGCTCTTCAGCATGAATGGTAAGTCTTTTCTATTCCCTTTTGACATGTTTTTTGTTCTGTCTTCACAATCAGGGAAAATCTACCAGCTTTCCCTTTCTTGTCTGCAGAGCTGCATCGGCTGCTGATTTCTTTGTTTTTGTAATCGACTCGCTGTGGGTTTCTATGTAAAATTATTAGTCTCAAAGATTTGCAGTTTTTTATTAAACAGTTTGCTTTGCATGACTGGTATTTAGTGTTTTAAATATTATTTTAAAGCTTTCTTTTAGAAATACCTGATTTGTACAATTTTGTAATTGAATATATACATCTCTTCACTTAATTTTCTGTGTCACTCATAGTAAATTATTTTCTGTGAATTTTTACAAATCAGAAAGGCCTTCTGAAATTATTGTAATCATCACCTGAAAAATCTAAACGGGCTTTTGTTTTTCATCTGAACCAGCTTATTCTGCTATTATTTTAGTCTTCCAAATGCTGGGATGGCAAAATAGTTGAGGTCATTCATGGAAGTAAGGGAGGGGAGTCTCATTTGAAATGAGATACTGCAATAGATCTAGTAAACTTATCAGGCAGGTATTTACTTTCCAAAACCACTGTGACTCGTTATTATAATGTACTTCGAATATAATGGGGTTATGAAGTGCTATAGTCTTACTTGTAATATTATTTAAAGTTATTTTTTTCAATATATAGACTGTAAATCTGTTTTCTTAGAAAAATATATCCTGTGCAAATTGTTTTCAAAAAGCCCAAATATGCTAGTTTCCGGAGTGATGCCTTTTTGTTTCAAACAGATAGTCTGGAGCTTTGGAAAATGACTTGAGACAGAGATTTTTTGACAAGAAAGAGCAGTTAATCATGTATGTGGAGTGTTTGTGTGCATGTGTGTCTGTGTGGTTTTGCTTAATGCTACAAATTTAAAGGACCATTTTTACAAAGATTTCATTTGTGTGCATGGCAGGGAGGAGTTATCCCACTGCCTTACCTAATATCAGCTTATCTATACTTATCTCATACAAATGTGTTGAGGTCATCTTCCCCAGAATGGAAAGTGTGGCTGTCATTTCCTGGGTGTACAAAGTACAAATGTCAAAACCGATGCAGTTATTAAGGCAGTGTTTCAGTACTTTGTACCTGCACGATGGAGATTTGTGGCACAGCATCATTCATGGCTGTTTGAATAAACCCAAATGCAGGCTGTCCCTGAGAGTGCTGTCCCAGCCCCGGGTGTGTGCTCCCCACATCCCTGCAGGGATGCTGGCAGGTGGGAGCACAGCATGGACCTGCTGTGGCCACATTGCCCCGCAGGGACACGATGGCGTCCCGGCGTCCCCGGCACCACCTGCCCCCGCTCAGCCTCGGGGGAGGGGGGGAAGCAGCAGCCTCTGCATTTCCTCCATGTCACAGCCACCTCCTCTGCTCATGGAGAGGTCTCTCCTGGGGTCAGAAAGTCTCCACTTTTCACCAGCCGGTACCAGGCTGGCTTTTCCATCACGTTTTCCTCTGTTTCTCTTGCAGTTAGGTCATAGCCTCCATAGGAATTGAGAATTGTGGAAGTCAGCTCTGTGAATTCTGAGTTTTGGGGTTTTGTTTGGATATTCTCTTATGATTTATGAGTCACAAAGGAATAAATTTCACACAGGCTAGGTGAGAAAGAGGTTACAGTTGTTTGTAACCTCAACAATTATGTTGGTTTTTTGTTTGTTTAGTGGTGGGGGTTTTTGGGGGGCTGGTGGTTCTTCTTAGGGTTGGGGATTTTTTCTTTCCCCTGGGGGTTTATTCTGCAATTTGCATCTGTAGATTTTATTCATCTTGACATGCAGGCTCCCAGTTCTATTAAAACATAGAAATAAATAGGAACAACTTTTAACAGGTGTTGATTCCCAATCAAAAATACCTATAAATTAGTCTAATTTTGACAAGGGAAAGGCAACTATCTCCTGCTCCATCAAGTTTAAGTCTTTGCTGTAAACATTTCCCTATTTAAACCACTTATGCTTTTCAATGCATTTTTGTGGCTGGCTTCACTGCAGCAGTGTTACATTACACCCTGTCAGCGGATAAAATCAGATGCTTTCCTTATGAAAGACGGCCAAGATACAAGTGAAACCTTGATGAAAAAAATATGTATTTTCTTCAATTGCAAGTACAAGTGGCTAATTTTTTCCCCTTTTATTTGTTCCTTTTTTTTCCCTCCCCAGAAAAGGTCTGGTTATATGCTTAGATTTTTTGTTTTCTAGAAAGACTCAAAGGAAAAGGTGGTTTTCTGTTTCTTTGGAGTTAGACTTTTGTTTTGAACAGCTTGAACAGATAAAACTGTAAGGTCAAGTAACTAATAGCCCCAGCTCCCAGGGGTGAAAGGTATAGTCTGCTAAATCTTCTGTTTCACTAAGAATAGGCTTAAAATTCGGAAGTGTCACTAATTACATGATTGGGCTACTACTTTCCAATACTGCAAATAGAGGTAATTGGTGATACAGACATTTGCATTTAAAATACAGATGTGTATGGAGACAGATGGAGCAGTACATGGAAAGGGCGTGAGCCACACTGATGCACTCTGCTGAAATATTGCCCAGTTTTGTGCACACTAGAGCATAGGCATGTGTAAGGAGTGAAGGGTGAAGGGAGGGAGTATAAATATATTGGTTATGTGCACTGAGAACATTTCTAACAGCAAGGGACAATAAGCAGCAATTGATTTTCCCCACTGCTCGAAAGATTGTAAAAAATGGAAGGATGCCATGGAATTTCTGGGTGCCAGAACCACGTATCTTCCTATGTGTGTCTCATGGGTCTAATGCTTTCTTCTTTTCAAAAATTCCCTACTGTTACCCATTACCCTCTGACAGCAAACTACAGCAGTTTCTTGGGTGTTAACTTGGGTTTGTGTTTTATTCTAATTCTTGTACAAAATATTTGAAAAAGACAAGACAAAGGCTGCTGCATTTACATAATTCATAAAATACATCCACAAAGCGAACAGTCCCTCACAGTGCTTGGTTTGGGGTAGAAGCAAAAAATGAGAGTAACAGAATTGAGACTTCTTCCAAAGGAAAGGGTATTTGGTATGTTGTAATCTTGAACTCTGACTTTAGTCACCATTACATTACTTATGTATATTTTTTTATCAGAAAGATTTGGTTTTTGCCCTCGTTTTTAGTTAACATCTCAAATTGTTTATATATTTGTTGCTCGTTATTCTGAGAGTTTCTGTTAGTCATGCTGTTGTAGGCCAAAGTTCACAGAAGTTTCCCAGCTTCAATTGTGGAGGTTCTTACGGGTAGTTTTGTAACTTGCACAATGTTTTTGGTGGTTTTTTCTTTATTCATCTTTAGCTGCTGACAGATACCCCAGCCCATTAAGAATTAATGTGGTTTAATTTCTTCAGCTTTTTTTTTTCAGGATTTGCAGTTCAGTTCTATGCAAGTTTTATGCATGCCTCTATGCCAAATAAGTGATGAATTTACCCAGTTTCTCTCTAAAATCTCATTCTTTATCAGAATGGATAATAAGCATTCTTACCTGCTTTTTACTTGCCTTAATCCTGAGACAAACAAAAACTTGTTATTCACCCAGTGTGTTGAATTGTGAAATGCGTTTATTTACATAAGACTTCCTTATTCAGGAAGCCAGTCTCTGCTATTTAAGGGTATAAATGAACTTCTCCTGCTTGGCTGGTTACTGCAGGCAACCCTTTCCTGTAACTATTGAAAGCATGTTCTGCAGGAGCTATGTCAGTGCAGCAATGTGTCAGAAGCTCAGATCTTGTGAGGAGATGAAGATCTATTTTGCTGATTTACAGCTGTGAAGATGTCTTGCTGATCCCAAAGTATCTATATGAGAATTTTTGTGGAGTTTTACTAATGCAAGGGCTGGAACAAGATAGCTTGTGGGAAGTGGGCTTACACGAGTACCCATAGACCAAGATTGGTGCATCTACTATTATTTTTGTGCCTTGTATTAAATATTTGAAAAGAAAGAAAAAGCAACAAAATAGTTTATCTTCTCAAGTAACTTTTGAAATGCATCCATACAGTGAACAGCCCCTGCAGTTTTTTAGCTTGGAGTATAAGGAAGAAGATAGTTGAGTAAAGCTTCTAAAGGTTTCTTTTAAAAGGAAGGGGTATTTGTGCAGGAGTGTGTGTGGTATTATTCCCTGCTTGCAGGGAATTCGTTAGTAAATATGCAGATAAGATCAACTACCTGCTTACTGTTATGATTTATGTTTACTGTTGCTAATAGTCTAGCCATAAAGCCTGGTCTTAGGGATAGCTGCATGGCAGTATGTTATCCTTTGTAGTCACTGAACTGCTGCAAAGAGGAAATGTGGGGCAGTGATATGGAGAGGGAGGTGGGTGCTGACCCATTGGCCAGAATCTTAATGGTGCAGAGAGCTTAACTAGAGGGAATCTGCAGCAGGTGCTGAAAACATTTTTCTTGGTAAGTGGTTTTGACTGTAAGAGGAAAATCTGATTAATTTGTGAATTTGTATTAACTACTAGAATTTGCTAAAAACCTTTACTCAAAAATGTGATAAATTTACAAAATACTTCATAGTAGTGCCCTAGAAGATGTTGTTCTTGGAACTCATTCTTAAACTGTATTCTTTTTTTTCTCCCCACATGGTAACCATGGAAATATATGTACTGCAGGAACAAAAAATGTTTGAATTTTGACAATTGTCACACCATTTTCAGCTTTCTTTGTTGTATTGTTAATACCTGTTATATTTCACACAGGAATGTGGTCTTTTACACTACAGGTCCTGTGATAGTTGTAACATTTTAGATTATTTGCTGGATTAAGTTCAACCACAACTATAGGGGATGGTACTGCACAGCTGCAGCATAATTCCTGATTGCCTACCAAGTACCTCAGTGTATGACAATTGAGTATATTACATCTTAAGATTCTTCAGTTACATGTTAGGATTCTTCACATAGATTTTTTTCTGTATGAACAAATTTTTTAAATGGAGAGTGTTATGTACTGCATTTGAAAGTAATTGTATTAAACACATAATTCAATATATGAATTATTGTATTGAATAATGGAATTATATTGAATAATGGAATTATTCAATACAATAATTGAAAACCAATAACTTGAATTTAGAATTATTTCTCAGAAGCCTTTTCAGCAGTCCAGGGTGATGTGTTCATGGTTCTGTCATGGTAGCACAAGCTGATAACCTTTCAGAAAAGGAGCAGTTCTGTCCCCCATATTTGCCCACTCACCTCGGGAGAAACATTCATGAGAAGAGAAGAGGGAGCTGCTTCTCTGCTCATTCCCTGCCTTCTGCCCATTACTTTTTAGTCTGGGGTGGATCCCTGACCTGTTTTGCAGTCAGACACAAGAATGCTTTTGCTCTTTCAAGGAAGGGCATTAGAGAAATGCAGGAGTGAGTAACTGTGGGAGGACAGGACTGATGTGGGGGTTTTTCCAGCCCATACTGAACACTGAACTGTAGCCTAACAAACCAAACTGCTATTTCTTGGACTTTAAAGCCTCAAATCACATGGATTGTTGCAAGAGAGGAAGCAGATTTACAAATGTGTCATCTCCTTCAATTAATGTTTCAAGGACGGGAAGAAGGTATGAGTGAGACTCCTTTCATTAAGGCAAAGCCTAGTTTTAATATATTCCAGAACTAATTGAATGCTAGTTCTAACTGATCCATTTAGAGAATTAAAACAAAAACCTCAACTCTAATCCATCAGCAAAAGCTTGCTAATAGCTCTTTAATTTGAAAGGGAAGCTTGGGTAATAAAGAGGGGTGGCAGCCTGAAGGACCAAAATACCTAAAGTTGGGGTGGAACAGGTCTCAGCCACCAGGAATCTGCAGGAGGCTTTGTCACATCCTATACGTGGATGCTCAGATGAAGATATTCTACTTGTCAGCATTGAGGAAGTCTTGCATATCATTATTACTTCAGGATTTGAATAATAGATCCTAGGTTGGATCATAAGTTTTGGTTAGCTGCTATGGTGCTTTTGGCATTTATCTTCTGTTGAGAGAGAAGTTGCTTATTAAAGTATGTGTTTGTAAATTTCGATTAACATTGGGTCAGGAGGCGCTTAATCTTTTAGATTAAGAAAGTGGAGCTTTATCTCATGTATATTTTTTTGTGGAAAATGATTCAACTGGGTCATGGATGCATGTACAACTCTGCTGAGCCGTGCTAGTACAAGATTTGATTGTGTTTGTGACTGAAACTACTGCTTTGCATTATACATTTGACTTTACTGATTTACATTATACATCTTGGGTGGGGGGTTAAACAAAATTTCGGGGATTCATGTCATAAGTGACTGTTATTTGGGTTTGGTTCTATCTCCCCAGAGTACCCCTGTTATATTTTTTGGCACTATCAGGGTTTACCACCTTTGAAGCAGTATTTAAGAAAAGATCAAGGGAGAAAGACTGAGCATTGGATTTGAAAATGAAATTAATTATATTGTCTATAATAAAATTAGAAGGAAGTCAGTCTGACTGTGGCAGTTGTGTCCAGTAGAGTATCTACTGCTCAGAATTCAACAAAGATCAGTGTTATCTCTGATGGCTGAAAACCTGGCTCCTGTTCTGATGTGTCTTAATCTGTCACATCTCTTGTACAGGCTGTTGCTGTGTAGCCAGCCAAGAAAAGTGGTGAACTGGGTTCTTTACAGAGCTCTTAACTGTTTTAACTTTGCTTTTATGAAATCCACAAAATACTGTTTTGCTCAAAACATGAAAATCATGCACAGGATTAAAATAAGATTTTTGCCTGTGTTTGAAAATTGAGTTGTAATGGATAAGATCAATTTGTATTTTACAATTGCTGCACACTTTAAATTAACTCCTGAATGTGCTCCTACAAAGATCAGATTCTTGTGCCTTCTTCTAGTTTTTAGGCACAACAGCTGTAATTGGTCTTAATTTACTGTTTTTTCCTGTTTGTCTCCCTTTTTTCCATGCCTCTCTCTTTTCCCATTTCTTCTCCTTTCTTTCCACTATTCTATAGAAAAGTTTACAGTGTACAGTTAGATAATTAGGGCTTCCATTTTAATAGTAAGCTTATATTCAGTGAACAGCAAGCTTAATTCAGTTAATCAACTAATTAGTAGATACATAATTCTTACATGATCATGTAGCTACTAGGAACTATCTGGTTTTGTATTTCAGCAAATGGGCTCTTTCAGAACTGCTCTATGTGTTTGGCTCTTTATTTCTGGGGAGTGTTGGATTTTGGGTTTTTGGTTGTTTGGTTTGGATTGGGTTGATTTGGTTTGGTTTGGATTTTTAACTGAAGCAAGGTTCTTACCCATTTCAGCTGGTAAGTTGGTTTGCTCTGCACCACCTGTGTTTACCATAATTAGTGTTTAAAGAGAAATATGAAGTCAAAATGAGATAAATGATAAATGAGATATTCAGTGGATGCAGTTCATTGATCTAGCCTTGGCAGAAACAAGGCAGACTCCTTGCTGGTCAGCTCTTCACGAGAGAGCCGGTGCCTGTGCTCATTGCAGTGTTCAAACAAGGTGGACTTGCCCTCAACCAGGCTTGTATCACCCGGACTTTTTTCACCCACCATTTTCATATTGTGAGAAACAAATTGTTTTGGTTTTGTTGACAGTCTGTTTCAGTGATACATTTTAGTTTGTGCTTTGAAGTGTTTTCCAGCTATTAAATGGTTAACTGGTGCTCACACTGCTTCATCTGAGTGTATAATAATACTTAACACTTAGCTGTGTTCATTTTGAAACACTTGCCAGGGCAGAGAAACTTTATTTTGAGCCTTTTAATGTTATTCCTGCTAATCAAAAGAGAAATATTTAAAAATTTAGACAACAGGTTAATGGTGTAAGAATGGGACTTAGAACCAGAATCAGAAGCTTCTCACTTGCATCTGAAATATGGTACCATAACCACAGGATTCACTGAGATAATATCTATATACATCTTGATAAAGTTTAAGGCTATAAATACTCTTTTTATAAAAATGAAATATACATATACATTTACCACAGTCTCTTCATACATATTCATTTTTCCATTAAATGATTTAATTAAATAGCCCATTTAACTCCAGACTTCAAATGATTATATTACAGTTTTGGAAGAAAATTTGAATTGTATTTTGATAAAGGGCATTTTAAATACCAGACAGAGATTGGCATTTAGCACAGCAGATGGGGGTTTGTAGTGGTGCCCAGTGTTTAGTCTTAATCAGTTTAGTTCTTGCTTTCTTGCTGTGAATCCTAGCCAAATACTTTTTTTTCCCCCTTACAAAAAAAATTCCTGGCTTGCTGGCTCTTGTGGGAGATGTGATTGAGAATAACAAATACTGTGCATGTGGGAGGTGGGAGAAAGGCAGAGTAACTCATGGTAACTCTCAGGACTGCTCCATCTGTGACCCCTTTCCCTCTGCTGTCATTGCAATCCTGCAACTGAGAGGTCCTCACCCTCTTGAT
Organism: Geospiza fortis; assembly: GCF_000277835.1. Classification (NCBI taxonomy): domain Eukaryota; kingdom Metazoa; phylum Chordata; class Aves; order Passeriformes; family Thraupidae; genus Geospiza; species Geospiza fortis. The sequence goes on from NW_005054336.1 coordinate 429,246, forward strand.
TTTTTTTCAGGAACTTGCTTCTGATTCACTTGCCCTTAAACTGTGTTTTAGGTCAAAGTATTCATTACAGTACTCATACCCTTAGTTAACAATGTTTTTATAAGCATGTTAACTTTTCATGGAAACGATCAGTAAAAGAAGCAAACATATTGTGAACTGTGTGAATATACTAATAGAGACCAATCCCTTCTTTGGGGTGGGCTCAGGGGTGTTTCTGTTTTGCATGTAGCAGAGTTGTTTCATTTGTTTGGGTTTTGTTGGTTGGTTTGCTTGGGGTTTTCTTTAATTCCTCCTATGCTGGCATTACTTAGGAACCTCTGGATGTTGGGTTCCTCTTCCCTTAGAACACTGTTCTAGCAGACTTTCCTGCTTATCCTCCTGTTGCCTTGCTTCCAAGTACAGCTCTCCACAAGGCTCCTGTCATATGCAAGGGAGTGGCTGAGGCCTTGTGTTGTGGTGGTTGTAGCACTGCTTCTGACTAAGGTGAACCAGAGCAGGCAGAAGTAAGACTGCTTCAAGTCATTCACTTGTGGTCCTTGGCCATTATTCTATTTCTTCCCACCTTCTGAATTTCACCAGATGTCCTGCTTTGGGTGTTTGCACTGCATAGAACCTGCCTCTCCTGCCAAGGCTTGCTCATGCTGGTCACAAAGGGCTGGGTTTGTGCTGTGTGTTTGTGCTTGCCTGATCCCTGGACAGCTGGTGGGTGCATCCTCTCTGCTTCCAGCTGGTGTCCTTCCTGCCATGTTCAGCTGTTTCTGCTGTGGTCCTTGTTGTGCTGGTGCTGTTACCTGTGCTTTGCTGTCTCCTTCTAGTACCTTCCTTTCTTGAGCAGCAGCTCCTCCTACTTTGCTTTCAGCCTCCTGCACTCCACCTTCCACTGTACCAGCAAACCCAGTCTGAGCAGTGTTTGCTGCTGGTCTGTGCATACCCTCCTTGCCCCACTCTCATCTTCCCTTTGCTCAGCCACAGACAAGTGATCCTTCCTCTTCAGTGTTTATGGGAACCTGTATATCCATATGCTTAGCTCCTTTTTTCTGACAGCCTTACCAAATTAAATCATGCTCATATGGTGTCCGTACCAGATCCCTGTGTACATTCCACTTTGCATACAGTAACTTCAGCTGTGCAGTTTAGACTTCTCCAGTTGCTGTTATTGGGTAATAGGGCTGAAATCCGATTGAGATTTTTTTTTTTTTTTTGGAGACTGCTTGCCACTTCTTTGCTATCTACCACATGCCATGCAATTCACACATGCTGTCTTCTGGAACAAAGTGCTAAGTAGTGGGAAGATCACCCGATTACAGGTTTTATTGTGATCCAGCATGCTGTGATGAAGATAGATACACTATTGTTAGCAACAGTTCCGTGGATGTGTATGTCTTGGAATAGCTTAATAATTAAAGATGCCAACTTGATCTCCTGAAGTTTTCTAAGCTGTGGTTATTTCTGTGATGCATCATCTTTTTTTCATACTGATTTTAGCTGCCTTTGGTGATTTTTTTTCTTTCTTTGCTCAAACATTCTGTGATTTAACATGAGTCATTCTGTCTGTGTGGGAAAGGGCTGGTTTATTGCAGGGTCTGTTCTTGAGTGGGGAGGGGAAAGGGTGGAATGTATTTGTGTTTTCTATGTGTTTGTTGTGGAAATGCATAAAACTTTTTTTTCTTCTTCTCTTTCTTTCCTCTCTTCATCATCTCATCTGTGTGGGTGAATGTTCCTGCAAACCCTTGGGGAACCTATAGAGACGTTTGGTATGCTCATTCCTTCATTAGTGCCCAAAGTCACAGATGCTAGGTACAGTTTAGACTAGAAAAGCAAACAAGAGCCACATCATCACAATGTAAGGTGGCTAAAAATGTGCACTTGGGGAAAACCTCTAAGTCATCATCTATTACACCTATTTGTTTGCATCATCACAGTAACACCAATGGCCACTGCTACCCAGTTGGCGTAAATTTTGATTCTGCACTTGAAAGTAGAAATTAAATGTGTTCTCCTCTAGCAAGAGCTGCTGTTTGGTGCTTGAGAGATAATTTTCAAAAGTTCAAATTCCAAGTAGTGTTTTGAGAAATGACTGAAGTGCATGCACTTAAATTGCCTAAGTTCTATTTGAAAGCACCTGTGGAATTGTGTTGAGGTGTAGGAGCCCAGGTGACCTCTGAAAGTGAGAACCAGGCATAATTCAATGTACTCTGTCATTAGGAAGAAATTGATTTTAACAAAACTGAGCACAAAACATTAAACTGTTTTTAAAAGACAGTGATTTTCAGATAAGTTATTACCCTTGGGTAGCTTTATTTTGAAAATGTGTGTTCAATGCTGCTTTCTATGAAAAGAGGGCCAAAGTAAAGTAGAACAATGTAGGAGTTTTGTTGCAGGAGAGCTTGTGGCTTAGTGGTATTCTAGAAATGAGAGATTTTTCTCATGAATCCACAATTTGAATATTTCCAGCTGGATCACATTTAGTTCATAAACAGCATTCTTTATTCCATAAGTAGAACAGAGATAAAAATGACTGTAAATGTCATTGTATATTTTTATAAATACTGAATAGTCATACTTCAATGTGAAATAAGCAGCAACTTAAAATATTTATTTATATGAACAGAGATGGCATGAGGGATATTTAAACATATGTACTGTAATAACATTAAAAAAAGCAATTACTTTGTGTTGTGGTTGTGCTATGTAGTGTTAATGTTCACTTCCAAGCTACAGCCACTAAAGTTTGAAGGCTCAGCTTTTTGATAATCTTAATGATTTTCCTGGGTTTTTTCTTGTCATTAAGAGAAAATATTTGTGCTACTTTGACATAAATTGATGTTTGAAAAACTATATCATTATTCCTCACTTGATCAAGTCATCTCGGTTCTCCTAATGGAAGAAGGATCATCAAACATGAATTTGGACATTGCTAGTTTCCGGTTTTTGTGTTGAAAATTATTTCATGCCACAGGAAATCCTGTCCTGTCTTCAAATTAGGATAATTAAAAGTCATTACATGAATAACCTCTATAACTTATAAACAAAGGAAATATTTTCAACACACAGGATAAATACGTTAACATTTTTTGCTGATTAGCCACTAAAATATTTTTAACTCTCAGTTAGTTTTAATACCATTTTGCCAGTTTCTTTGATACAAACTGTGTTTTTATTGCTCTTCTTAACCATAAGTTTAGAGTACTGAATATGTTCCTCCTCTGTGATATTGCTTGTTTCTCTTCAAATAACATTGCTGAGTGGATATTATGCTTTAAACACTTTTCTAATGTTGAGAAAAGCCAGAACTTTTGACAACTACAAAATTACCATTTTACTTAGTGCTCCATCAGAGCCAGTGGTAGTGGGAGCTGTAAACCTCCTTTGAGTGTTTTGTGGTAATCAAGTCCCATAGCACACCCAAGAAGGGGGGAAAAAAGGAAAAAATTTATTTACAACCAGCCTTCTCCAGGGCTGTTGCTGTTTTTACTGCTGCTGGAAATGTACCAGTATAAGAAGAGAATTTTTGAAGTTTTCTTTGTCAACATTAGTATTCACTGAAAAGTACAAGGAAGTTCTGATTCATCAAGTGATTTGTTTACAACCTGTTATAAACCTAATTTTTTGACTGTCAGAATGTAAAATACAGTTGCTAAAACACAGAGTGCTAGATATTGACCAGAATAATCTTGGCATATTGTGGTGTATTTTTAGCAGTTGCTTGTGGCAGAACGTCACAGTACAGAAAAAACACTGTTATTAATGTTGTATTATGTGAAATGATTCAGAGAACACACAACCAGTATGATATTTTCTTGATTCAGTGACTCTTTCAGAACCACAGCAATGTCTGAAACACCTCCCATTAATGACTGTGCATGAAGTAATCCACATTGATCTGGCTGAGCATTGGTATTCAAAAAAAAGAGAACAGCTGAGAGATGATCTGAACAAAATATTTTGGTGCACATTTTAAACAGTCATCCAGAATTTTGCCATTGTACATTCCTTCAGTTTCAATGGAAAATCAATATTAAAACTGAATATTCTCTGACTGTGGGCATGCCTAATGTGCAGTGTTGTTGTAGCCCTGTGCTTTGTCTTTGCTTGCAGTAATGCTGTCCATTTGGTCCTTGAGCTTGCAAACAGCCTTTAAATAAAGGTGATGAGGGGAAAAAGCAATGAGATTGACATTACATTCAAGCAGCTGAAAGAAAATGCAACATTTAAAGAGATAAGAAGTCAATCTTTGTGGAATGGCTATTTATAAATGTCAGGTGTTTGGTTTTTTCCCAGCTGAATTAAGAATGTCTGACATCACCTTAAAGCCTGCTTGCCTATAGAGTATTTGAGCTATTAGAGCTGGTAAAGTTTAAGTAATTTGTGTAGAATGATGTAGTTACTCCAGAACTTAGATATCACCTGGAGATACAGTAGAAGTTCTACAGGCATTGATGCTTGCTTTCATCCATGGTGAAAATAGCATATTATCAATTGAAGAAAGAAGTTGATAATGAAGTTTATGTATTTTGTTAACAAAGCATCTCTGTTGCACTCATGATGAGTTATATTAATTGATATGTACTTTTTTTGTGTGTTTTCAGTGAAAGAGTTCCTAGCCAAAGCCAAAGAAGACTTTTTAAGAAAATGGGAAAGCCCCCCTCAGGTATCAGTCATTTAAGCATTCAGTAATTTTCTGTATTGCATTTTTTGGATAATGTTATCAGTATGTTATCAGTCTGTAGTGAGTAGTGCAGAAATAATTTTAGTGCAATTTGTAAAGGAGTTTCAGGTTGTTTTAATGCCAGCTTTGTCACTTTCCATTGAAGTTTATCAACAAAGATTCTCAAGTCTTCTCCAGATTTGAGCTGATAAAATGCTCCCACTGAACATTTTCTCTTATGAGAATGATGTTCACAATGAACATGACAAGACTCAAAATCTATTGGCATGTTTTTAGTTGGCTTTTTTTAATACACAGAAGCATTGGCACATCTGTAATTTACCATGTTAATGATTTCTGCCATGATAGTAAGTGGAATTAAGATTATTAAGACTACTGCATAGGGCTTGGGAGCTGGTTAAGGAGCTTGTTAGAGGGAAGTCTTGTAAGGTTTGGGATTTTGGGGAAGATTCTAGTTCTAATGCAATATTTGAGATGCTATGGAAAGGAGTGTCTGAGAAAATGTACTGGGGGATGTGCTCTTCAGACAACTCTCATGTAGAACTATCTCTAGAGACTGGGGTCTTTTGCATGTTCTAATATTCTTGATCATGAAGCATGAAGGGATTATTTATCTGCATGTTATATTCATGATCTGTTTACTGCTAGATGTTCCTTACTAAGCATGTATGGACAGCTGTATGGACAAATTACAGAAATGTTGATTCTTCTGTTTTAAGGAGTGCAATTTAAAATCTCTTTTTTAAAATTTGACCAATATCAAATTATAACAGTATAGTTGGCTATAGTTATCTTTGTTAAATGTAGTATTTCCCAACTCTTTTCCATAACTCAATTAATACAGTTAAAATTCTCTTTGGTATTATTGTAAACAATGTGATTATATCCTACATATAGAATACTGCTGGCCTAGATGATTTTGAGCGGCAAAAAACCCTTGGAACAGGATCATTTGGGAGAGTAATGATGGTGAAACATAAATCCACAGAACAGTATTATGCTATGAAGATACTGGACAAACAGAAGGTTGGTATAATTCATTGTGGGTTTTGTGCTACAGAATAGTTTGATTTTTTTTTTTCATAGAAAACCCAATTTTTTGCATCTGAAGTGTTCTCCTGTCATAATGGTGTCTAACTTGTATTTTTAAAAAATCTACTGAAATTAAAATGACATTCCAGCATAGTACAAATAAAGACAGCCCAGCCATTTCCACCCATGTGGAAATGTGCCTCAGCATTACCTCAGTATGGCTGGTGGCATCCTGCAGGGAGAGCATCCCAGTGCTGCTCAAAGAGTCCACCACCAAATTTCAGACTCTCAGCTGTTTTTTTACTTTGAACCCTTTTTTGTGAATGGCTGAGTGGTGATTACTGGAGGAGTTTAGGAAATAACATCTTACTTCAGAAAGCTGCCATAAAAATACTTAAAGAGTTTTTTTTTTAAAGTTAATTAAATTCATTACTACCTCTCAAAATTGGAAAGTTATCTGGAAAAAGCAAAGAGGTCACATTTTTAACTGCAGTGGACAGCAGTAAATGATTCCCAGGATCATAAAGATGTTTGCATCCAGACATCAGTCTTCTGTTCATAAATTAGATGGTTTTGTATATAATAAGAAATCTTGATGTGTTCCTTTATGAATTACCTGTTTTTTCTACTAAACTTAGCATAATTATTTTTTATGTGTTCCATTAGAAATATATTGGTAGCTTCCATTAATTGTTAGAAAAATAGAGGATGGTTTGGTAAGAATACATTTCTATCTCTTTGTTTATGACAGAAAACATACAGATGTCTGAAATTAGACAATGGGCAGGCTGCCTATAATTTTTCATTTCCATTTTGCTTGAAAAAAAGGGAAAGCATCCAGTGTATATCTTTGTTATCCAATCTCATGCTTGATTCATAGAACATGAAAAAAAATGTAATAGATGTTGATGCAGCTAGGAGTTTTCTGTGTAAGGATGTTATTCCTTTGTCTGCCTTGAGTTAGAAAGGCTGTAACATGCCACTGCTTGGCTAGTTTAATCAGGTAACTGTTTTTTGAAAGAAAAAAATCATGAACAAGAGCCTGGGCACAAGCAAGCTGTTGGAGACTCTGCCATTAGCAGACACCTTTTGGTTTATGGGGAGCTGATACTGGCCATGCCCTGAGCCTGGGCTGAAGTGTGAACAGAGCTGCGTCTGAAGCCCCAGTTGGACATTCTGAAGTGTTAAACAGCAGCTTCAGCCTGGGGTGTTGCTCCATACCCCTGCAGTACCGTACTGTGGGGAGATGCAGGAGCAGGAGTGAAGTCTGGTCTGGCATTGCAGCTGAACACCTCACAGACAAGAGCCTTGGCTTTCTTGCTTGGATGGACAAGATCTTTCCAGCATTGTAGCTTTTTAGGGATGAAGGAGATACTTCCCACAAATGAGTTGATTTGAGCAAAACCTTTATTTGTACCCTGAAGATCTGGAATTCAAAAGAGGTTTCATTTTTTAAAATCATTATTTCCTTTGTATGATGTTTATTTCAAAACAGTAGTGAGTTGTTTATAGGTACTACTTTTTGCTTCTAAAATTAAATTTAAATACTATTTCATTCAGGGTTGGACTATCTTGATTATCTCTCATTTATAGCAGTCAGATTTGATTTCCAAACATAAAAGCAGACTTGTTTTGAACACTCATGTACATTTTCTTCTCTTTTCCTATGGAGTAAGGAAAAAACCCCTAACTTTACTTGGAAATCACGCCATTCTGAAAATGGGTTATAGATAAATTGTGCAATTGGGATTAAATAAAATGGATATAATTTATTATGCACCGTGGGGGTCTAACAAGAAAACTGATTATTAATTGTTGAGAAGGAAAGATCAGAAACCTGCCACGTGCTGCCTTGTTAGCACCCTAACATTTTAATGGGTTATAAGAAGTAACTTGTTCATAAATGTGGAGATTTTGAATTTGTATTCTCCTTAGTTTTGTCACTAATGTGTGAGCTGTATAACATAAGCCTGTTTACTTCTGTTCACAGGTAACAAAATTCATAACTGTGTCCTACACAGTTTCCTGCCTTTCATAGCAAAGGGTCCAAAGATCAAGTGGATTTTATTGAAGTGCTGAGAAAGTATGGCCATAATAAACATAAACCTTTCATAGAAAATGCAGACAGGTTTTCCTTACTGACTCTTACACTCAGCAAGTAGGAAGAAACACTATTTGTAGAGTTGTCTGCCAACCCTATTACACAAGTGTTACTCTTTAAAATGTTATTAGACTTTTTAATCGTTTCTTGGTTCTGTTACTGTACTAGGAATCCATAAGGTTTTTCATTTTCTGTAAAGTTACAGATTCGCTTTCAATTAATTGTTTAACACTGAAAAGTATCAAGAGCTATAAAATATCACACTTAAGCTGAAGATTTTTTTTTCTCTCCTAGGTCGTCAAACTGAAGCAGATAGAACACACACTGAATGAGAAGAGGATATTACAAGCAGTGAACTTTCCTTTCCTTGTTAAACTGGAGTATTCTTTTAAGGTATTCACTTTCAAAGTAGTTGTTGGGTTTCAGGGAAGTGCATGCTTACACTTTAGATATTAAAATATATAACTTTTACTGTACAATAGTTCAAGTATTTTTGTTTTCAAAGATGCTTCATTTGGCACTGTTGCCAGGGCTTGAGTAGGAGTGGAGTGCACTCGTGTACACTTCATATACCCCCGTTCATCAGGTAATGTTTGAAAGGATATCTCCAAATAAAAAAAGAAAAATTAAGTTAAACTCCTCAGAGTTTTCTCTTCTCTTGGAGGGCAGCTGGATTGTACAGCAAGGCAGCTTTAAGGCTTCATTTTACCTTTGAGAGATATCAAAGCGTGTCTTCTGTACCACTATATAGAATGGTAAATTTGTAATTGTTCTGCAGATCTTTTTGCTCAAGATTTATACCTGAGGCGGGTCTTAATGACAGTTTTAACCATGAAGGACAGTTTTAACATGAAGCTAAGTTCACAACTTCGAGCTTAGCTTCTAATTTAATGACAGTACATACTAGTTAGTCTGTAAAGAAATTGAGGAGCATTCTAGTTTATGGAGTGATGTGTGCCTTCTTTTTTTCTTTTTTCTTTTTTTTTAATTTTAAATGAGCACACATGTTCTACCTTAATCTTTAGAGGTTTGTGGTTTGGGGCAGGGGCTGTGGAGACAAGAGTACCTCAGGTTGTCAGTTATAAGTATTGAAGAGTTCAAGGTCTTGCCTTGCAGTAGGCATCTTACGCTCTCTTCCATCAGGTCTCTTACATGCCAGTCTGCATCTGGACCTCGCTAAGTATCTTTATCAGATTCACTTTAAAATGTATTTCTTGAGACATATGATGCTTCTTTTGCAGTTTTTCAAGAATTTCTACCTATGTTGCATTACATTTGTCAATGTCATTGGATGGCGACAATTTTTCATTTTCATTCATTAGTAAAATGTACTTCTTGTAGGAGTTGTAGAGACTCTAGCATGCCTAATGTGCATTTGTGTGTGTTTACTTGTCTCCCTAATTTCCTTAGGACAATTCTAATTTATACATGGTAATGGAGTATGTTCCTGGGGGAGAAATGTTTTCACATCTAAGAAGAATCGGAAGGTTCAGGTAAGAGTATTAATGACACTATTCCTTTAAGAAGGCTTAATTTGCTGATTTGGGAAGAGGGGTTTGTGAAATTTGTTAGCATTAAAGAAAAAATTCTGAAGGGTTAAGTGCATTTACCCCTTGTTCAGTGGACTTAAATTAGGCAGTGAAGAACTCCTACTTATTTTTCATTTAGTTAATACAGGCATTTGTGATCTGTGCATGATAGAATCTTGGAATTCCTATGCATATTGTCACTGAAATTCATGGTAGTTTCTAAAAGTAAAATTTGAAGTCAAAGCTCTGCACTGTGGGATACATTCACCTTGATTTGCATGTGTATTTTAGCTGCAAGACTTAAATTTAGGGAATGTATGTATCAATTCTAAAAATGTTTGGTTTTGCTTTCTCTTGTTGCACAGTAAAAGAACCAGTTAAAAGATACTTACTTTGTCTATCCCTGACAGTTAGATGGTTGTTTTGGTACCTTAGCATAGCATTGGGGTACTTAATATTCTTTTAATTCTTCACAGTGAGCCACATGCACGGTTTTATGCAGCTCAGATAGTGCTAACATTTGAGTACCTCCATTCATTAGACCTCATCTACAGAGATCTAAAGCCTGAAAATCTTTTAATTGATCAGCAAGGATACATCCAGGTATGTATTCTTCATATATCTCGGGATGAAGTTTTGTCTTGCAGTGTAGATTTAGGTAATTTGAGAAAATGTGTTTAGAATAAATGATCTGTTAGCATGTTTGTGTGGAGCATTCAAATGCCATACAGTCTAGTAATGGTTAAAACCCTTGGGTTGTACTTCCTCTGACTAAAATTAAGTATGCACAGTAGAGCTGTCTGCAGTTGAGCCAGTTGTCAGGATTTCCCTTGGGGTCTGTGGTGAGAAGTAGGTGATTACATGGCTCTGTTCATCTGACCTATTTTATACGTCTGCCCTAGAACAGATGAAAGATGCCCTAAAATGTCTGTTTCTCTGCACTGTCTGTATAAGGAGTTTAGGAAAACCAGCTTAGATGTTAGCCCTGACATGATAGTACTTAATGTCCATCAGATGAGTCCCGCCCTTGGAGAGTCTGAGCCTTCCCAGCACAGGGGTGGGAGCTGAGTTGAGGTCTGCACTGCAGTGCTCAAATAACAGCTTTTGTTTTACAACAGCCTCTCATGGCACCTTCTCATCTTCCTCTTATCTCTTATGTTTTTAGCTAAATGGCAAATGGGAAGGCAGAGTGCAGCAACAAGCACTCTGCAATGCTTGCAATGTGTAGCCCTTAAACTTAAAAGGAAGTTCTTCCCTCATTGTGTCACCTTTTGCCACAGCAGAATCTAAACAAGAAAATGCATAATAAAAATGTTTGAGAGAAGTGTAAAGGATTCCTATGTTATGTTGTTTATAACTGTAAGACAGTTTTTTTGCATGGAGTCTAAGATAACACTGTAGGGAGAAGATCAATACAAGTTTAACGTAGTTGGGGAGCACCATTAATGTATGGCTGGTTTACTCCATTTGCTGTGACTGCTTTAGTCCAGCACTGGCAGCTCTCTCTGTGCAACAGCATGTTTCTGTGATGGTGGCAGAGGGAGGCTTGTGTTCATATGTTGATGCTGCAGCTCCAGCTTCATTTTCTTTTTGTATTTCAAAGCCATTACTGTTTGTCCCATATCTGCAGTGTATTCTTCATACGTAGACTGATGTGCATTCCCAAACACAGAAATGATTCTTTGCTGACTGAAGCAGGTCTCTCCAGTCAGCATGTCACCCACTCCATTCAGTTCCAGCCGCTGATGCTGTTGTTTCTACCAAAAATGGAAAAAAGCTGCCTTAATAGTTTGGCTTCTTTAGTTGTGACATTAATGTACAGCAATCAGCACGGGTTATTGTATAATTAGCAATGATTCTCATTTGGTACAGTATGTTTTCTCAAGAAATGGGTTGAAATTGATACCAAGAAGGAGGAAACAAAAGAAACAAGCACAGACTTAGTAGCTTGAAACTGATCCCAGAATTCCTCATGTCATTACCTGGGTTCTATATGTATTCCACAGTATGGTCCAGGTAAAAACACAGACACAGAGTTCTGAAAACTTACTGTATAAAACATGACAAGTGAAATGAGGAATTTATAATGTCCAAGTACTTGCCATTTGTGAGTACAGTTATTGCTACATTCCGCCCCCCCCAGGCCTCAAATAAACAAACTTGACTCTGATTATGCTTTCAAAGATACTCAGAATCAGAAGTTACTGGAAGACCTCTTCTATGTTCTATATGTCTTATTCCCACACTAATTTTACATATGACCTTTATACACTTATGCAATAAAATTCAAAATTTACAAGACTGGGGGATATATTGACCCTTTTTGTGATTCATTTATTTGTTAACTAAAGGAAATGGTAGATACCTTGTTTATATTCTTCAAATTTTCAGCATTACAAACAGTCTGATGTTAAAATATAACAAAAAATAATAATGTAATTGCAGTACATGTGGAAGATTAGTAAACCATAGTTTCCACTGATTTTTAAATTATAAATAGAAGCTGGTGTCAGGGTGATAATACATATTTTGTGTTCTTTATTAATTTTATCATGAGACCTATTTATCTGACTTAGACGTACCAGGAAGACTGACTAATAAAGGTACATCTGACTATATGATACTATGTAATTTGAGAAATAAATTTTTCCCTTGTAAAAATGGCTTTCCAAAATATTTCCAAAGTACTTAATTTTAAATTTTTTTGTAGCAAGGCACTTACAATCAATTTATTTCTTCTGATGGCAGGTCACGGACTTTGGCTTTGCAAAAAGAGTAAAAGGCAGAACTTGGACGTTATGTGGGACTCCAGAATACCTGGCACCTGAAATAATTCTCAGCAAGGTACTTTGTCTTGTTATTCAGCCATGCATTTGATGTAGTTAAAGCTTCTCACCCAATTATCAAGCTCTGAGATAAAAAGTTGCTGATACTTCCAAAAATTAATTGATTAGTCAATTGACACAAAATGCAGTCATTGCATTGTAAATATTTGTTCAGTGTGCCAAAATTTATGCCAGATAAGGAATTTTCACATGACTGTACCAAACTTTGTACATATGCTTGCCACATAAGTTGTAAGGAGCAAAGAGATTTAAAGAACCTGTAATTAGGTTATTTAACTAACATCCTTATCAGAAGAACAGATCTGAGTGATTACATTCTGAAGTGTTAACACACTAGGACAAGAACTCCAGAGGTAACAAGAACTGTGTATGGGATGAATCAGTAGTCATTACATAACTAGTTGCAGAGTTTCAGGTTTAAGGCAGTTGACATCAAATCAAACATTACAATCCACTGGTTTTACACATAAAGCACATGCAGTCTAAGCTGACTGTAGATCTGTGTGTCCATTACTTGCATTAAGTGTTCCAACATAAAAAAAATTATTTATCCTATAGCTGTTTAACTGCAGCACTGTATGTTTTGCAAATGGAAAATACAGAACTGCTTATGCTATTAAACAATCATAGTGCATAATGTTAAAGTACACATTTAACATGTGCTTTAATTAAATACCCTTTGCAGATCATCAAAAGTGAAAAAAATACTTTGGGAAAAAAATGTTTGTTGTTTGCATGTTTTTCCCCCTGTGCAGCTAAAACAGCAGAAGAAATTACAATGCATCTGCTACAATGTCTTCACAATAGATTTTCCTTAAAGTCTGAGTCTGAGCCCTGTAAAAAAATCTGAGAGAACATATATGAAATGGATGGTTTTGGTGGTTTCTTTGTCTTTTATAACGTTGAATAGGACCTACTAATGGTTTAAGGTTCAGGCTTTTAAGATCAAATCAAACAGGTAATTAACTAAACTTTTAAGCTCTTGTAGCTGGTTAACTACATATGAAACTGAAAGTTCCAAAATGTGGATAATCAAGCAAAATGGTGACAGTGTACAATAGAGCAAGTGTCATGTATGATATTATAATGAAATTTCCTTAGGCTTTGAAGAATTATCAGTCTGTAAGAAAACTGTTTTGATTTTAAAGAAATAAGTTGTGCCCATTTACCCAGGAGTGTAAAGAAATCACTGGCACTCATCACAGTAATGTGTGCAAAATGCCTTATTTCCATCACTGTTTCACTGTCATCACTGTATTAGGTTTTAAGTGTATTGCTGTTGGAATCTCTGAATGCCAGGTTGGTTGGTGCCAGGTTGTAAGTTCTGGATTAAATGAACAATAATGTATTTGCTTTCTTTGTATTCCATAAATACATAGATCTATACTGAAAAATCCTAACCTGTGTTAGAACCTGTACTAACAGTGGCATGTTTCATTTCATTCAGGGTTACAACAAGGCAGTGGATTGGTGGGCACTAGGAGTGTTAATCTATGAAATGGCAGCTGGATATCCCCCATTCTTTGCAGATCAACCCATTCAAATTTACGAGAAGATTGTGTCTGGCAAGGTGGGTTAAGGCTCCGCGTGTTTCCACAAACACAGTTGTTTTTATAGAACCTGGTTTTGGTAGAGGAGATGCAGAATTCACTGGCCTCTAGACAGTGAGCAATTTAAAAAGGACCTAGGAGAAGTTTGTAATGTACGTTTCATAAGTACAGACATTGTTACTTGAAAACCAAAGATATAAAAATCTGTTCCCTGCCTTCAGATTTAAAATGCAAGTTACTAAATTTACAGACATTGTGTTATTATATCCTTTTATGCTTGGATTAAAGTGATCCAACGACTGTTAACAATGACTTAGCTGTGTGCTTAATTTGCCTAGCTATTTTCTATAAATTTTTTTTTTTTGCAATTTTTGAGAAGCCCTGAAGAGTTTCCGTCATTCATTCCTAGGTCTCTTTACTTCCACAGTCTTTGTCTAATGTTGTTTGGCTTTCATTGTTATATAAATTTTTTGAAAAGTGTTTCCAATGTTTCCCTTTTATTTTTCATTAATATCTCTTAGTGTGCTGGATAGCAGCAAAATGTAGTCATTCTGTTGTTTCCCCTGCCAGCCAGTGTTGATTCTTTGTGCTCACTTGATTTGTTACAGTTGTTCTCTTCCTTGCCCCTACAGGGACACATGCTGTGTGCATCTCAGGTGCCTCTGTAATTCCAATTAAGGGCAGTACCTGTAGGCCTGTGGTGCCCTGCACTGCGTTTGATTCTTGTTTAATAAGGAATGTGGTTGGTGGCTGCTCTTTGAAAGGTTTAATGTTGTGGACCTTCAGCTGTGTCCATGAATATAGGAGAATTAATTTACAAGGACATATTTTTAAAGAAATCTTTTTCTTCTAAACTGAAAACAAAATGTTGGACAGTTTTTGTAGTTTAATCTAATTGGCTTGACATCTCTAAAAGGTTATCTACCTTTTTTATTGAGCCCATGGATGGACTACAGCAGAAATAGACATCAACTCTGGAAACTGTAATTCAATCCTTAGCTAGCAGTTGTTTATAACCTGGGGTCTTTCATTTATTTACCTCATTTGCATAATTCTCTACATAAAAAATTGAGTTAATATTTCCTTACTTCTCAATGGTCTAGATATTATACTCATTAAACCTGTGAGTTTCTCATAATCTACAATAGAACCATATTGGTAGGTAAACTGAAGCAGGGTTCTTAATAACTGGACTTCTTGATTTTTTTTAATGTTTTTATGTTAAGTAATTCCATGACCTATATTTACATCATAACTGATCAGCTCAATATCGGGAGTGTCAAACACTGAGACTATGAGGATGACAAATACAGCTTTCTGCCTGTTCCTTTCCCCTTCCTTTTCTCTGCCAACTCAAATGGTGTCAGTAGATCATTTGTTAGAAAAACCCTTTGTAATTACATCCCACAAATCATCTTCAAATATCCTTTAGCCAGGTTTGAATGAATTGCAAGTCACTAGTGTGCTGTCTTCAAATAGTGCTGTTATGTAAGGCTTCTGATGTTGGTGCATTTAGTTATGAGAAACAGATTGCAGTACAGCATAAAGTTCCAGATTGACTTTTCATATATGATTGCTGAATGCACAGTTATTTCAGAGCATATCTATGTGTTTATATGCTGTATATATGCTATATACTGTCTCCTCTGTATGTGTATATATATATATAATATAATCTAAAAATGTATACCTAGAAAATAGCTGAGACTGTCTTGTGATGATGTGTTGTTAAAACACCAAGTTCAACTTAGCTTTTAGATCACTGTTACATTAAATTAATATCTTGCCCCCTAGAAACTTCCAGTTCAAGAAATCGTAGATGGGCAAGGTAATGCTACTGATGAAGGCTTTGTGAAACAGAAATGTATGTGCAACAATAATCATCTCT
>NW_005054336.1:444870-460869 GCF_000277835.1 Geospiza fortis
TCCTACTGTTTCCTTTTGTGTCAAGTTGTTTCCCTTCACAGGGGAAAGAATCAAATTTGTATCATGTTTTTTAATGTTATGGGTGTATAATTTTAGGTGAGGTTCCCATCACACTTCAGTTCAGACCTAAAGGATCTTCTAAGAAATTTACTCCAGGTAGATTTGACCAAAAGATATGGAAATCTCAAGAATGGTGTAAATGACATAAAGAATCACAAGTGGTTTGCAACTACAGATTGGATTGCCATTTATCAGAGAAAGGTAAGACCCTTCCTGATCGAAACTATTACAGGTCTTTAAAGGATTGAAGTAAAATTTCCAATTATTGTGTTTAATTTTTATTCCCTAGATGTGGGACTTGAAATTGAGGAAGGGTGAAAGTAGTTTAATCTTTTAAGGTTCCAAAGGATATGTATAGATTCAATTATGTTTGTTTCTTCTGCATATTCTAGCCTGGACCTCTGTGTACATTCTCGTTCTCTTTAACACACATGTTGTGCGTTAGTCTATTTCTGGATTATCTCAGGACAAGGCATCTCCTGCCTCTCTCACTTTTTATTTAACCCCTGCCATAGTGTCATCTATAAATACTCCTCCACAGCAGAAATGAATTTGTTTTCCTTTCCAGCCAGCACTCAGACTGTACTTCAGTGTGGAGAAGCTCATGCCAAAGCTAGAGCTTTTTTTTCTCCTAAAGCAACCTGCTCCTTCTGTAAAAAAAGCTAGAGATAAATGATAATATTTAAAGAAATTGGTTTGGATTTGAAATGCTAACAGTCTTGACTATAAAGGCATGAACTTGCTGCTGTAACAGCAGTATTTTAAGGGCCAAACCTAAATACTAACAATAGTTTATAAAAAGAAACTGATTGTTTGGCTACACAAACTGACAGTACAGTTGTTGAATTATTCACTAATGTATTAATTACTACAAGACAGGGTACAATTAATGCATCCTGTATTCCTTGCATTAAGTATAGATATTTTTAAGAAAATATTCCCCATTGTGGAATTCTAATTATCTGTTCTTCACTTTCTGAATACCTCTTTGCAAGGAGGCATTATATGCACCAGGATTCATTTGCCAGTACGCTGTTTGGGAACACCCAGGCCCCATCATATGAACAGTGTTTTAATACTGTGCTAAATACTCTTAGCATTGCTAGTGTACTGCTATAGTGAATTAGTTTCACATAAATAAGAAATATTTTTAAATGTTAAGAAGTAGTAGAGTCAGATTAACTATTACTAAATGTAAAGGTTGTGAAAACTGATACCGAGTAAGTTTGAAGCTTCCAATTATAAAGAATAAATACTGTAATGGGGTCTGGAACAATAGCATGGATTGTAAGGTCATTCAAGTAGTCACAGAAATACAGCAATAAACCTTAGACTTATACTAGTTTTTCACAGTGGCTGTTACTACAGCATGTATTCTCCTGAATAAACATAGTGTTCCTTGGCAGCTAATGTCATGTGAATGGTTTGAGGGTTTTTTGGTTGGTTGGTTTGTGGTTTTTTTTGGGTTTGGGTTTTTTTTTTTGGTGTTTTGTTTTGTTTTTGTTTTGGGTTTTTTTTTAATGCTACAGTCATAAGTAAACCAGTCAATTACTTCATATTTCGGATGCAGAATCATAAAATTTGCTGATTTGGAAGGGGCCCACAAGGATCATCCAGTCCAACTCCTGGACCTGCCCAGGACCCCAGGAGTCACACCACGTGCCAGAGAGCATTGTCCAAACACTTCTTGAACCTCTCAGGCTGGTGTGGTGACCACTGCCCTGGGGAGCTGTTCCAGTGCCCAAACACCCTCTGGGTGAAGGCTTCTCCTGATATCCAACCTAAACCTGCCCTGACTCAGCTTCAGGCCATTCCCTCGGGTCCTGTCACTGTCACTGGGCAGAGATCAGTGCCTGCTGCTCCTCTTCCCTTCCCGAGGAAGCTGTGACTGCAGTGAGGTCTGCCCTCAGTCTCCTCCAGGCTGAGCAGACCCAGTGCCCTCAGCTGCTCCTCACTGCTTCCCCTTGAGGCCCTTCACCATCTTGGTTGCCCTCCTCTGGACACTCTCGAATAGCTCAGTGTCTTTCCTACATCGTGGCACCCAAAGCTGCCCCCAGCACTCGAGGTGAGGCCGCCCCAGAGCAGAGCAGAGAGGGACAATCCCCTCCCTTGCCCAGCTGGTGATGCTGTGTCTCATTTGAAAGTGTTCTAAAGTTCAAGCAGTAAATGAGATATTTTCTGTGTTCTGAGTTTTGCTGTAAGAAAGTAACTGAAAATCAGTTTAAGGAGACACAGAGACAGAATTCAGATATTGGTAATGTGTGCCTTTGTAGGCTAGGTATGTACACAGACTGTGTGTTCACTCAGGCTAAATCACTGAAACATGTATCTTGTTTTAAGAATAAGAGGATATACACGTGACAATTGCAGGCACAAATGCACAAGTTACTGTTATTTCTTGGCAGTGTATAATGGTATTGCCCACAGTTTGGAATTTAATTTTGTTAGTCTGTGCTGTACCTCTTTAATTTACTGATCTACACATGCAGCACATCCCCACCATCAGCAATCTGCCTGGGGGCACAGTGTGGTGTGATCCTCTGCCTCAGTGGAGATGTGCCTGCTCCGTTTCATCGTCTCCCCACCATTCTGCCTCTGGCACACCTACTGCATGAGATGTTTGGGAGAAAGATACTGATTGCTTTGTGTTTCCAGGTTTATATTTGCATCACCTGCATAATTTTGTTGTAATTTTGCTTACCTTATGGTGCAGTCTTTGAGTGATTCCTTCAAGTCATTGCTTGTTCTCATTGTGGCCTAGTTTTTAGAAGGCTTTCACTTCTCACTTAGGTCCTAGGAGGAACTTCATAAAAGATGCAGAACAAATTCTTTTCCACTTGTATTAGGTTAGTTTTTATTTTGAAATAGAAGACTGTTATTAAGTAGGAGGGAGAGGCATTCCAAACTTTCCTAAGATTTTTGTGTAGTGGTGATGGCAATCAGTGTACTCCATGTCCTTGCTAATGAGCTGGAAGGAGCAGGATCACCTCTGCAAGGAGGGGACTAATCTTTGTTTTGAATCTGTCAGCAAGAGATTAGTCTTTTCCAATTTAGATTCACACATCTAGGCCTCTACCTTCCTAGGTTGGTTTTGTTTATGTGCCACAACTTAAATCTGTAATACCTGATTTCTTGGCAGGATGTGAGAAGTAATGGGAGTATTGCTGTGCTTGTTTTTACCGTGTGTAATCTATTGGTATTTGGCCAGTAACATTTCATGTGCCTTTTTGTATTTCCTACCAATACAGGTAGAAGCTCCATTCATACCAAAGTGCAGAGGTCCTGGAGATACCAGCAACTTTGATGACTATGAAGAAGAAGATATTCGTGCTTCTCTAACAGAAAAATGTGCAAAAGAATTTGCTGATTTTTAGTAGGAGTAAGAGGACAAGATGACATCAGGGCTCACATTGGGATCTTTGCACTCTGTTAACAGATGAGGTGGAGCTGAGACCATCATATGTCAAAACAGTTACCTAGTTACTTCATTCCACAAAGCTGACTGAGGTCTTTTTTGCCATCTTCCATGTGTGCAGTTTGCACCAACCCTTCTAACTAGGCACAATTAAGCAAGCACTGTTTGTGCAGTAACACAGAATAATAGACCACTTTCCTACTTAACTTTGGTTTCTGTCGTTCTTTGTTTCTGTGTATTGTTCATTTTCCCCCTTTGAAATGAAGTAGTTTTTTACCCAAGAATGCTCCATTTTATTTTGAATAATGTATTATTTGTGTGAGTGAAATGGAAGGTGTTGCGGCTAGTGTGATTTAGACTGAAGTGAAAGATAAATGTTGCTTCTAGTCTGTGCCAGCCAATAATTCATGTCTGTCTTGTGTCTGATGCTACAATTTATAATAATTTTTTAGTAGCTCAGACTAAACCTAGCCAACATTTTTAGCATTTTTGAAGGTAGTATTTATCGCCATATAAATGTCTGCTAAATTAACTTAAAAACATTTCTTCCTGGAGGCTGACCAAAATTCAGTAGAATCAATTGGATGGCTTAAGTAGGGGACAGTAGCTAGACCCCGTGCCTTGGTTTTCTACATCCCTGCAGTTTTCGTCACTGCCTCCTTCCTTTGTATTTCCCACCTAGGCAGTAGGCAAGTTGCCATAACCAGACTGTACCATGGAAAGCTTGCAGTCTCATGAGAGGGAGTAATTCCATCTGGTCTGGACTTTGGACCATATTAAACCAAGTCAACTTACCAGCATTTCAGTTGGCAGGTGTGAAATGGCTTGTTTAAGATCAAGAACCCTAAACTCTTTAAGGAAATTTTGGTCAGTACTGTAGAGAATTCATTTTGATTCACCTTTTCTTCTTCTTTTTTTCTTATTTTTTTTAAAGTAGCCAATGTTTCGGCTCCCGAAGTATTCCTTGCTTCAAGCCTTTTTTGATTAAAAAAGGCATCCATTAGAATAAAAACCATCATGCCACAGAAAGCAAAATGCGCTCTGCCATTAGCTATGAAAAACAAATGGTTTAGCAAATGCAAAATAATGTTCTAGATGCATCGCTGGATGAACACGGTTATTTTTTGTTAGCTGTTAAGAATAAGAGGTTATTGCCAAGTTTTTATTCTGGTATACTATATTAGTAAACTGAGGATGGAGTACTGCTACAATCATTTTCTTTTTAATTACAGCACTTCATTCATGAAGAAAAGAGATCAAGTTTAAAAACTGCAACAGCTGAGTTTATTTTAGTTGTGTTGTGTCTTCATTTCTAACCTACTTTCTTTCAATCAATCAGAATGTATGGTCACACAGATACAAGTATTTGGGTTTAATTATGTTTTGTATACTCTCACCAACTGACTTAAAAGGTATTGCTACCATGTGCTAGCTTTGGGCACTTTTACACATTTATTTCAATGTTAATAATCAGCGGCTCAGCACTTTTTTTGGGGTTGCTTTTAAACTTATTCATAGTAGTTTTATTTGAACACTTGGTTCTGGCTGTCTCAGTGACCTGTCTTAAAACAGCACATCTAAAAGTTTAAACTAGACTCATGTTTTATGAAAAATTTACATGCATACAAGGATGAATTGTTTTTTTAAAAAACGAGCTATATTGATACATAGCCATTGGATTTGTTTGAATGCCAGTGCAAATAAACAGCTGGCTTTCCTTCCTTTTAATCTGTACGACGCTCCTAAAAGAAAGGCCTTTGTAGACATTTTACAAAAGAGTATGAAACATACCACCCAATGTTCTGTCTGTTTAGGTTGTTGAGCATTTTTGCACAACGTCATTAGGAGGCTGACACTGAATGCAGTCTTTGTCCACCCATATTTACATACATGCAAGAAAAGTATAAGATACTTTGCTGTAGCAAATTTTATGTAACAAAGATATATCGTCACATTAATAAATTTAAAGAAATCCTTTGTATGAAAATGTTAAAATCTTTTGTATTTCATTTAGACCAAGGACATGCTGCTGTATGCTAGCTGTATGCGATAAATTCTACAGTAACTTTGTTGTCGTTTATGAACTTTAAAAGATTTTAATAAATGTTGAAGATCACAATTTGATTCTGTTATGATTTTAATTTTTAATCATTACATTTATAGTTCTAGAAAGGTTCAAAGATTTTTCTGTTCTGTAAAATACTGTAATCATTCATCTTGCGTGTACAATAAGACAAAAGTCTAGGAAATTGGTTCTGACATGTCTGTCTGATATCCAGATTAAATTCTACACGGGCATAAGTGGAAAAGTCATCATAATGCCATGATATTATGCTATTTTTTAATTTTATGAAAATCCTGTTAGAAAGTAAAACACTTTTCCAATATGGCATAATAGACTTCAGTATGGAAATGAGATTCTATTTTGGAAAAGGAGGGGAAGTGTGCAATTTCCAAGGCATTAGTGAGTACATTTGACAATGTGAGTATTATACAACCCTCTCATTTAAACACAGTCATGAAATATAACTACAGAATATTATGTTACCTGTATTTAATTTGAAAAATCCTTTTCACAATATGGAAAAATTGTATATCTATGACAGTAGAAGCTTGTTAATTTTACACATTTGAGGAATTAAGTGTTGAACTATATGGTATATTTTAATTGTACTCTAGTTGTATGTAACTTTCATTTCCAACATAAAGGATTGTATCTCATTAAGTAAATTGCTTTTTTTATTATCTTGTCAGTTGCATTAAAACCCTTATTTTTAAATCCTTTAAAGTATTTTACTAATTTTTGCAAATAATTAGATGTTTTTAAGTGCTGCAATAGTGTGCAATAGTAAACATTTATATACAGAAGTGCAAATTAAATTATGTACAACACTTGTGCTGCTTCTTTGTGAATCAGAATGTTGTATGATGACAGTTGTTGCACCTCCCCATGTGTGAGCAGAGTTTGAAAGCAAGAGGAAAAGGTTGTGAAACCCACTACACACATGAGTTGGGGCACGGTAAGCTTTACACTAACTAGGGTGTCTGGAGAAGGTGATGTGGAGAACATTAAAGGCACTATGAGAAGTCTTGGACTTCTTAGACAATCAAAAGCAAGCAAGGTGATCATTAGCTTCAGTATTGTTTGTCTTCATTTTATTTTCATTCAGACTCAATGCTTTTTATTAAAGATAATTGCCTGTTTTTAAACTGTCTGCAGATCCCGCTGTACAAACTTTGTGCTGTGTCTCATTGTGCTGTGAAACAACTGATAGAAGTAAAGACTGTTCATAGTCTTGGCATTGTCTGTCTTGAGGCTTTTTCTGCAAGTGGTGTTTGGAGAGGCTCTGGTGTCTGCTCTGTAATGCAGCTCCTCCTCTTCCCACTGTCTGAGCCGAGCTGTGGCCTCTGTGCTTCTGCTGCTGTACGCCTGCGACTGCGCTCTTGTGTTCTTGGTTTCCTGGTACCACTGCTACATTACATTTTAAAGACCCTTGTACTTTTTCTAAAGCTCAGCTAAAAAACCTGTGAAAATACTGTCTTCTGCTTTTACTACAGCTCCTAAACAAGCACAGCATGCTGAGCCACAGATTTGAAGGTGTCATTCAAATCTGTTCTGATTTCCTGCATAAGGAGGACTTATCCCAAATCAGAATTGAAGCGCCATTCCATAAGAAACTGGTAAAAAACCAATTCCATTCTCTAGCTAAGGTGCATATAGCTGATCTGGATCTGTTTGATGATATTAAAAAAAAAAAAAAAAGAGAGAGTTTGACCACCACAGTTTTACAAGTGTGGGTCTTGCATACATTTTAAAAATGTTTTTCATGGAAAGGTATTTTTCACGAGGTATTGACTGATTTAAGTTCCTTAACAGATAGGTAAAATATGAGCCCCTAGCTTCAAGCTGGGCAGTAAAAGGGTTAGAACTCCACAAGGATGTCTAAATGCCTTATAGATAGTAAATATTTGTCATTTTACATAGGGATTATGTGAAGTGTTGGATTTTTTTAGAAGTGTGAGATGGGTACCTAGAGGCAAGACAGGATCTCATGATATCTTCCCTTTCTAACTTCTGAATTTGATGATGAATAAAAGTATGAATTAAATCTGAGATCTAGTCACATTTTTACCTCTTTTTATTGTTTGGATTGGGAAGGGGTATTGTATGACAAAAAGGGATGCCTGAAGGAACTTTGCATATACTGAAAATGTATTTTATTTTTATAATTGACTAGTACAAAGAGTGTAGTCCCTCAGAGGGATAAAAACGGCTTAAGGTTTCTATAACATCATTAGGATCAGTTCCCACCAGTGTTTCAAAGCCAGTAAAAATTCCTTTAGAATCCTTACAGCTTCATTGTGCTGTTCCTTCCCTTGGAGGGTCAAGTACCAATGTCTTTGCAAAAACATATTCCTAAGAATTGTGTGTGTATGGCTCTTTGCTTTGAAGCTTTAAAGAAACATAGTTGTGGTGTTCATTGACATGAGCTGCTGTCAGTAAGCACAAATGGAAGAGCCAGTGACAAACTTGAACATTTCTTACTGCTGCTAAGCTCACAGGTCTAGATTGTGCTGGAACACACAGTGGCAACACAGTTGTCTGATGGCAAAGCTGCAGCACAAAAACTCTTCAGGATTAAAGGTTGGAGTTTGAGGAGGGAGGTCAGTGATCTGTTCCATCTGTATGCAACCACAGTAACAGGTGTTTTCCTTTGCTGGGAGGTTGTTATCAGAGACTTCTTCCTTTCCCTTTGCTTCCAAGGTGCTGTGGATGATCAGAGAGGACACAGCTGTAGCTATGTTGACACAAATGGAGCAAGGTCTCAGCAGCCTGGCAAGCAGTGTGGTACGTTCTGAGCGTGTTCAGTAAGTTCCAGGAAAAATTACTGCTGACTAGGGCAACAAAGAGAAAATTGGAGAGCTGGAAAGGCCTGGTTAACTGAAATTCTTCCCCCACCAAGGTAATTTGATTCAATTGAAGGCAAAAAAAATAAAATATCCAAGACCTCATTTAGAGGTGTATTAATGCTTTGGTCTACACAGCAATATCACAAGAATACCAAAAGTATTGCTCTTTAATTTGTATCTACATTGCTACTTTGAATGTGTATGTAGTTATCTAAATAACAGTTCAACAAAATGAATGCTTGACTGGGATGTCCTTTCACTTTCTCCTGTCTTTGCCTCCTTCTACTTGATGCTTGCATGAACTGGGGATCTGAGTGTCAGGACTCTGTTAATGAGAGGTAACACCCTGGATAAGTAAAACATGATTCACCTATCTCACAGGCATGTTAATTCAGGTTAAGCAACCTGAATTAATATGTAATCCTTTTATAAATGCCCAATGTTTATCAAGTATCTGTTTTCAACTGCCCCCCTAAAAAAAGGCACTGTGTGTCCTCAGTTAACACATTATCTTTATTTCCCTTTTTCTCTGGCCATATTGGGAAGTGGCATTCTCTGGCATTGGGAAGCGTGCATCTGGCAGGCTTTCTTACCAGTGGAAAATCTAAGAGAGGAACTGAGCAGGCAGCCTTAGTAAAAGCATGCCATTGAGGCAGAAAGAGGATCACAGTGGCAGAACATGTGATGTAACATGCATGTGGTGATACAGTTTGCTAGTGCAAGCACATGAATTCATCTCCAGAGTGGTTCTACTTCCACAGAAGAACTACTCCAGAGAGCCACGTCCAAGGCCACAGCATGCACAGCTCATGGATTCTGGAAAGGAATTTCAGAGCAGTACTGATTTTGCTGCAAGGGATGTTTCCTGCCAAGATAAGTATTGCAGGGAATGCTGGGAGGAAAATAACTCCCTAAAGTCTCATAAACTTATTTGATCTTTTTTAAAGCCACTCAAGGAAACTTGAAATATCAGCAAAAATTCTTTTTCACTTGGGATTTGTACAACACAAACCTCTGCTTTAGGGCATACCTAGTATTGTATCTGAAGTTATTAAACTCGTCTTCATTCTGCTACTACATATTGACTAACAGAACTCAACTCTGACTTTTCTTGAAGTTTTTTTTAATGTTTCAGGTTACTGCAAAATCCTGTCAACTAAAATCATGAAAGGAGATGATCTTTAAGGTCCCTTCCAACCAAAAGTATTCTACGATTGCATCTTCAGGAGCTTTCCATAGGCTCTAGTTACATTTATTTGCCAGTAGATGTCACATTTACATGGTGTGGAACGCTGTGTAAGAAATGTCAGCTGCAGAGCACAGTAAGAACAAGAGACTTGGAAAGTATTTAAGAGCAATAGGGAATGAAAAATTTAGATTGTACCAGTCACATAATATGTCAGGGAATAATACATGCAATACCAACCATGAGTATTTGTTCTTTGTGTATTAGTTGATTTTGCCTTTAAATCCTTTTGAGATAATAGTTGCAATATTTTTTACTGGTTTTCACATCAGCATGAGCAAAAAAAGAAGGTTTTGACACAAATTTGAACAAAAGTATTTTTCCATAATATGTATTATTGCATGGACTATATAAAAATTTCACTAAAATCCTTGATTGATAGTTCCTATTTCCATTTGAAGTTAGAACTAGAGGTGAGTGTCTGTACTAATAGCTCACAATCACATTTCTATTTTATGTGCAATTGAAATTTCAGAAATACACTCTTTTTAACCAAAGATGGTCACCAATAAAAATTGAAAAGTGTTCCTATGCTGATTTGTTAAGTAAATAGTATTTATAGTAGAGTGGATATAAACTTTTGAGTTGGATGGTAATCAAATATAGATATATCTCTACTAATTATGTTTACAGGCAAAAGAACAACTGTTTATATTTTTCTGAATTATGTGATCACCAGAGCAGTTGGAGAACAAGTTACAGCAAATGTGCTCTTGAGAGCACCCGTGATCAGAGCCTCATCAACTAATTTAAGAGCTGAGTAAGTTTTTTAATTATCGGTTTAACAATCTTAATGCAGAACTGTTGAATGTCATGTCTGCTCATGTTCAGATGCATCTGGGTTTGGTTTATATCAAAGGAGAGAGTAGAGGGGAAAACAGGGTCATCCAATGTGTGACTGGAACATTTGCCCCCCTGTAACAGAGCTTCCTTTCTTGCAGTCTGTTTTGGCAACCACTGTCCTACCAAAGCACTGCGTGCATGCTTTGAGCTTGCACACTGATGCACAAATCATAGGGATGCCATTCCTTCTGGTCTGCTCACAGTTCAGGGCCTAAGAGCAGACAGAGCACCTGTAAGTCCCCCCAGCAGAACCAGTAAGTGAGACCCTTCCCTGGGTCTGGGGTGCCTTCTGAGGGCTGAGGAGCAGCATCCTGCAAGGCTGAGCAAAGAGTGGAATGCCAAACTCTGGCCTTCCACACCTGGCATCTCTTCTGGCAGTTACACCAAAATAACAACATGGAGAGAAGATGCCAGTATTTGCTGAGACATGGTCACTTTACAAATCTTAAAAATCTGGATATTTCTGACAGTCAGGTTCTTCATTCTCTGGACAAGAACTTCCCAGCAAAATGGGAGGAAAAAACTAGCACTAATTTTTCAATGTATTGGTTTGAAATATAGTTGAGATTTCTGCTTGTGTTTTGTTGACACATTTCTGTTTGTAACTGTTTTTCTGAGCGCATCACCATGTTGTGCTTTTTCATTTGCCTCACTTCCTGCAACCAAGTGCTACATTTTAGATTTCCCAGAGAGGTAGTAGCTACTTCACTGAGATGTCTAAGCCTTGTTTATATAAAATGTTTTTATCAGGCTGGATTCCCTTTAACAGTGTTGATATTTCATATGAATACATTTCATAAGCCTATTGCTACATTATTACAAGCAGGGCAAATATGTGGCAGGTATTACTGCTAGTATGGGCACAATGAGATGTGTTTTATACAGTGATTTTTTAAAATGAAGTATAAGTTTTAAAATAACAAAGGTTTAAGTCTAGACAGATGCTTTATTAAATATGAGCAACTACTACAATAAGGAGTTGCACAGCAAAATAAGTAGGGCAGGAAATTCTCAGTGAAGTGGATATAATTCAGGTGCAGGGAGATTTATTTAAGCAATTCAGTCTTGGAAAAAAGAGGAAGCGAAAGCATAAAGGTGTCACTGGCCTTGCATTGTAGTCAGCTACTGTACACATTCATTTTTCGGCTGTATGAAGAGGGTGTAACTTTAGTCATCTTACTGGAGATCTATATGATTATGAGAGAAAGGTCAGGTAATGCATATTGTATCCAAAGTACCTTAGCATACTAAAGCAAAGGTTTCAGGGCCTCCCCAGCAGGACAAAAGCCAGATCTTTGTCCCCCTGCCTGGGCAGTGAGTCTGAGCAGTGCTGCTCACCCCAGACTGGCAGCCAGGAGCTGTCCCTGACCCAGCGCTGGGCACCGCAGAGCCCCCAGCCGGCAGCCAGAGCTTTCCCAGGAGGCTGTACACATCTACAGACCTGCTCTTTACCCTGAGGGAGTGTGCCCTGGGAACTACGGGAAAGGTAAATTCAGGCCCACTGCCTGCTGTGCTCTGATTTTGTGTTTAACACACACTGTAACATAACTGCCTCCAAAATGAATGCCAGGCTGGTACCAAGTCACTGCTGCATTCTGGCCATGGGTTTTCAGCCTCCCTTCCCTCCTCACTTGCTTAACACCATTGTGATCTTTAGGCTTTTGTCTAGGCTTTATGCAGAACTTGAGAGCAACATGACAATACCCAGCCATGCAGAACACCCTGGCAGGCCAGCAGGGGACTGTGAAGAAGACACAGCATGGTTTTTGGAGGACCTTCCTGGCCAAGACAGGAATTGAAGAGAAGCACTTCATTGCTGGACTCCATGGGCTGGGAACTGTCTCTTATTCCTCTGTGGAGTGCTGAAGTAGGGAAGGGACAGCAGGACAACAGGTATTAAGCAGCTGATATTGTGAAGAAAGGTAAGTGGCAAAATTCCATTCAAGCAAACTAGAAATACTATAGACAAGGGTGGAAAAGACCTTAAGTGAATAAAGACAGTTTTCTGGCAGTAAAGTGCTGAAAAGGTGCAACTGGACCAGTAAGAGGGATTTTTCCTCTTTCTGGGTAGATAGGAGTTGTCAGGAACTGTGGAAAAGGCCCTTAGTTACTTATCAGTACAAGGATGTCTCAAATCATCAGTACCATATAGGTGTGATAAAATGTAGTGTGGGATAAGGGGCCATTCAGAGCCAACTGGAAAGGGAGAAGGTACTGCCAAGACCCTACTGCAGCCCAGGGTGCAGCTCCAAATGTCCTCTCCTGGAAGGTGAATGTACAGAAAGGAGAAAGGGGAACAAGATCAGAAAATGCAGACCAAAAAGGGCTGTGGTCATTCAGATGTTTGAGTCTATATAAGAATGTAAATACCAGAGAAACAGAGAAATCAAATATTGCACTTAACAATATTAAACTAAAGATTATTACTAGAGGAACAAACAGGTATAAACTGTTTCTATATTTCTGAACTTGTAGATTAAAATTTCTTAATTCCCTGCAAAGAGGAGCTGGACAGAGCCT
Organism: Geospiza fortis; assembly: GCF_000277835.1. NCBI lineage: Eukaryota > Metazoa > Chordata > Aves > Passeriformes > Thraupidae > Geospiza > Geospiza fortis. The sequence continues at coordinate 457,866 of NW_005054336.1, forward strand.
TTCTACAGGGCAGAGTGGGCTGAGATTCCCCATGGGCCCCTAGGTAGTGCTGGGTGTGAATGTGCTTGTGTGAGGGCTTGGCTGTGATGCCAGGAGATCAAACCCCACAGCCTGGACGGTCCCTTTCCAGTCTTGTATTGCTAGGAGGGAAATGATGCAAAAGGGATTTTTAGACTGTTGTTAGTAATTGACTGGGCATAGCTATACATTAATTCCGTTTGCGTATTACACCCATGTCACTTCCACACTCATGACAAAAGTTACATAGAAGCAGCCTGTGCCCCCATTGGATTCCCATGCTGCCAGTGCTAGGCATTACATGGACTTTTTGGCTGCCAGCCACATCTGGATGAAATCTCTTTGGTTTACTTTCTTCCTCACAATGAGCAGCAGGAACCAAAAACGATCAGGGCCCACCCCGAAATGTCTCCCTGAAAACCCAGAGGAGCAGCAAGCCCCTTCCAGCGCTTGTTCCACGCTGCGGTTCAGGTCCCGGAGGCGCCAGCAGCTCCCAGAGCCGGGGCTGTGAGGGGAAGGCGCGCCCCCCGCGGGACTACAACTCCCAGCAGCCCCCGCGGCGCCCGGTGGGTCGCGGCCTGCACGGCGTCTGCTGCTGAGGGCGCAGGGCTTCCCTCGGGCCCCCCGGGCTTTGAAACATTCGGTCCTTGTTTTCAGAGAAATACGTGTTTTACACAGAGCTAGATCCATTCTACTCCACATAATGCCACCTTATTGAGAGGGGCTTCCCCTCAATTTCCTGTGTTATTTTCTCACTCAGCTTCCCCAATGTTTTTTTTTACCCAGGGCACTGGAATGAAGTTCAAAGGGCTTTATTTAGCCCTAGGGAGCCGAAATTCAGTACCCTCTGCACAGCTAGCAGGGTGCTATGCTGTCCTTTTGCCACATGTGCCGTGCATTTTGTCTTCTACTCCTTAACTGCCAGGGACAAAACAGAAGGATGGGAAGGATTGCAGTAGGAAACTGGCATTTTTCAATACCCAGAAAACAGGGTCCACTGGTGTCCGATACCTGCACTGACCTTTGCGTGTTTCCCCTCATGTGATAGCAGAAGTTCAGACACACACACAGGACAGACCCCTTGACCTGGATCTACCAACCCTGGTCTCACTTGGTTTCCTGCATGGCTTGGAAACTTTTTCTTTTTGGCCATAAGTGGGATGGAAATAGTCAAACAAAAGGCTAATTCACTTCTCTGCTTTATCTCCCTCCAGACATAATTTAATTATAATTAAATTACCTTACCCCAATGAATGAAAATACAAGTCACAGATCATATTCCACACTGAATTTTTCCACAACCCATTTTCTTAAAATTCCCCTCTTTGCTGTTCAAGGTCCTCTAGAAGGAATGCATCACTTCGAATACTCAAAGGATTAACTGAAGAACATGATGAAAGGGAGAGTGAGTAAAATAGCTCGTTTATATTTGTATCCTCAAATGTCAGTTCATTACCAAAGTTAGAAACCAGCTGATACAGAAAACTCATTATGGCTTCATTTAGAATGTTTATTTCTTTAGAGACAGAAAAGAATTGCCTTGCTTGGCTCACTTGTCCAACACAAATATGCCACGTTTTACAGTACACTTTGGGATGGGAAGTAAAGAGGGTTTTGTTTAGGGCACAGTACATTTAATCCTCTATTTATTTTGTTTATCTGCATTTTTTTAAATCCCAAAGCAGTGAGGACAGTTACTGCCCTCTGTTCTCAATGCTTCTGACGATATTTGAGTGCCATTACTTGCAAAGCTCCTGCAAGCTCTGGTTATTCATCTGACAGTACATAAGTAAGACAAAATGAAGTGCTTTGGGAAGTTGTGTCCACAATCTTTTGCCCAAAAGTCCACTTTGCTGGTAATTTTAGTGCTTGTAACTGTGCCCAGTTAGCAGTTAGGTGACCTGGATCTCCATGCAGTCAGTAAGCTTTGTCTGGGAGTGAGACGGATGCAAAGTGCCTGGGACAGCCCCAGGTGCCCACTCTGGTGGCTGAGCAAGCTCTGTCTGTGTGTGCCAGCTGGGCACTCGTGTCAGAGCCCTGCAGAAATCAAGCCAAAGTCACCAGTAGGTTCTGTGCAAATCCCCAGGTAATTTGTAACATCCCCCTTGCCTTGCAGCAAAAAGCAGGCGTGTCATTTGAGTGGCTTGACTCAGAAGGAAATTTTTCAAGTAAAACATCCCACAAATTTGAAGTAACCCAGCCTGTTATGGATAATCAAAAGGTCACAGCACCTGATTAGTGGCTGGGATGCAGCCCTGGCTACAAAGCCCATGGGTGGGGAAACAGGGTGTGTTGATAATCATTGCTTAATTTCCCTTGCACTGACAGTGCATCTAGGTAATGCCTATATACCACTAGAAAACATCAGCAATCAAGGCATACTGAAGAGATAAAAAAATAGTGTAAAAAGAAAAAGTGTTGTTGCCAGAAAAACTTGACAACTTTTGTATTAAAGTCTGTGTGTTTTATTGCCAGTGGGACACTTAGTAATTTGTCGGCTCTTTGAGTTGATTCTTTCTGTACAGTAAATCCCGTGGGTATGGTCTCCTTCTGAAATAAAGTCTGGAGCTTAGACGAGTGAGATCTGCAGACTCAGTGCCTCCAACTCCTCTCTTTCCCCAGTGCCGGCGGTGGCACGGTGGGGGTACTCGGTTGTGCTGTCCTTGGTCACTCCTCTTTCCCATCACCCCGAGCCTGCAGTTGCAGGAGTTCCACAGAAAGCCAAGTGTCTGCTTCTCACAAACGTGTTGACGAACTCATTCTAAGAATGAATGTTTGTAACTTTATCAATCTGCCAACATCTGGCGACTCCTACTTCGTACCTTGTATAAAATTTCCTCGGCTTGGTACCGCATCCTTCAACAACTAGGGATTTGTTTCCTTTCCGTTACCTGTAACACCTCGCTTGTTAGGAGGAGCAGAAATGTCCACAAGGAGGCCCCAAGAACCTCAAGTCAAGAACCGAGCTCCGAGCGCAGCTCTCCGG
>NW_005054336.1:461318-504082 GCF_000277835.1 Geospiza fortis
GGCCGCGGCGCGGGGCGTTCCGCAGGTAGGCTGGTGCGGGTGTCGTCTGCAGTCACCTCAGGTGAACCGAGAAGTGATTTCAGGCAATTCGTGGAGTTGTTTGGTCAGCGGTGCAGGAAGAAGCATCTTTTCGATTAGTTTGTTACTGTGTTCTTGGTGCTTTACGCGCTTCTACGTGTATAATAAAGGGTCGTCGTTTTTTTTTTCCTTTTTTTTCCCCACAGCAATATTAATTGCTATTCTCTATTTTTGCAAAGTTTTAGCTGAAGAGCATGATTTCCCTATTCTGTATCCCAGAGCTTTGAGACATTTCCCTGGCATCCATTAATGCTACAGCAAGAACATCATGAGTCCTTGGTCCGTTCTCTGGTGCTCTCTGAAATAGAAATGGCTTACTTGAGGACGGAAAGGAAAGGCTTGGGTTATTTCTGCATGTTCCGTGGAGTGATGGAAAAAGCTATGTGGTGCAGGTACTCCAGCGTACTGCAAGGAAGGAAGCAAACTGGATTTTTTCCTGTGTCCTTCATGTGCTCCTTTCCTTTTTGGAGTTCAGTGTAGCATACCTATAGAAGAAGCTGCTCTAGTGCAGGAAGGGAGGTCTTATGGTTTAGGCCTCAGGAGTTTGGGGCTCAGTTAGTAACTCTGTTTACCAGCTTTATTTGCACAATGGGTATAAGTGACATGCTCATCTGTATCCAAGTCCACATTTGTAATACAAGGCTATGGATTTCCAAACCTTTCTAAAGATCTTCCATCTGTTTGGATCCTCTGTATCACAGGATGACTGAAGACCCATCAAGCTCTTGATACGCAGCTATATATTGCACATCAATCTCCATGTATTTGAATACATACAGTTTGATCAAAATTTTAACACTTGTGAAAAGGATTAAATGTAGTATTACTTTCCTTGATTTTCAGGCAAGAATTATTTCTTGTGTTTGAAGCACAGATCAACTTTCTTTTTTAGTTCATTGGCTACTATCAGCTTTGCCAGGCTTCCAGGGAAATCAGTCTTTGACAGCACTGTTGCTCTCAAGTGGAAACATGCATGTGTCCCTGTAGAATGCTTGTTTCTGTTACGTTACACTGCACTGGTCATACTACCAGTTATTAAACACAGCTTTTTTTTTTCCTCCCTATCAATCAGTTGCTGAAGTAAAACTTCTCTCCTCCCCATGCTAACTGTTGACATGGAAAACAAGGAAAATGGCTCTCTGGATGTCAAAAAGTAAGTGTTCCTTTTACATAAACAGCACATGGATTTTGAATGTAGTTTTCCTTTTAACTAATGTGGTTGGCAACAGTGCCCATCTCCATCTTTGTGCATTTCAAATCCTCCCTCTTTTTAATGACTTCTATTGTATTTCAGCTTTGAAATAGAAGAGCCCAGGGCACTGAGCTGATTAAAAGTGATATGTGGTAGGACTGTATAGCAATGAAGAGATGTAGAAGATAGTAACTTGAGTTAGGAGTACGTTTTTTCTTTTCCTCTCAACCAGACACTAAAGCAAGTGGTAGCACTGTAGTCAATACTGTGCCTCTGCTCACCTGTCTGTCAGTGGCTTTTGCAGAACCAGTGCCTAATGGGAGAAGTGTGCTGCATGGAAGTTACCTCTCTGTGCCCTTCTCTGCTGACAGCCCACCTGTCTGGGGCTCAGTAGTAGCAGGATATCACTTAGGTGTCAGTTCCCTTCTGAAACAGATACTTTAAGCTGTTTATTGGAGGAGCCTGAAGTTGCTGGGGTTTTATTTCAGACCTAGAGGGGAATAAGGCAGAGACATGGTGTGTGTTGCTCTACAGCTTTCTTTTGTGCAGTAAACTACAGGCTAAGGCATAGAAGTTTTTTGTAAGCATTTATTTAAGGTCAGAAATTCTTTAATTAGGACTAACAACTCTGAATGACATTATAGTCTGAGAAGTGAAATTCTGTGTGAAAAAATCTGGCCTTGCTGCTTTAGGATTACAGAGGCCATGGTGAGAGAGATGTACACATATGTGTATATATATTAAAGGAAAAGAAAGACCATAAGAAAAGATACTAGAGTAAGCTCTTAGTCTGTTCTGTCAAGCTGCAACACTTTGTGCAGCTGCACCTCATTATTCTCTTTCAGATCTCTCTTACATAAGCTGTCCAAGAAAACGTGACAGTGCATAGGCTACCAGGCACTAGAGTAAGGTAAATAACAGTGGTCACTTCAGGCTACTGATAAAACACCTGATTATGAAAAGCATCAAAAGATCTGATGGCAGCCATTAAAATCAGCATCTTCCCCCTTCTCTTGAGACACTGGCTACACCACACCAACATAAAGAGCATTTTCCTGTTCAGTGACTATGAATAATTATCTTGTGTCCCTTAGAAACCACCTTCCCTTTGACCGGCTGGTTTGTACAATGAGCACTCTGGGGTGGGAGGAGAAAGGCAACAGTCAAAGCAGGGACAGTTTATGTTTAATCATATTCCCCAAGGCTTGGGTGATAAAGACTCAACCACTGATTGCTAAGGTGGCCTTTTAGAGTGGAAGGAAATTGTATTTAAACTGTGGGGCTGTGGTTTCTAGATGAATGTATATTGTATGTATGTGGGCATATCTACAAAGGAAGTATTTGATGCTTTCTTGAAGTGCCTATAAATAAGCTGGATAAAATCTGTTTGTTCTCAGCTATATCCTTTCAGACCTTGCTGCTTCTGCCACATGATGGCAATAAAGGCACAGGGACAGTGGTGAAAAACAGACAAGCCTAATTTTTATTCATTGTTAATGCATCTAGTATACAGTTTCAAAGCCTAAAATGCCAGTCCTCGTAAGATTTTAAAGCATCCAGGATGTGAGGCATAAGCCAGTGTATGGCTAAGCCATGGATGTTATATATTCCCTTGTCTTGACTAAGGAATAAAGCCATGTCAGCAGCAGTGTGAGGAGGAGACTAACAAAGTCTACCAGCAGAATGAGCATCTGTGTGGGTAGATGGGTTAAAATCCAGCCAGCCTCCAGCAGTCTGCCACATGCCTTCCAGTCTTCTGCAGCTGTAGCTGTGGAAATTGGCTCCACTTGAGGTCCAGCATGATGCTATTCCTTGAGGCAGGAACTTGCAATTAATTTCTGCGATTAATTAGTGACTGAGGTAGAGCCCCTGAAGACATTGCAGTTGAGCCCTAGATGGGGCTGGACTTGGACCAAGCTGCAGCTGCCTAGTGATAAAAGAGGAGCTACAAGAAAAACTAAAGCACTTGGGCTGAGATAAAAAATTGTGGAAGGAGGGTTTGGGGCCATATTTAATTTGAAATTAAAGTGTTTGGAGAAGTAAGCAAATTACAGTTAAGTGATATTTTTACAGACTGACTCTTTTATTTGCTGTTTTAAGAAAGGTTAAATTCAATTTGTTTGTTTTTTAACTGAGTGGTTGGCATTTAGTTTATTTTTTTTTTAGTAAAAAGTGAGTAATTGAAAATGACAGTCTGTTTCTTAAGGAAAATGCAAAGATTTAAATATAATTCCTCTAATGCTGCTTTTATAAATACATGCAGATTTTGTGTGGCAGTTTTCACATTTTACTTCTTAAGCCTCAGAATGTGCACAACACCAAAAAATCTTATTTGAAAGGCATTCTTTGATTAAAAAAAAAAACACAGGGAAAAAAGTGCAGCTCTGATAAGGCCATATAGTCTCATTTTCAATTTTGCTGAGTGTTACTTTCTATGTAATCACAATCAGTGGAGCAATTCATGAAGTAAGTCATCATGTGATGAGCAAAAGTAAGAAACTGTTCCTCATTGCTCAGAGATCTGTGATAAATGAAAGAAACTGCTTTTAGAAGGCCCAGTGTAATACAGGCTGCAGATGATCCCTGTGCTCAGATTTTGTTGCCATATTGACGGACACGTTTCAGGAGTTTGGGGACGTGCAAAGATCATTGTTTCCATGCGTCCTCCTTCTCAGCACTCAGATAGTTGTAGAAATAAGAATGTTATAGAAACAGCAATGGGAGGCACTCTATGTATAGATTGCATTTGGCTGCTTTGAAAAATGGTCTGCACTTGATTAATCTAGTTATTTTGCTGAAAAACAGACAAGTCTAGGCAAGGCAGAGATACTGATAGTTGGAAAAGAAAAAAGTGAAGGACAGAACAAAAGTATTGTCAGGAGAATATAATCTGTGCTTCTTTTCCAGCTGGTGCTGTTGAAATCAAAGTCCTGCCTCTAAGCTTCAGACCAGAAAATGGACAGGATTCTGACACCTGCCCTAATCTGTACATTTTCAATATTGCTTCATTAGCATTATGGTTAAGCAAGTATAATGATGGGAAATATTTGGCATGAACTTCAGGACTTCTGGTTGAGGAAACATGTTGAAGAAGCTCTCTCTTTGATATCTTGCTCTTCATTCTCATAAATTGCAGTAGAACAGGCAGTCAAGCTCACTATGTGTTTTTTTTTACCAAAAAATTTTAGATACACCAACCTTATCTTTGTGACAGGGTGATTGTAGTTTGAGGAAAAGAAATGCAGGATAAGGATAATAGTATGAATGTTTTGTGGAAAACAATTGCCTGAGCTTAAGCACAGAAGGAATTAATTCTGATTGTGTTTAACAGATGTTTTCTCAGATGCACAGCTATTTAAAAAGTCCATAGATTTGTCCAAAGATGAGTCTGACAACAGTTTTGGGAAATTTTCTATATTGAGAATTAGTGCAATCATTTGGTACCTCTTTTTTGTTTTGGTTGGGGAGTTCTGTTTGTTTGTAATTGATTTGTTGTTGTTTTGCAAGGTAAAGATGCCTACCAGTAATTTCTACCCATGTTACAAGGGCAGTCTCATCTGTGTGAAGAATAATCCACATATAATTCTTTAAGTACTTGGTAGCTGGAAGCAAGCTGCAGGCTTGAAAGGCAGGAGTTTGGTACCCCAGTTATGGCAGTTCTCATTCTCCAACAGCAAAGACAGCACATTTGTATGAAGATCCAAACTGATTACCTTTGGCTGATGTGAAGATTCATATACTTTCTTCTTTTCTGAAAGGAGAGGGGTCTCAGTTTTCCCCAGCATCAGATGGAATGTACAAGAACAGGAGACACTGTTCTGTGTTGGAGTGGGGGAGATCTATCAAAGAACAATTTTCCTGCAGAAACGAGGAAGGAGGGGCACGTACATGGGGTGTGCACAAAGCAGCAGCAGATGTTCTGCACACCTTTAGTGATTACTTGTCTGCATTTGCACTTTGCAGTTCATTGGAGAATGGGAGACCTCTGGATCCTGCTGACTGGGCTGTTACTGATGTTGTGAATTATTTCAGAACAGCTGGATTTGAAGAACAAGCCAATGCTTTTCAGGAACAGGTAAATCTGTTAGCAAACACCTTTTGACTGCCACCAATTTCTCACATTGACAATTTTTGCTGTGAGCCTGGTTATATACTGTAAAATGGGAGAGAAAATCCCACATTAATGGCAGGATTTGAGTCTGTTATTGGGTGACAATGCATGGGACTGTGATCTCTGAGTGATGCAATAATCTCTCTTGTTCTGCAAGCTGTGGATAATGAGTTGGAGTTTGTTTAAGATAGGATTCAGAAAGGTGAGAAATCTAAATAAATTTTCTGGCTTGAACTCAGTCTCCCTATACAACCCACTCAGTTTCACTGTCTTGTTATTTAAAATGTGAATGGTGTTTAAAATGTGAATTCCCTTCTTTCTTAGTGTATTGTGTAATTACACTCATGAGTATTTATAAAACCTGGGGCTTCTAAGCAACAACGTGAGTGTGAAGGCTTAGGGTGACAAAGGGGCTGCTGTGTCACACTGAACTTGGCAGCACAAGTGAATATGGAAAGATCAAGTTGGCACTAAGTTGGCAGAGGAGCAGCATGTTTGCAGGACTCAGTCTGAGAAAAGGTCGAGTCTTTGTTTCTGGGCCTTGTAACTGCTGATACTAATGGAAGGCTTCTTTTGGTAGATTAGATCAGCAAAGAGCTTAACAGTCAGGTGGCCCATTGTAACTCACCTGCCAGCAGCTGGGGCTGTGTGTTAGTGGGGCAGAATTGGGAAGTCAGCTTACTTGGCCTACAGCCCACCTATTCCATAGAGAAGTAACTTACATCAGATTGGCAGTTCAGCACCTCCCCAGATAAGTCTGTAGGCTTGTGTGTGACTACCAGGAAATTAGTCACCCACGCTTGTAATTAGTTATCAAAATAGATGGCTCGACCTTCCAAGGTACTGAGCTGGTGCAAGTCACTGGCAGCTTTGCAGGGAGACTGTCCATTGCACGTGAAATAACATCGTGGTTGATCAGGGTAATGTTGCTGACCTTCAGCACCCCGCCTGTGAAATCCGATCTGATTAACTGATGCATATAACAAAGTATCTAAATTTAGTTCTTTGTTCTTGAGGGTGAAAAGCCGGGTGTTGGGTGATTCTCTAGCAGGTTGAAGAAAAGGTTCTTTCTGCAGCTGCTGCTAATTTTTCAGAATTTGAAGATGAGTGAACAGGCTAACAAGGAAAATGTTTGAGTGTGTCCATTCCTTAATGCCAGCACCCATGTCACGAAAGCTCTGGAAATGTGGCTTAAAAACTACACAGGCAAAGTAATTGTGGTCTCTGGGAGTCTTCTCCTTATAGTGACAGGTACCTCTGTCTTCCATCAAATATCTTGACCTCTTTGCCTCACAGCTGGCTTGTCAATAATGTTGAACTAATTACTACTGATTTTGCAGCAGAAAGGTGAGGCTAATTTCGGAGTTTTGGCAAATCAGTATGCAACAGCAGCCTTATAGGCTTTATTAGTATTTTGCAATGAGGATAAGTGGCTTCAGTAGGGTAAATGAGGACTCTACTGGGACAGCCATGTGCAGAAATGTGGCTGTGATTCCACTGCCAACTTCACCTTATGCTAAAACCTTGGAGAGAGAGGCTGACAGCTGCCACCAGGATGTGGCCAGGAGCTGAGGGATGGATAATCGCAGCAGAAGTCATTGCCACTTCCTTCCTCCTCTCCATCAGCAGCATGAGGAGCAGCAAGTGCCTGGTTCTATGTGCCAGGTTTGCCAGCCTTTTCTCTGTCTGCATCAAGAACAGCCCCATAAACAATCCTCTCCCTAACTTCTTATCAGTGGTGCTGTTCACTTTCTTCTACACTATCTGCTACCACTAACTTTACCTGTGTTCTTACAGTATTTTTTGTCAGGATCTCCCAGGTATGGCAGTGCAGACAGGTTCATTTTGAACCCTTAGCCATCCTCTGTCTGTAGAGCACCAGGTATGCAGCTGCAATTCTGGCCATCTCTATTTTCCTCTGTCATAGTTGCCTGGGCCCCAGAAACCCAGTTTCATTTGATCTACTGCCCTGAATATGTACTGGAAGAAGAATGAGATTGTAAGCAGTAAAAGAAAGTATTCAGTTTCACCTACAACACTGGGAAATTGTTTTCCACTGAACTGCTTCAGTAGGGGTAGCACAATGGTTTCCTTACAAAGTATCCTTAGCCCAGAATGTAATCATGACATCTATTATTACACTGAGCTTTAACACAGCAGTAACTGGGTCCACACTTTCCTTTGATGAATCTGAATATGTCTGGACTCACCTAAAACAAGTGACTCAAAAGGTCTTTAAGACCTGAATTTTTGTACAATGCTTTAAGGATAATTAGAAGACATTTTAAGGGCTGCAAAATGTTTTATTAAAACTCTATTATAAGTGCTGGTAAGAAGTGATGCTTGTATGATGATTATCTGTTATTCCTTCTTGGAGTTCCACTGGTGTCAGCAAATCAAAAGAGCTCACTGATGAAAACAGATTCAGCTGAAGGATGTTGCCAATTACAAAATCCATAAACATCAGCAAGCAAATCAGACAAGCCAAGAAGTTGAGGACACAGGATACCTGAAGAGGGAGGAGTAGCAGCTGCAGGACGAGGGTGTGGACACTTCCAGAAAAATACAGCCTGCCAATTTGTGGCTGAGCTTTCTGTAGGAGCCCTGGAAGCACAGGGGACTGTGGCTCACTCCAAGACTGAAGCTGTTTACAAGGTCTCAAGATGTGCTCGTGCTCTGAGCTTTCTTATGGCCCATGTGACTTCTTGAGCATTGTGTTGTGATATGCCCAGGTGACCCAGTGCTGGTTTGCTGGCCTTACTGCAATGCCTTACTAGAAGGGAAACTGGGGTTTGACATCAGCTGGTGTCCCCTGCTGCTTTCTGGCAGAGCCACAGTAGGGAGGAGCACATGAGTGTGCTGGCTTACTATAAAACTTTGCACTTCTCAGTCACTAAGAGCAGAAGGGATGGTGGGGGACTTGAAGCTTAACCAGTCCCCTGCTTATTTGCTGAAGACAGTGTGATATTGGTGTTGAGGTCATCCTGGCACAGTGGGGAATTACTGTTAGCTTGAGTTGTGCAGAGAAGTCTCTCTGCAGTTAACATTAAAAGACATACTGAGAGAAAGCATTGGAATTGCACCCTGAAAAAAAATCCAGAAAATAGAGAAGTCGCAGAGAAGAGATCAGAGAAGTCACCAGAGCATACAAAATCTTACCTGGTGCAAAAAAAGGGTGTGACGTTTCTGCAGGATCAGGCAAATGTGGAAAACTTAAAGGAAGTGAGAGAGGTAAAGCTTACAATTCACACAAAGATATAAAATGCTTGAACTCTGAATATGTAATCACTCCTTCCTACACAGATGTGTTTAAAGAATCAGTTTTCTATTCAGTGGAAGTCTTAGTAGTTACCAGGATTTCTAGAAAACACAGGGAACCCTGTGGAAGAAGAAGGGAAAGGAATAGATGCTTTTTTCCTATTCTTGGAGTTTCTCCTATTCCAGGTACTGGATTTACTCCATTTGGATCCTACCAAGCTGGAGGCTGTTCTTCCTCCATAGCATCGTTGAACAGCAGCAGAAAAGGCAACTTCAGATCGGTCATAGCAATGAGCAAAACACTCACTGGTGTCAAAATTCCCACAGAAAGAATTGTGACGAATGGAAAAGAGAGGATAGAAACTGGTTTTAACCATTAACATTGTCACCAGTAATTGGAAAGAGGCACCTGCTATAATTGGGTAAAAAGTTATTGGAAACTTTTTTTCTTTTAGAATTACTGTTACTTTGTGCTCTCCTGAGGGATTAGTAGTTGTATACATTTTGGGAATATTTTTTAAAAATGCCACTTTCAGCTATCTTTGATTATGTTGTGGTTTGTCTATGTATTTTGTATTTATAAACTTTATCAAATTTTAAGAGAGATCTGTCTTGACAAACTCCTGCTGAGCTCTAATAGAAGTCTTCTTTTCATGTTGCATTGTAATCAAGGATTGGATCTCTGATATTTCCAAGATAATAGAAGGCAGTGGAGAGATGTGGGTTCTTTCTCTTCCATTTTGACTTTAAAAATTATTTAGAGGGAGTTTTCAAGCATATGTCAAGATTTTGAAATGGAAAAAAAATCCAAAGCCTACAGAATTTCTAACCTAAACAGGTCAGAAAGTCAAGGTCTGAGAGGAAAAAGAAATCCCACCATATCTGTGATTTACAAGAGGTACTTTAAGCAGGAAAGTGTAGGGGTTGTTGAAACTTAAGCTGGCAAGTTGCTGCTTTTCTCGTTTTCCCTTGAAAGTAGAGGAAGAGAAGTTCTCTCAGTGTGTCAAGCTCTAGTTAGGCCCTTCCAAAATTTCTGATTGCTAGAGTCTTTTCCTTTTTTTCCCCCCACAGGATGCATGGGAAGGTTGGTCTTTTAAAGAAGGCACCTGAAGTTATTAGCAGATATTCACTAGTTTAAACTTGCATATTGCTGTCAATAGTAATTCTTCTGAAATGCACTTCATAAGCTGCATTCTTAGGAGTATCCTTCCCTAAATGGCTGATAATTAGGCATTCTTCACTTGTACCTATTAATTAGGAAAAGGTTTACAAGGAGGGAATTTTGAAATTAGGCTCATTTGGATTTTGGGCTTGACTAAATAGTATTTATGCCTTAGTCAGCACAGGTGAGCACTTGAAAAACAGATAGCAAGCAGAATTTAGCAGCTGTGAACATGGTTTCAGGAAAATCAAGGCTACTATTTTCCTCACTGATCCTCTATAGTAGCATTCCATTTGTTGCATGACTGTTCTCCTCTGTCAGATTTGTATATTTGTCTTTATCAACTCTTTAATTCTTCTTATAGGAAATTGATGGCAAATCATTACTGTTGATGACAAGAAATGATGTACTGACTGGACTTTCATTAAAACTGGGGCCTGCGCTGAAAATCTATGAATATCACGTAAAACCTCTACAGACACAACATCTAAAGAACAACTCTTTATAGCTAATTGTCTAATTGGGGTCATGCTGTGCCTCAAGGGAAAAATAAGTAATTTGGTTTCATGTGATGGAACTTTGTAAAGAGAGAATATATCTATTAAGAGTTTAAACCAAATTAGAATATATATCCTATTGGATAGAGCTGGCAATATACTATATGCTGAGTCTGAACTGAGAGAGGTGGTGTGTATTTTTTACATAGTACATAATGATTTTCTCTTTTAGGAAGTGTCAATGAGCATGTTGAGATAGCTACATCACTGTATCCAGAACAAAAGGGAGGTATGTCATTCTCATTTTTGAGCCAGACATGTTCTTGATTTCATTAATTAAGATACCAAAAAATTAAACAAAAACAACCCCAAAGTTTACATGCATCTTTAGAGAGAGGAACCAATTAAAGTAGGTTTCGGTTTACACTAAAGACCTACTAAAATTATTACTACTTATAATTTCAGGATGGGACTGACACTTGCCAAGTCACCCTTTTTTGCAGAGGGTCCTATTTTGACCTTATTAAGGTTTACTTGTGGTATGCTGCAATGTTTAAAGCTGTACATAGAACTAACATAACTCCTTCGATAGCAGAAGGTGTTGCTGACAGGTGAAACTGAGTTGTGTATTTTTTGCTGTCCTTCAAATTTTCAGCTTTTCACCTGTTTTTAATAGTAGTCCTATGTAAAATATAGTTGGTTTTTAAGGGTTTGTGTTGCTTTGCAAACAAAAAAGCTTCATTTTATTCCTTTTTTAATTTATTATTGTTTTCTAACATTATGCAGAAATTTGTAAAAAGTAAAATTCTGCACATTTTTAATATTGTCTGTCTTTGGTGTTGTAATGATTGATTTTTTAATGCTTTACTTAACACTTTGAATACTTGTTTTAAGAACTGAAAGAAGCTGTCTTGTCCCCATACATCTCTGTTAAAAGAGAGTCATGTTCAATCTGTTTGTACTGGTTCCCTATTTGATAGGTTGCTTGCTATGTCCCAATAAAACATTGCTTATGTTTGGATTCAGTTTACTTTACAGATCTTTTACTTTCTCTGTTGTGGTATATTGGAGCTCCTTTCCTCCATTTTCCTATTAAAAAGGTATCAAAATCTACTTAATATTCTATGTTCTTGTGGTTACTTTTAACATTACCTACCATAATACTTAAAGATTTAATTATTTTTGTTCTTTCTTCTCTGGTGTTACATACTGCTGAAGGAGGAGCCCTGGCCACAGTTCACCAGTAACATCTGTATTGCCCTTACCCGTGTCTGGAGCTGTCAGTGCTGCGGAGCTGCCGTGCTGGCCCTGGTACACAGCGTGGGTCCATTTACCCCAGAATGTCTGGAGACAGCCCAAGCATGGTGCTAAACCCTGTCTGGGCTCACCATCATCTCTGGCCCAGAGAGCTGTGCCATGAGCCCTGAAATGGGGAATGTGGGCTTGCATCAGTGATGCTGAGCAGAGGAACAAGGAAGGAGAAAATAAGTGTGAGAGTGTGGTGAAAGTGGGGACAGGATTCAGGGAGAGGAAGGAGGAACTCCTGCAATCTCCTGCCTGGGTATTGGCCCTGTCTTCACTTTGACTTGGCAAAGTGTGAGGTGGCTGTTCATGCTTGTGGTTAAACGGAGAAAGGGGAGAGAAGGGACAAAGCCTTGCTAATAGTTATGCCATAGGTGAAGCTCTGGTATATGTTATATTACATAAATATATACAGCAGCATGCTTTCTTGGATTCTTCCTAACCTTTACACGGTACAGTGTATTTATTTGGAATTTGAGACAATAGGACAGAGATGTATTCATCATTTCTTTGACTGTCCCTTGTACTGAGCTTACTTCAGGTATTGGTCTGTTAGCAGCAGGTTTGTAAGCCATGGTCTGAATTCTGTTTATGATTTTATTTATAGTTTGGTCATGTCCAGAGATACCTGCTGGGAGTAGAGCTCTGCTGGAAGACTAGATTCAAATAGAGATCATCAACCCTGCCTTGGGGAATTTTGAGCTATAGTCTGTATCTGGCTAATTTTAGATTGTAATTTAAAAATTATACATGAAACCCCTAAATATTTTAATATAGAATTAGGTATGTTTATGAAAAGGATCATGAAAGTAGCCTGGACGTGCCAACCAGCACTGTATGTGTAGAATTATTTTGGATGAGAATACATAGTGCTGTGTTATGGTAGGATTAATTGAATATTCTTTTTTTCTCCATTTGCATGTTTGGTATGGGATTTACATTTTGTGGTTCTATGGAAGACAGAATTTGAAGTAAAATGTACATATTCCAAGAGGGAGTAAAAATCTCCACTGTGCAGACATGAGAGTGCATTTGATGACTACTGAACAAAGTTCTTTCTTTTAATATGTTTAATGAGCAAATGAACTGCATTCAGAAACATCCAGATTTTATTTCCCCTTTGCTCAGCACCACTGAGTCATACAAGTAAAGGCATAACAGAAGTCTCATTGCAAGTGCAAAAGGAATTTGGAAAATATTGGTCAAAACTGTGACAATTTTTTTACTGTCTCTGATTTTTATTGTAGTTTCCTACTGTTCTCTGAGCTTTCTAATGCTGCTGTTTGTGCAGTTGACTGTTCTGGTTTTGTCTCTTACATTCTCTTTGCTGTTTCTGGGAGAACAAAAAAATCTAAGAGACTGAAGGGTTTAAAAGAGGAAGTCAAAGCCAGATTATTTTTAGCTACCATTCCTCTTGCAGAAAACACAGCTGCTGTTGAGATGAGGAAGCAACTGATAGGCATTACTGGATACCATGTCAGTACTGCAGCTCTGAGTTGCAGAGCTATGCAGGAATCCAATTTAAATCATGCCCTTGTATGTGCCTGCAGCTGGGAGAGTCCCTCTTCCTTAAAAGCCCTGCCTGTGCCCTGGGTGATGGTTAAGCTGCCAGCCTCTGACTGCTCAGCTGATCCAGGGGGTGAGTGTGATGAAGGTCTTGGCTTTTACGCTGGATCACAATTTAGAGAGTGCCCTTCTCCTGGAGGCAGCTTTAAGGACTAAAGCAGCACTAAGCTCCCCTGCCCTGCTGTCGGTCAGCACAAGAGGAGTCATGCTGCAGCCAAGGTCTTCCCTGTCCCTCCTCTCTCCTAATATCAGAAGTGCTTATCTATCAGAATCTTTTATATGCTTTTAAAATTATTTCAAAGCATTACAATATGTCTGTTCTGGTATGATGGGTGTGAAATATACAGGAATTGTTCATCAGCTCTGGTCACTCTCCTCTCAAGCTATGGATGCACAACATGGCACATTCTCTTTGCATCCAGACAGAGCCAAGTACCACACGTAAAGCATGTGTAAGGCACCTGTCAGCAAAGTATGGGATCTGTGGCAGTACCTGTCCACCAGGATCACTTTCTCAACCCAGAAAAAATGGTTCTGACTGCTTGCTGCTGTCTCCCATGCCTACATGTAATTTGTCCCAGTTTGTCCTAATGTGCTGCACTTGATCAGATTGTAGAAGATTCTTTGCCCATATAATTATAAGACAAGATTCAACAGCTGTAAAAAGGGAGTAAGCCCCCATGCATCACTCCTGGTTAGAAATGACCCTGGCAAAATGACTCATTGGACTGTCAATGTCAGGCATTAATTGCTAAAGGAACTCTTCCTTCTTCTCCCTGCTTTTTCCAGCATGTTCAACCTAACCCAACCTAACCCAAATCCTTTCACTCTTCCTCTTTTAAAAATCAGCATTTAATTGATCTTTTATCTTCAGCAATCCTCTTTCCAGTGTTACACTTAAGTTACAGTGACAGTTGTTTTAAAATCAGAGGGTCTTATTTTCTGTGAGTCTGACAGTGACTGCAAATTTATTTCTCATTTTTCAAATGGTAATATTGTACAACATTTAAAGGCTGAGTCTGAGTAGGACCAGAAAAATGTTACCTTACTTTGTCTTCATTCTGGTTTTTACTTCCAAGTCAGAACAGCAGTTCCTTTTCTTCTGGGAATGGCTTTTGGCCCAAAAGTCATGTGGGAAATGAGATGACTGCAAATGTGCATGTTGGAGGATGTAACAATCACTGGCTCATAAGCAGCAGGGTGAGTGGAGCACTGCAAAGGAGGATCTGCTTTACTCTCTCCTTCACCTTGGGCAATTTACACAGGCAATGGATTGGCTTCTTCATCGAATGAGAGGATTTGGTGCTTGGAGATGTGATCCAAGAGATCTCAGCCATGTCCCATTCCATCACCTCTGTGTTGCTCAGTTTGGACAGCAGTTTCTCTAGGGGAAGTGCTGAGGACAGTGGCTGTCATTAGCCCATTGGCAGGGGGAGTCTCCATTGGAAGAATGGGTAGACTGATTTAATAAGTAACTTTCATTCCTATTGGGAAAGTCTGTCTTCTTTTTAATAGTGTAACAAGGTCATTAAATTACTTTTTACTTAGCCCCTATAATTAGGGAGTTGACTTAGTGATGTTCATTTGGATCTTCAATGTGTGTTCAATTCCCAGAATAACATTGGTCTGTAGTTGCTATAAATTTGGGAAATGCAACCTCAGGCACCTGGAGAGGCCAAGGGGAGCACCTTGAAGACTGCAAGGGGTTCTTGGTATCCATGTGAGAGTTTCATTGCTTCTGAAGGCTGCTGATGAGTACTGGAGACCACTGTTGTATTTATATGCTGCTCTTGTGAGCATCCTTGCTGAAGGAGCAGTCAGCAGTTACAACTGCTCTATTACCAGCTGATCTGCTGATAAGGCAGCAGCACATGTCTTGGCATTGGCAGACTTGCATTCATCTCAGGATGTTCTCTTCCCTTTTTTGGATGATTGCTATAATCCAGCTGCCCCTCTATAGAGTACACTCCTTGGTACTTACTATATTGAGGATGCATCTGATTTTAGCAGCTAAATTTTATCAGAAAAGGGAGGGAAGGCTCATCATTTGCACTGATCTTTTGGATTCAAGAGTAACATTGTTTTGTCTTGTCTTCGTGGATGGTGGAAGGAGGAAGGAAGTCAAAGTAAGGAACTTGTGGCTGAGTTTGTTCACAAGCTGGTGGCCAAACTGTGGGGAGAGAGATGTGGAAATGGGTGTGTGCCTGGGTGTAGCAGCCCTGTTTCACAAGGACACTCTTCAAATTCCCTCCTCCCTTCTGCATAAATAGCACACACCAGTTTGCCTGGCCTTTCCTACCTGGAAATATGTGTGTCTAGAGGATTTGAAAACATTGCAGGAGTATAAGGTCATTAAAACTTGAACTCTTGTCTTTTTCAGTCAGATGTAATGTAGAAATTAATTCCTAATGTCACACTTGAGAAGTGGCAGAAGCCTTCCACAGTACTCAGGCACTCTGAATTTCTGTTGTATTTCCCTCGGAATCAAAGGTTGCTCTACCCCCTCGTTTATCTCATTTTGAATCCCTCCAGTATTGTTTGGGTTGTTTTTCTTTTGTTTTAGCAACAACTAACCCCAGATCATATTTTTTTCTGATGTGATTGACGTAGATTAGTCCTACATACATCAGCTGATCTAGTAAGTGTCATTTATACTTATGTTTTATACACATACGTGTGTGTGTGCATGCACTCAGGTACTTGTGTGTGTCTTTCTCAGGCTGCTATGAATGGTGAATCTCTCAGAAAACATTTTATATTGTAGCTGACATGTGAGCTGATATTTTTGATCCAGTAACTGGAAATATTTCATGTTTCCTTTCTAGATACAGCTGTGCACTTTCCAGGAGGGATATGGTTGGCTATTGTATATATAAAAATAGTGTAATTCTAAATTCAGAAGTATTTGTTTTGAGAATTTTAGCCAGAAACAGTTTTTTGGTCACTTTAAGTAGCTCAGCTTAACCTAGAGTCAGGATTATGTACTCTTGATAAAAGCAAGGTTAAATTAAGAAAGGAAAAAGACAACTCTAAGGAAAAAAAAAGTTATCTGTAATAGTTAATAAAAACTGGCAGGTTTAAATGTATACTGGAAAGCAGGTAACAATATATATATAATAATACAGTCAGGGAAGACAGATGACTTGTCCTGACCCTGACAGTGACATCTCCTCTCTGTTTTAGGTACTGGCTGATGAGTTTAGCTGGTACATTTTATCTGTGTGACATTGGTTGTGCATGGAGCATGATGAGCAGCTGAGGCAGGCTGTGTTCGACTGTCCTGGGCAGTTATCAGAATTGAACAGAAACAGGATGGGAAAGAATCAAAGACTAAAAAGGTAATATGTTTGTGCACTTGAAATACCCTGTTTCTTGGTAGGAAATTTCATCCCCTATGAACTACTGGGATGTAGCCCAGGACCAGCAAGGTTCATGTTATCAGCAAGAAGTTGTATTTTAAACAGCAATTTTATAACCTGCTAGCTGCTGCTCATTTTCATCAAGTGTGATGGCGTCAGCAAAGCATCACAGCTGCTTCTGAGTAAAACACAGTAAGCAACTTGAACAGCTCCTTAGGACAGGAACTGAAAAAACATCTGTCTGAATGAAATTAATGCAAGTCCATCGTGGAGACTGAATCTAATGAAGCCAATGGGAATTTGGTCAGATTTCAGGCCCAAGTGAGTCTGGCTAACTCACATTTTCAAGAATGATTTATGCCACTGTTACCCTAATCTTGTTGCCATATGGGAAATTGGGGCTGCTTCCGATTGCCTGAGTACTTTCTTTAGAAGCAATCTGCCCACGTAAGTGACTCAGGTTTGCAGTGCTGGATGGAGCTGCACTGAGATGCTCCAAAGACGGTGAATGTCTGCCTGTCTGTGGAGGTTTATACAAACTACACTGAATGTGTCTGTGTATGTGTTTGTTGGCCCAGTAAACAACTGCTCACTGCTTTGTGTCCTCATTCTGCCATAGAGGTTAGTCCACCACTACCTTCCAGGGCCACAAATGAAGCACAAATAGTAATGAAAGAAACCTTGTGCCTAATGCAATAAATTTCTTATGAGGTAGAAAGAAAGTTGGTTGTGCAGATCTGCCTTGTTTCAGAGGGAGGCAAATGCTGAAATGTTCAGTAAGATTCTTTTTCATCTATTGGAAGAAAGAATTCATTTGGAAGAAGACTGGTCACTTTTTGAGGTGAAATTGGATGAATTAAAATAGTTCTTTTACTTAAAATGTTCACATTTTTATACAGGTAGTAAATAGTCAAAAGCTACTTTGTTTTTTGATGTTGCTCTTTATTTGCCTTTAAAAGATACATTAATAAATTAAAAGCACCTAGAAGTGACAGAAGTAGCAAGACATAAGCCTGCAAGTACAGTACAACACAATCTAAGAAGGTAAGCAAGAACATCCCCAGGAAAAGCTGGAAGTGTTGTAACAAAGCTTTCAGAATTGGCTGGTGACCAGAGAACATCACAGCTGGGACAGCCTCACTCCGTGGTGTCATTTTTCCTGCTGTTCAGGGCATAGCTCAGGCTGGTGGAGTGTTCTCCTCTTGCATCTGTTATGCCCTGCTCATCAAGGCAAGTTTCTATCTTTCAAAGCACCTCAAAATATCACACAGAGCAGGACATCTCCCCCATTTTTGGTGCCTATGAATTTAATGATTGTACCCAGAGCAGTGCTGCATGTCTGCAAACTCAGGAGGCACAAAGGCAACTTAACTGCAGTTTTTACTTTGGGCAATTCCCACTTGTTTTGTACTCTGTCACATGGAGTCTGTGAAAATGACACTCGAAGAGAACGAGAGAAAGGGTTTGAAGCTGTTGGAAGCTCAGGATGATTCCTATTGCAAATGTGGTAGCCACAGTTTGTGAGATGAGAATCATTGACGGTATTGTTTTATCTTAATGTTCAAAGCTTTCACCTGGGGTAACTAAAGTAAAATATGCATTATCTGTCTGTCTAGTTTTCTCCCTACCCCTCCCAAATGTAATAGGGCTACGTAGGTTGACTCCTACCTGCTCAGAAGTCATGAGAAGATTATTAGAGTAAAGAAAACTATTTAATTAAACCTACAGAGAGAGCCCAAACCCTCAAATCACCTCAGTGATTAATGTAAAAGTACTATAGTAACTACAGTCTGATGAGTAGCAGCCGCGGTCATGCAGTCAGATTACATGCAGAGAAAGTAGTCAACAGCTATAACTATTACAACATAAAGGAGATATGAGAGATGTTTGGTTTTTTCTTTCTCATTTTCTGCTTAAAGGAATCCTGATTCTTACTGATTCCCTGTTCAGTCACTCAGTCAGAACCTCAGCTCTGTAGAGCAGTGTGGTATCAAGGGGTCATGACAGGTTATGTCAATGAAACAGCAAGTCTTATGCCTCTATATTTATTTTACTGAAGAAATATTAATAAAGAGTATATAGAGATTTCCTGATTTTACATGTCAAAAACATGTTACAGACATCAAATTATTTGTTTCATTAAAAGGTCTAGGAATAGCCAGTTTAAAAATTAAATTACCTAATGTTTCCTGCTGGGATTTTCCAAAGAGCTTAGGGCACTTCAGTCTGCAAATCACACTGGAAGTCAGGGACAGACTTTGATTTCCAATTTCCTGAGAGTCCTTCATAAATCCCATGTTCAGGAGTTCATAGAGGGAAAAGTAGTCAGCAATGGAAGAGGCCAGTAAGGAATAAACATTGATAGGAAAGCCATGCTGTTAAGTTTATCAGGAAGGTTGAGTAGAGCCAAGAGGTTTAGTTTCCCTGGGCAGCTGCCAGTCCAAACTGACATCTCCTCTGATCTCTCAGCATTTGGCTTTGCGCTTCAAAAAACGTCTTCCGGCCAAGTGTGCAAGCACAGGAGCCATAAGGAGTTTCCACTGGAACCAAAACCTGAGGGGGATGAGCACAAACACAAAGGTTATGTTTGAGACAGGGATAGACCAGCAGAAAATCATGCCCAGACCTCTTCTCCCTCTTTGGAACATCAGTGGTAGATGCTGACATTATCACAGGTAAGAGTGGATCTATAATGTCCACCTGAAGGAGGGGAAGGATAGGAGAGCACAGTAGCAGAATCACAAGACTTTGGAGGGAGACTAGAGCATAAACAGTCTCTAGACCATCAATGTCAATGGAATAGCCCAATTTTTCTCTTTCATGTGAGGGTAATGTAACAGACTTTCAGCTGGACCTAGCTGGCAGCTACACTGGCTGTGGAGGGAGGAGCAAATACATCTCACCCCCTACCTCTTGCTCTCTGCCTGACCCCAGGCTTGTATCTTATCCACTGTTTGACTGATCTGGGATGCCACAGTGCATTCTGCTTGGGTAAAATGCACAGGTTGGCATTATAATTGAGAGTCAAATTCAGTGGAGAAAGCAGGAATAATTTTTCAGAGATAGTCTCTGTTACAGATCCTTTTGATGTCCAGAGTATTCCACTTGCCGTTTAAGTTTTATCAATAACACAAAAAGACAGTTATTTATCCTCCTTTTGTAATCAGTTTAAGTTTCTTTTAGAGGTAATGTGGAGCTTTTACTGGGACTGGGAGAAAGTTTGCTCACTTTAACTCTGTTTTATGTAGAACTGCTGCTATGCTTTGAGGCTGAGTATTTCTAAAGAGGGCAGTCAAGTTGTATTTGAAGCATTTACTTACTTCTTTGTCATTGGTCAAGCCTAGATTCTTCATGTCTACAACATTATAAAAGGTGTTGTTCAAGACGACTTCTATGACCTGTACCTGAAACCATGAAAATGGATGAGACAATGAATTAGGGCACCTTTTCAGTCAGCAGCCTGGCAGGCTTTTCACTCTGTGTAAAAAAGAACAGTGCCACCCCCTCAGTACAGTTGATCAAATGCAATCTAGTGAACATGTGTGGCACACCTTTCACTTTTATTCAAGTGCTGCCAAGAACTGGGTGATGTTCTCCCCCATGGTGTTCCCAGCTGGTGAGTTTCCAGTCTTAGAACTGACAGAGGAAATAACAGTTTCATGTTGGTCTTCTCAGTGGTGCAATTAACATTCACTATTGTTGAAGTAAAACATCATTAGGAGGAAGGAAGATACCTGTGGCACTCTGGAAAGGACAAGCATCTGGATGCAGTTGACAGTTTTCTGGTAAGAGGGTGAATATTCCCCACAGTCAGGTGGTCCAGCAAAGGCTTCAAGGATACATTCACGGATTTTTTTCCTAGAGGTAACACAAGTTCTTACAAAACCTTGTATCAGCTGTCTCTGCTTAGATCTGTAATGCTCTGCTGTGGGGTGTTTTTTGTTTATATTTTGCATGTCTTTTCTGACAAATATATAGCCCATGGGATTTTATGAAGAACAAGTTGTACTTTCACCCAAATTCTGTTTCCTCTCCCCACCCCTGCCAGATATATAATTCACAAAAAGGTTTTGTTAAAACTATTTAACAAAATAGTTATTTTATTCTCCTAAAGTGTTCTGTACGGAATACTGAACTGTTTATTTGAATCCTGTCCAATGATGTACCCTTAGAGAGGGAAGTACCCCTAAGACATGCCTCTCACCCCTTGTAACAAGAGCTTATTGCTGTGAGTGGCTGGTGCACAGCAGCTGTGGATCTGGCCCCTAGACCTTCTGTATTGTTCAGAGGGACTTTGTGAGTATACATTGGTAAATTAATATTACTTGATATAACATATACCATATGCAGTTAAAGTCAAAATCCTTGCATTCGCCGTATGACCATTTGCAGAAGAACTCTCCACAAAGAATCCTGTCATGTCTTTCAGGAAGTGTGGTGTGTTCATTCTTGTAGAAGCCTTCAAATCCAGACTGTGTTGTCTTCATAAGTTTCAGGTCCTTAATTCCAGCAAAGACAATCAGAGGGCCTGTGATTGAAAATTACAAGAAACTATGAGCTTCTTTCCACACAAAGAAAGAAATCTTTGGGTGCATACTTGCATTGACAGCTCCAGAGCCAGAAAGCAGACAATAACTTTCTGCACACTGATATTGGCAGAAAGGTAAGCAACAAGACAGAAACTACTGAAGTCAGGCTCAATCTAGAAAACAGAGACTCCCATCAAGTGATCTGCAGTTAAGGAGAACTGAGGATAGACTTTTTTATCTTACTTGGAATTGGGATGTGTGGGGTTGGCTCATGCTGTCAGTTTAGGAATGGCTCTAAAGGGAAATGAAATAGGCTACCAGTGCTGTGATGGTGCCTTTTCCAAGAACACAGACAAACATAAAAATTCTCTGTATAAATACAGAGCCTCAGTCCGTTATTTGCTTTAGATACCCATCCTGTTGGGAGTTTTGCATCTCTGAGAATGAGAGCCAGGAGCCAATGCAAATCCCTGCAGTTCAGCTAATGAGCAGGAACTGGCACTGATACAGATGCCACCCACAGGTTCAAACTGACAGTGGCTTTGCTCTTAGCCACTATTTATAAAACAAGCTGTCGAGGATCACTGCTGCATGGGTGGATCATTGTCTTCTAAATACCGAGCAGTTGTGACCTGAACTACTTCTGCTGACACCTTTTGAACAGCAGCTATTTCAATTTCAAACAGTCAGTTATTTAGAGCACACCAAGATGGTAACTGAAAATTTCACTGACCAGAGCTGCCAAAGAGCTTATTCACAAAAGAGAAACTTCATGGCATGCAGGCTCATTCAGGGCCTGTGCAGATAGTCAGGGCCTGAAGTCCAAGCTGCTGGTTTTGTGCTGCTCTTGGTGCTCACACTCGCTAGTTCAAAATTCATCCTTGAATATGTCAAGTGCATAGCAATTCTGCCTTGGATTTGGAGGACTCACAAATTTTGTCTTTAAATGATGTCTTTGAAGGAATTTATACTGGAAATAATTCCACCGTGGTAGGCATTTCTATATTGCATGGTTGTTTAGACGTTTGGATGTTTTTAAACTGCTCTGTGACTGGATACTACTGACCCTGTATCTTATCTATTTCTTTTCTTGTTTACATTCAGTATTGTTTTTGAGTGAGTCTAAGGAGGCGTATCTATCATTTTGCCTATGTCCTCCTGTTATTTACTAAAGCTGTAAAAAATCTAAAGAGACTGACCTTGGACAGGGTATTTTGGGGTTTGTACAGATCTTGAATAATTCATCACTTGGGTATAAGACTGTGACACGCAGATATTAATGTAGCGCAGGTACTATCGGTGAACCTGGAGAAATATTTATCTTATATTCAAATACTCAGACTTATTTGAAAGAGCTCCTTGCAACAAAAGATTGACTGAAAGGCTGGCTGACTGTACAGCAATCAGCCTGAAACTAGCTCCAAAGGAGACAGCACCCAGGGAGGGTTTCCAAGGTGAACAGCTCATGCTGTGCTTTCAGGAGGCTTTGTGCTCGTGCTGTCTTCAGTTGACAAACTTTGATTTGGTGAAGTTACTTAAAATGTTTTGAGTTTCTAAAAAACTCTGAGCCTTTTATCAGCTGATACAATGGCAAAACATAATTTTATTAAACCTCACTAGGGTTTTCTTTTTCATTATAAGAAAACTATTAAATAATAGGATTAACTGAGAAATGAACTCCTGTGTCTGGCTGATAGGTGCATAGGAGGATGCTAAATATAGAGAACGTTCTCTTAGAAGAAAAATAAAAGTGATTTGAAAATCATCACTTTAGTTATTGTTCACCTAGGCAGGGAATTCTAAAGAAGCAACTAAAGGGCTACATGAAGGGAAGTCTAAGAAGAAAAGGTGGTTTCTTCAGTAAGCCATAAAAGCCTTCTGTTTGTTTAGAATCTGAAGTTGCAGAATTGCCTGTTAAATTTTCATGATGATGAAAAATTTAATACAATCTATATTAAGAGCAACAACTTTTCAAAAATGTATAGACTCTTTTTGTTTGTTTCTTTTTTTTTAATTCAGGTGTCTTTTTTAACATTTTCCAGAAAATACAGTCAATACTGCTGAGGCTGCCAAAAGTACAGCAGTAGTTAATACTAGAGACATTAAAAAAGATGAGGCCAAGAGGCACTGGAGACTTTCTGTGTTCTTTCAGCAGAAACACAGGAACAATGCTCAGATGGATCTTTCAAAACTTGTGTCCTGTCCACAAGTGAAACTGGTCTTGCCACTGGTTCTGGATAGGATGGGAAATAGTTCTAAGTTACATTCATGTAGTATAGCCAGGTACTGAACTAATGCCTAAGCCTTCTAAAGCCATTATGTGAAATGATAGAGTGGCCTCAGCTCGGTTCCCAGTAATCCAGGAGATGCATTAATCAAAACACCATCACAGTGAGACTGAACTTGGGCTTCTGTTGCAAGCTATAGCAAGTAGAGAGAATTTTTACACTCTCTTTGGAATGCCAATTTATGGACAGACAGCTGAGCTTGAAAACCTGTCTTTTAAGTATCACAAAACTCTTGGTCAAGCCAAATACTGCTTTGTTTATGTGTGGTGTGCAAAAATAGTAAGCACACTGTGAAGTATTTTCATGTGAAAAATGGTTCACATGTACACCAGAGTGCTCAAAATGTTCAAGCTAGTCTGGCTTGCAGCAGTGAAATTGCTTTCTTAGAAATAAAATCAGGGCATGTTGACAGGAGTTTGAAAATTACTGCAAAGCAGGCAATTGGCCTGCAGCAGTGTGGTATCAGGTAAGGATCACAGGAGAACACAGGTTGTAGTATAGGTTAGAAAAGGAAGCAGCCTGTTCTCAGAAGGCTGTTAAATCCTGTGGCAGGATGTAACAGTTCTGCTGGATGTGCTGTTGTAACCATTGCATGTTTGGGATATAAATACAAATGTGAGCTACATTAGTTCCTCAGCCATGTCTCAGAGATCAAGAACGTCAAAATTACACTATAAAAGTCTTCTTTGCTTTAGACCTCTGGAGCAGTTTGGCTGTGCCCTAAGCCCTATAACACCCTCAGCTATCTCTAAAGCCATCTTCATCTCTCATTGGCAGAAATATTTACAGAAAACTAGGGGATGCCACCAATTCTTTTCTCACCATTCCGGCACTGCTCAGCTTCACAAAAGCGGGTCCCATCAGGAACACATATGAATGAGTGGATGTGGGGAACGCCATCCTGCAATTTAGAGCAGACATGTAGGTAAAAGTGCCATAAATATTATTACGTTAATTTGAAAACAAGAGCTAAGAGAGTGAGGAATGACTACAGCATAAACAAATGGAATGTATTAGTATTTTAGATACCTCATGCAGACGTTGCCATGGTACTTCTTGAACGTAGGCTTTGACGTATGCCACTTGGCAAAATGTTGTCATGAAGTGATTGCAGATATCTATAGCAAATTGTTCTAAACTTGAGATCTAAGGCAGCAAACAGTATTATTAGAAAGAAGCAATAACTTCATGTACAAAAGTAGATTTTTCTGGTTGTTGTATCTGAGAAGAATCAGTGTGGTTTAAAACACATTTCTCTTATTTCTAGCTTGGCTCTCTGTGCCCAGTCATTTGACCAGTTTGCAGCATATGCTGCAAATAGCAGCTATAGTTGTGTCAAAAATCTTCCATTCTGTGGTACAGTGAGCTGCAGTTCTTGGACTGAGAGAAAATGCTGCAGGAGTCTTATGCTTTGAGGATATAATGCTGAAATCATAATTTATCGCAATTATTCTGATTGATATGGTGATATGCTAATTAAGTTTTACAGGGTAAAGATGGGATTCCATTATGGAGAAATATAGTGCTACAGATTGTCATTATGATACATGCAGTTGATTGCAGTAAGAGCACAGAAGAATTAAGAGGAGTCTCATACTTTGAGACCTTCTCTTTAAAAATACTATATAGGAATAATGTGGGATTTTGGGCTCTTAATTTGAAAAAAAAAAAGATGGCTTTTATATGATAAATCCACAAAAACCAGTGCTAGATCTTGAGAAGAAAGGCTTTGGAAAACTAAGAAAGAATCCACAGGACAAGCAGTGGAGGAGGAAAACTAAAATCACTGAAAATTACTTTGGTACTGGTCTGATATGCAAATTGAAAATAAAAAGTTAGTATAACAAATACTTCCAAATGAAGGTGTAAGAAACAGCAAGGCTAGTTAAAAAATAAAAAAATACCCCATTTTTTTTGGCCAGCACAAGGACAATATTCTTTATGGTGTCTGTAGGTATCACAAGAGAATTGTTTCCTTCCAGGTACTCCTGAGGAGAAGTCAGCCGGAGATGTGCACACACTTCCACTTCTTTAACAAACTGCTTCTTTCCTTCTTTATGAAGGCGAAGGAACTTTATTGTATTCTTGCCATATTCACAGTTGAGGACTTCAAGGTCCTTGATCTGCAAAAACACGTGGCAGTAGTAAAGAAATGCAGTGGAAGCCTGCGTTATGCTGTCATGAAACAATGTCAGTGAAATATAAACAGTGCTTATGGCCTTTATTTTTGTAGTTAGCCATGATAATGAGAATATTTTCATTATAAATTGCAGAGTCCTGACAGGAAGAAAAAATGCTTTAGGAGACTATTATTGTATTAGTAGCAGCTGAGATAAAATTTTGAAATTTTCTGGGGAACAGATAATAGAACAGGAGTCACAGTGAACTGATCTCTCATTTGTCATCTGTGAATTAGTCCTGACTATATAGACCTTCACTGAGTCTCTTCTCTGGGATCATTGGTTTTGTTTGCTTTAAGCCCTGTTATCAAGTTTTACCCTGCTTCTGTCAAACACACCCCATTTACACATCTCTTACAGTGTTGGAGAGGCTTTACTAGCAAGGTGACAAAATTCTGCAAAGGTTGTGAGGATTTCTGTTTTGCTGAAATAGCCAGAGGTCATTGCACTAGACTTTCCATGAGGTTGAAATATCCCATACTCCATATGAACAACTTTTAATGTAAATCAGCCCCTTTTCATGTAGGCATAATGAGAATGGAGAAAGAGCACTTTCCACACCAAAATATAAATTGAAGCTTTTTTTGTGTAAGTTGCTAAAAGATTATCAGATGTGAAATTGCTCCATTCAGACATGTTTGTTCTTAAATGCACTTGAAAAATAGTTGAAAAAAGCATTAGCTAATTGTAAGTAAATTCATTTGGTTCAGAGATCAGAGCGCTTCTCTGGCTCAGTCCCTACAGGCTCAATCCCCAGGGGTGACTGGAGGCGCCCAGGGGTGACTGGAGGTGCCCAGCACCGGAGCCGGCGTCGGACGCTCACTGGGAACCCTTTCTGCAGGCACAGGGAGAGGGCTGGGCGGAGAAGTAGTGCGTTAGAGTAATGTTGTTTTGCTTGTCTGAACACCAGGGGTTATTTCAGATAGGTGTGAAAAATTTGTACGTCAGTCATGGAGAACTGAAAGGAAAACAAAAAGGGGTTTCGGTATCTGCAGGCTGGAGCTTTTTTTAAAGCAGAATACCATGAATATTCTAAATAGTCAAAATATTTTTTCTGTGTTTTGTCAAAAGCATAACTTGTCCACTGTCATTTTGTTGCCCAAAGAAACCGTGAGCAGTTTCCGGCAGCTCCCAGGAGCCCCTGCCCCGCTGCCCATGGCCGGCCCTGCTCTGGAGCCCGGTTTCCCAGGCGGGGTGCGCTCCCTGCTCCGTGGGCTGGAGCTGACAGCTCTGGCAGCGCAACTTCTCCTTTCAGAGCCACTCGGGGCTCGCCCTGCGCAGCCGGGAAACCAAAATGCCGGCGGGATCTGCTTGGTGCCAGCCTGCTCTGCTCTTACTTCTCTCCTGCGTGCCCCTGTGGGCCGCTGGGGTTTCCTGCAGGAATGAAGATGGGGAGACGGTGGATTGGTGAGTAAATACCGTGCAGGGGAGAAACGCTGGGAGAGTAAATAAATACACTGAGATTAAACCGCGGAAAGTGGGTGGGCCACCGAGGAGCAACGCAAAGGCAATCGCTGGTTCAGCACTGTTGGCACGAGAGTGGTGGCGGAGTGCTGCGTTTGAAAAACCTGGGATAAGTCACTGAAATCGGATTTCATTTCCCTGAACCAACCACCGTGCAGCATCATGACTAACTGTAGAACAATCAAATAATCACGGTTTTACACAGCGTTCGTGTCTCATGATCAAAGGGAGCGTAACCTGTGTTGCGGTGCCAAGGCTGCGCTCGCCAGCGGCGGCCCCGGGGACACGGCCGGGCCCGGGAACGCCGGGCGGGGAAGGCGCCCGTGTGTCCCTGGGCTGGCCCTGCGGCCGAGCTCCTGTGCCTGTGCCTGGAGCAGGAGTCGCTCCCTGCCCGGAGCTGCCGTCACGGCACCGCCGGTGCCTTCCCGCTGCCAGCTGCGAGCCCAACTTCGGGCATTACATGATTAATTGGATTAATGAGCTTTCAAGATGAAAAGATGCAAAGTAAAATTGCATAATATCCGGCTCAGATTTTAAAAGTGAAATGAGGGCTCTTTAAAAAGAGCTTCCTGAAGATAAATATCAAGCAGTTTCAAAAGAAAAAATGTTTTTCTTGTGAACAACAATTAGTTTGGATACAAGTGCTAAAGAAGTAGGCCCATCCCTTTCCTTGCGCACAGAGCTAACTGCAGGGAAGGCGGGCGGTCCTGCACCACAGGCAGGAGCACAAAGCTGGCTTTGCTCTGTTGGCATAGCATCAAATATATGAGGGTCTAATCCATCCCTGTGACTTGTCAACTTTGCCAAGGCACTTCTGGATAGTGTAATTTTTTCAGGAATCAGACTCTTAGTTGGTGCAGCTACCCAGGAACTTAAAGGTATGAGATATTTTATTTCTACCTAAAGTGGATTTATTCCTTGCAGAATAAGGTTTTTTGTGAAAAACAAATGAACACAAAAACCCAAACAAACAAACAAAAAACAAACAAAACCCACAGACCAATATATACACAAACTGTCAAGTTCTTAGATGAGGACAATTTTTGTATTAAAATTTTCTGAGAAATTTCTTGAAGTCTGGGGCTAGGAGTAATTCACCTGTGCCTGAATGTCAATGCCAGTGACGTGGGGCCTGTTCCGGGAGGGAACTTGGGGGTTTGCAGAGGCAAATCCATGTTCCCTTTCACAAATTTAGCAGCTAGGACAGGGGGATTACCTTTTCAGTATGCCCTGATCAAAAGAAGAGAAACTTGCCTGTCTGCTGGGGTCATTCTGGTTTACTAAAAAGAGTCAGCCTTTGGATTCTGGATTTGGTTGCTATGAAGCTGACAGGAGAAGCAGAACTGAAACTGCTGAGAAAAGCCTCCTCTTAAACAAAATATGTCAATGTCCTTTTAAACAAACAACACTGCATTATTTTAAGTTAGTATCAGGATTGTGTGAGTTTCTGCTATGTAGTGGTTTCATCCTGCAGTATTCCATAACTCCTCAGTACTCACACACCCCTTCATTTGCCGCTGAACCAGAGGGATCACTTGCTTTATCTGACCTGATCCCATCTGTGCTCCCCAGCTGGGCTGGCAGCTCCTCCCCGCAGCAGTACCTGGGCGGGCAGAAGTCTCTCCTGTGTTTTCCCTTCACTCGGGATCTCATCCCACAGTCCTCGCTGCAGCTCCCGCGGGGGCTGCCAGAGCCCATGGCCGCAGGACCGGCTGTGTGAGCGGGGCGGAGTCTTTCCTTTAGTCATCTAAACTCACTGCTTTCTGTGGGAAGCCTTCCCTGCAAATAACAGCCAGAGCTATGCTTTCTGAGAAATGCTGAGTCAAGGACTGAAGCCGCCATGCACATTGTTTGTTTGGGCTTCTTTTGAGGGGGTGGGGAGGAAGGGAAGAAGTAAAGATGTGATTCTTGCCTGTAAATTGTGTTCAGTCACAAGAAAACAATGTGACAATGCTAATCCAGTCTAAGCGGATTCGCTCTTTCTTGGTTCTCGGGAAAATAACCTTTACTCTGCTCCCATCAGTGCCTAAGTTCTTGAAAAATTTCCTGTGCACGAATAGCACTAAAGATTTTATACAACTTTAATTGGTAATACACTCAGCTGGCTTTCTGGAAAGATCCAAAGCGTGTATCCACTGGGAACTGGCCGGCAATTTCCTGATAGCTCAATGACTAGCATTTCGTAAGCATGTCTGCTAAGGTGGTTTGTCAGATGCAAGGCTGTAAACACTTCCAGAGCATAAACCTTGCAGTAGGTTTCGAAGTAATTTGGAAAGGCTTCATCTACTAATTCCTGGATCAGCTCTTACTACTGTAACTACTGCTATTCCTCCCCTTTCCAAATCTTCGTTTCAAATCTTTATTTCAAATAAAGGAATTGTTGTGACTCCTGATGCATGTATAGGCACAGACCACTCTCCCCAGCCTAGTTATATAAATCACTTCCTTCTCTGTGATCTGTCATCAGAAATTATTTCTGCTGAGATACTTTTAGGAGATCATTCAATCAGTGGCAAATCAGGTGGATTACCAGGACCACGACTGGTGTGTGCTTTTCTTCTGCCTGTACATGTATATATCCCATGGATTAAATGTTCTTCTCTAGTAAAATGTTTTCCTGCCACTTTTTACCTGTGTTTGGAGATGTCTTTTGTGACCAACTTGAGCCTCTAAATCAACTGGGCAAGGTTTACTCCTGCTGATATACTTAAGGGGTTAAGCACAGGCTGCATTTGTGTTAAATAGTACAGATTGAAAAGAATGCCACTCAGTCCTTACTGTTGACATTAATAGCAAATTACTCAATTGCGACCCTCAGAGAAAGTGGCTGAGTTAATTACATTGTGATTAATCCCGTGGACTTGTGCACTGGGAAAACTTGTTTACTTTATCAGGAACCTTTGTATGAACTGAGCCATTTACTCTGTTTACTGACAATATTGAGTACTTTACAGTTTTGAAGAGATTTGTGTTCCTGGCTAATGGTTTGAAAATTTCCAGTCTGTAACAGTTCATCAGAGTGCAAGTCTATTATGGGAAGTATGATTGGAACTACACTTTGCTTTATACTTATTTTGTGATTGTGATACATATAAATATAATATAATGCACTTTTTTATTTCAATACCCAATTTTATCTATTTAATATAAAGCCATATTTACATAATATAGAAATTGCTTGACCTGGGGGAATGTTAGACTGGGTTAGGGACCTTTACCAGAACCAGGAACAATAGGGATTTCATGGACTCAACAAAGGCTACCTCAAATTCTTCAGGGGTACCAACAGCAGTCTGGCAACAGCAACAGGACTTTGGTGCTGAATGAGCCTCCCTTGCTTGTTAAGAAGCAGCACAAATTTGTCTGCAGCAGGGACTGTGCTGCCAAACTGCAGCTGGTCCCCAGGCTTTGAGGCTGAGATGACCACACTGCTCCCCCTCCAGCCTGGGCATCCCTGGATTCACCCTCCTTTTCTCAGGGAAGGAGATGCTCATTTACACATTCAAACAGGGTGGTGGTGAAAAACCAATTGCTCTTCACTGTTGCAGGTTTGCTCTTTACAAGCTGCCAAAGCATGCCAAAGGACAGATTCCCCTGCTGGGACTGGAATACCTGTACATGGATGCCCTGACTCCACAGTGGCAGCTTGGTAAATACCTCATCAACATGAGCCAGGGTGCTCTGGGACAAACACTGCAGCAGCTCTATGAGACATATGAATCCAAGGCAAGTGACATTTCATTTCTGTTAGTGTGGTTACTTGATATTTTGTGCAGATGACATGAAAGCAGCCAAAATAAGCATATAAGGCCTGACCAATGGATCTGCTAAAAAGCATAGGGGAGGAGCACCTTGACAGCTGGGCAGATTATTTTCAGTTTTGGCTACAATTAGGGATAATCCTCAAACTTCTAATATCTAGTCAAGCTTTTCATAGAGTTAGAGTATTGTCCATCAAAAAGAATGTTCATACATTCTCCCTTTGGCTTCTTTTCTGCAATTCATGTTGAGCAATATCTGAAGCAATATCTGACCAAGGTCAGTGGTAATTGTTACAGACACATGTCCTAAGCCCTGCTATGTGCATGTGTTTCATACTGTGACTCAAATCAAATCTGAGTTTTCATCATCCCCCTGAAATGACTGTGACTGCTCCAGCACTGGTATGCTGGTTGTTGGCCTTTTTTTTGCTCCCACCCTCAGACACCTCACGTATATTTGTGTGAAGTGATAGTAAAATATCACAAGATTTCCCTATAATTATTTTTTTTTCCCATCTATGTAGTATTGTTGGGAGTCTGGGTGTGTCTTTGCATTTCTCCTGTGGGTTTGTGGTAGGGTGCAATTAATTAGTATGTAGAAGAGACTCCCAAAAGTCACTCAAATATTGACAGTCCAGAAAACTGTCAAGTCCCAGGTCTTACTGCAGCTGTAATAAACTGTTTACAAACTCAGAGTACATTGTGAGGGTAGGCATGTCCCAACTCCTTTGAAGTTCTCTATTCAGGGGAAATAAGGTGCGACTGTATGCAAATTTCTTGCAAAAAAGCTTGAATTGCTTGCCCTTAATAACAGCAGTTGTCATGCCTGTTTTTACTCAGCAAATATTTTTACCAGATCTGATTGCTAAATCAGAGAGAGGCCCAGAAAACAGACAGTGGGAGTTCTTTGCAAGCAAGGGGCCACTAAACCCATGTAAATTGGCTTAGCAAGCATTTTCAACCCTTGGGAAAGGCAACTGCAGTGATTGAGAGAGTTTCCACTCAGCTGAGGCCTAATGCTGAGTCTTCAGGTTTATTGTACTGTAAGCTCTGTAGAGACTGTGTCAGCTGAACTGGGAGCAGGATTAGGCTCATGATGTTCACACAGAGGAATCCTGAATCCTTTCTTCTGTTCCCAGCAGATGTTTTCTTAAGTGCCTTTCTCTTACTGAATGTCATAATGTCATGATTTTCAGAAATGTGTGTTTCCCTGCAGAGGAACACCACTGCATATGCAATATACAATGATGAGATCCCTGAATCAGACTCCAAAGGGTCGAAACGTGGACACACCAAAGGTACAGGGAGAGTCCCAAACTACTGTTTTCTCCTTTCTAAAGTTGCAGATAGAATCTGCTTGTCTGTCTGTTTGCCTATCTGCATATCTAAAATTCCTGCCTAAAGCAAAACTGAAGAGTGATCTGCATGGTGTGTGGTTTTTGTATAGTTACCTATGCTGCAGCTTGTTTTGGTTTTGCTATGCCTGTGCTGTGTGAAGGATCCTGGGGCTTATGGACTCTGTTTCAAGAGTTGAAACTAATACAAATCCTTTGAGCACCATCCTGTGCCTGATGGCAAACCAGTACAAGATGTGAAGGGAAACATTCCCTCAACAGAAACCTCTGCAAACTTTCTGGGACAAGAAACTGCTGCCAAGATCATGAAAGCACTGTAGGATGTAGTTACAGAAAATCGAGACTTTAAATGAGTGTAAACTTCAGTGGCGTTTAAATGTTCCCCTGAGGAAGCAGATGGGGTTTGCCCAGCCTGGGATGGAAATGAGCAGATTTTGCAGGGCTGTCTTTTCAGGCTGCAGCAATGGGCACAGCTCAGGAGCATGATCCACCCTGGAGGGGACAAGCATAGCTTGTCTCTCTGCTGCTTCCCCATGGGACACATTTTGGTCTGGGAAAGAAGCCACGGTGTTGACAGAACCTGTTTCCCTTTGTCCAGTGAATATTTGAAGTGAAGAAAGATGAGCAATGGAGAGAGGGTCACAACCTGTGAGCTTCCATTGCTGGAACTCTTGAAGGCAAAATTTGAGCAGAGGGTGGAGGTGTGAAAGGATTTTAGTCAAATAAAACATTATGACAGTTTGAGTTATGCAGGAAAGAATTGATGCAATTCTAATACAATATTACTGTCTTCTGTGGCCTAATAATCTACTCTAGAACAGCTTACTGTAGACATTAACACATTGAAATGTGGGATCTGCAGCAGCAAAACCAAAATAGGGCACAGCTCTATCATCTCAGAGTTTTTTCCTCCTATATTCATTTGCAGTTTTATTTTGATAGGATTTCTGCTCTTGGATAAATCACAAGGCTTCTGGGTGATTCACAGTGTGCCTCTGTTCCCTCCCAACCCTGAGGATGGGTATGGATATCCATCTAGTGGCGAGTCCTTCGGACAGACAGCCATCTGTATAACCTTCAAATATGATCAGTTCACGGAAATAGGTACGAAAAGCTTCTCCCTAAGAAAGTCCCACCACACCTCTCTGACTGCTTTCCTTGAGGTTTCACCTCAAAAATTCCTTGTTCTTGACCTTTTTTTGTGACATTGGGAAACCAAGTGGGGCCTGGAAAAAGCATTCTTGGCTTCAGTTGTGTTTATCCAATGATTTCCTGTGTGAATGTGGGAAATTCACTCTTCTGCTCTGTTTTCATCTCCCTGTGGGGACTATCAGGATAATAATAGTCACAAGTGCATATTGAGAGTAAACTCAGTCCATGCAAACAAATGCTTTGGAAATACAAAGAAGGATGATTAATCACTTTTAACAGTAATACCTCAGTCAGCAACAGTCATCTGCAGGTTCTAATAATGTAAGGCAACCTCTGCTTGAGCTGGAGTAGTAGCCTTGACTCATCAAAAATATGAAGTGTGGAATAAATATCACCTAGAATTTTCCCAGGTATTTCTTTGCCACAAAACTTGCCAATACTAAATATACAAAAAAAACCCAAAACCCAACAAAATACAGCTGCAAGATTCAGAACTATCTGGCAGTGATAACTGGTACTGGAATCCTGAAAGGGGACTTTTGAAAGACACAACAAGAAGTCATATTGGCATGTTCCTCAACTCTTTTCACACTGTTTTCCCCCTCTTCTCTCACTTACAAACCTCAAATCAAGTAAATGAATGGCACACGCTGTGCAAATTGCCAGGCTGGCCACACCTCAGAGCTATCTAACCCGGGTTCCTGTTTGTGGAAACACATCTATGCATGTGTTTAGCAGAAGAGGACAAAAAATGAGATGCATATGCTAATGCTTTTCCTGGCTCATCCTCCCAGCTTCTGCTAATCTGTGGTTCAGGGATTTCCTGAACCAGAAAGACTGGAATGTTTCTGATGGACTGGTCTTCCATGAACTCACCTAATGAGCCCATTTGTTCTCTAGCTGTTTATGCTTTCCATGGCAAGTTCTTCTACAGTTGAGCACTATTCAGAAAAGGAGATTTCTCCTGCAAATTCAATCCAGATGCTGAAAGTCAAGTTCTGTTCTCCCTAAAACCAAACTAGACCCTTTAGCAGCTCCTCTGTTTGCCTTTGGCTTGGCAGCTGTAACTGGCTGGAGACTAGTCCTGTAAATACAGCCAGGTTTGGATTTACATGTGATGTCTGAGAGCTCCCTGACTGCAGAGAGGCTCAAAGATGGGCATGGGTGGAAGTGGCAGTGGACTAAAACCACCAGTTAACAGTTCTGCTAGGAATAATGGGCTGTAAGTGAAAGCCTGAGTGTACTCTCCCAGCCAGTCTTTATGCTGCAGGGCCAGTCACAATACAAAGCAACACACAAATTTTTGGTTGCTAAAATAAGATACTTTGACACTTAACTCATCCAGGAGATAGGCTGTGAAGATTAAGAAGGATTTAGGTTTTCTGTCCAAGACAGAACTTTGTTCTCTTGATTGCTTTTCTTTAACCCATTTTAATTCTGCATGTGTTCATTTTTGTGGGTTTTTCTCAGACCAACAGATGCTGAGTTATAATCCAGGAATCTACAGCTGTTCCATCCCTGACATCTTCCAAGCTGATCTCCCGAATCTCCAGAAACTCTGTGCAAAATCCAGGCTGCCCTCGCCCCCCTTGCACCACCTCTCCAAGCTCCAGTCAGCTCAGGGGGAAAACTTTCTCCACTTTGCAAAGTCACACTTGTTCATAGATGGTAAGACAACCTTTTGCTCTCTATAGAACACATTCTCAATTAATTCTTAAAATATGAATTAATAAATTATTTAAAAATTTGTATTCTCTCTGAGGGGAAAAAAGGAAGTTCAGCTTCAGCAATAAATGTAACAGAGGGCAAGGCATGCTGTCCTATCCTAATGTTCTTTCAGCCTCACAAAGCAAAAAGCTGTCTGGTCCATCCTAAAGTATTGAACAATCAGATTTTCAGGAAAATTATGTTCCATTATTCAACAGTAATAAAGAAGAAGAAATAGGGGGGTTGAATCATCTGGGAGTTTTTGTTATGAAGAGGACTTGCAATTTTTTTGTCTGTTCCCTTTTTTCGTGCTGTTTGTTTGTAACAGGTTTTCTAGAAGGAGAAAAAGTAGAAATGAACTTCTGAAAAGGTCAAAATAAGGGGAGAGAGCAAAATTTTCTCTGGCCAACTTCATGCTTTACAATGCAACTAGCACAATTTAGATCATGCTTTTCAGTCTGTTCTTAAATGAATGAACATGAAACACTTGATTTCCCACACCCTATGTTATTCCACAGATATCTATGTGGCCTGGATGGCTCAGGAACTGAAGACTGATTTGTTGGCTGAATCCTGGCAGCGTTCTGGTGAAAAGCTTTACTCGAATTGCTCTCTTGACTACCACGTCTACAACATAAACATAATAGGGATGCCATTGAACTCCACCTTCCATTCCATTAATGACCATTCCAAATGGGCTGTTTCAAGGAAATACAAAGATCAGTGGACATGCATTGGGGACTTGAACCGTGCTGCTGAGCAAGCTTGGAGAAGTGGTGGGTTCATCTGTACCCAGAACGAACAGATCTACAAAGCCTTCAGGCATTTGATAATCCACTATGAAAGCTGCACTTCTGCTCCCAGAGAGCTGTAACAAACCATTCCTCCCAACCAGCACAGCCCTTGTTACATGGGAAGTGTAGGAAATCTCTCTCTCCCTGAACTGTATTTTCACTCTGAAAAGCAGCCCTGTGAGTTTCCAGATGTGCTGGGCCATCGCCTTGTTAGCTGTAGGAGCAGGTGAAGGGCAGCTGCTTTCCTGTGGTGTGGGGCCCTCAGGGGGTGTGTGCTGGGCCCTGCTCTGCTCTCTGCCTCCTGTCACCATCCTGGATGGCATGGCATGGCATGGCATGGCATGGCATGGCATGGCATGGCATGGCATGGCATGGCATGGCATGGGAGGGACACTGCTGCATGGGGCTGCACCAAAGCACATCTCTGTGCACACCCTGCACGGGCATCCCTGGACACCTTGGGAGTGGGGCTGGACCTGGGATGGGAGGGACAGCAGAAACCTCTCTCTTGAACTGGGCTGTCAGCACTGGCAGGTAGCAAGGGATAAGTACCCCTAAGTACTTCAGAATTGCCCTGGATTTCTGGCATTGTTGAGATAAATCATAGCATTTCTGCTCAGCTTGGGCTGAATCTTTAAAAGAGCTGAGAAAATTAGATCCAGACAGGGAGATGAATAGATCTGAGGACGGGAAGGCCTCATTTTTACATGATTCATTTTTAGAGAATTAATGAACTTTAAATCATCTTTAAATTATCTGTAACCAATAGCTTGGAAATGTTTCTAGTGCTTCTATTCATATACAGCAATTTTATAAACAAATAAACATGTTCAAAATATGAATAAGCAAAACAAAGAGTAACAATGGTCTGTTTATATTCTCCCTCTCCCATCTGTATAGTTATTTGTGGTTGGTTAAAATGTTTTATACCTGCCAAAGGAAAAACGGAGACAATTAGGAAAAAAATAGAAGAATATGTTTGAAGAAAGATGTTATTTAACCTACATTTTCACATTACAACAAAGGTGGCTGTAATTTTCAGTATCTCCAGTCTCAGGCTTAGGACCTGAAGTTTGCATGGTCTTGCTATAAAGACAAAGCTGATTTGCAAACTCCCAAAACACTCTTGTGTTCAGATTTCAGAAGTGTATCTGTGTTTAATATGTTCCTAAATATATTTATATGTTTCTAGCTCTTTTTTTCCTGAATTGCTAATATAAACTCCAGTCTGAATATCTGGCTGTCCCACTGATACTTCTGTTTTGCTGTGTTTGTAGTTCCCACTACTGATCCTCCACGGAAGTAGGTATAAAGAAATGCCCCACAACCACAACAGGTTGCCAAAGATTTCTTTCCCTTTTCACCCTGAACAATCAGCCAAACAATGAAGTGTAAAAAGTGTCAAACTAATTAATTTCAGAAAACACTTGTGCATATTTCTTGAAGAGATAGAAATATTCTGTGTGATGTATAATGAAGGGAATTGTACAGGAATAGGTTTCATAATTAGCCAGTCTGGATCGAAGGTAGCTCATAGCTTGAGTCTCATGGCTCAGTGAAAATAGTTTTGTTGCTTAGATATCCTGCAAGAAATTTTTTATTTTATTTTCCCTGCATATGACCCAAAACATTAGATAAATAATTTGCTTGATAAGGTTCTTTCTCTGATGTCTGTCAAATTATTTTACATATTTACTTCTTGTTTTGCTAGCTGTGGTCAAGCCACACCTTTTGTGGCAGCGAAAATTGCTGTGACACAGAACACTGCGCCATGGCACGGTAGGGCTTTGCTCAGATAAGCCAAGACAAAAATTATCTTGCCTATCTTTTCATGGCAGACACTGACCTAACCTGCCTGTCTGAGCTCTTGTATCTTGCCCACAGCTTTGTGTAAGCACAACTTCAGTGCACAGGACTGGCAAGGAATCCTCTGCTGGAGACAGTGCTGGCAAGCTCACCGTGCATGTCAGAGAGCTCCTGGATCTGTGTAACAACCTGTATTTCTTGTAGTATTTTCAAATACTCAGCCACAGCACTTGGGTCACAGGGTTCAATAGCCAAGAGTCTCTGTCCCACTGGTTGTCACAGCAGTGTTTCCAGCCTTCTGCTCCCCAGGCCAGCAGTCACCAGTGCATCACTTGAAATAAGTGCTGATTACTGTTCTTAATTACTTGGTCAATTAATAGCTGTCATAAAGTTTTACAAGACTACTTAAACAGTCATCTTTCATTATACCCAGGACATGTTGCTTCCATTTTAGCTGTAACTGAGGAGGTATAAAGAGCAGTGGGAAGATGCAGAGAAACAGCTACCATTCAGCACTATGAGCACCTCAGCAGCCTGGCTGTGCACACACTCATTTCAGTGGTGTAGCAATAAAAAGGCTGCAGATCTGGTTCTCATTTTTTGCCTGTAAACAGCTTTAAGTCAGTTTTGCTTTCGTTGTGTAACTTCTGTATTTGCATATCTGCATATTTCTGCTACAAGTTATGAAACATGGGCAGACTCCTTGTTTCCCAAAAGAGACTAATAGTCAACAAAATAAGCAGTATAGATTTTTAAAGGGCTTGTAACTCTGAAAGCCTTAGGGCTTTCTTCGAAAATGCAAGACCATAAGCCACTTACTCACCCTCACAACATGCCCCATGTCAGATGTTTACCTTTTGCCTATTATATATATATAAATAAGGTTTTTAAATTTAAAATATTCTGTTCTATTTTAAGATGCCAAATGCTCAAGAAATATCTGCCTGTTCCAGTGATTCTGTGCTGCCTCTGCTGCCCACTGCAACCCTTTTGACTGGACAGACTGGTTCCTGCCAAAGGGGACATGTGGCATGGCCCTTCTGCAGTTTCAGGGAGACCTGCTCAGCAAAACTGACTCTGCAGAAGTGCCCAAACACTGGACCTTGGCTTGCAGAGGGAAGAAAGCTGCTGCCTGGTGTGGAAACCTGGAGTCTCTTCTCAGCATGCAGGTTTGGCTATTCTGACCCTTGGGCTCTGTTCTAGTTAGACTAAATAAGAACATTTATTATACATGAAAATTGTTTGCCGAGAGAGTAGGAGAGGCCAAAAGCAAACATTATTAATCCACTAAACATTACTGTACTGCAGCCAAGTTTGTAACAAACACAGCAGTAGGGGTGGTTGTTTGCTATAAATTGCCCTGCAATCATTTCCACAAGCTGAGGCTCGGTCCCAGCACGCCTGACACGCTGGCGGGGTGCAGGAAATACAGACACAGCCTTTCCAAATCCAACCCCCCCACCGGGGCATCTCCTGCCCTCCCCACAGCCAGAGCAAGGGCAGGACTCTGCCTCCCTGACACTGTTCAAAAAACCTGGCTGTCTCTTCTATAAACCCCTGCATCCCTGAGGATCCTTCCCCAATGATGGTAATTGTGTGTCAGTAGGGCAGTGGTTTGCTGTGTTAGAACAGTGCAATTTTACACAAAGTTAATGCAAGAGGTCAAAGGATTAGACATTGAAGAAAAGCTAAAAATAGAAAAAAACCCTGAAGGCTTAAAAATTTAAACTGTGTGAAGTTTAATTCCAGCTGAGCAATGACAATACTGGAAAACAGGCAGAGGCATGGCAGCCTGAGCCCACTTCACAGGGCAGCCTTTGTGGTGGAATTGCTTCTGGTGTCTCCACAGCAACTGAACAAACCCTGAGCTCTCATGATGGGAGTGATGAGCAATGTATTGGAGAATTTCTCAAGGACTCTGGGGCTCCATGCCAGCTGGCTGCCAGTAAGTCAAAGGAAGTTTTGGGAGCAATTTCTCTGAGCTGGGAACCTTCTTCAAGGCATGCTAATGCAGCCTGGTGCTTTGTCTTGTCATAGGGGTCTGCAGGCGTACTTCTGACTAATGAAATGCTCAATAACATCATTGTGAGAATTTTTTTAATGTATCAAAGCATCCTTGGCATTATTAGCATAGCCACATAATTATCCACAGAGAAAATTACACCCATATGTTAACGCCCATGAATTATTGTGCAGATTTCTTTTATACCTTTATTTTCAGTTTCTGGGAAGGATACATTACTGGGCACTTAATACAGTCATTGCTTCAGAAGATGTAAGCTGCCCATGCCTGCAGTAAAATGTTCAGGAGGCAGAGTGGTGCTGTCAGCGTCATCTGAAAGCTCAGGAAGCCAAAGCCTAACTGTGCTCAGGGAGTGATGCAAGAATATGATGCACCTCTTTAATCTCACAAGAGGTTTCTTAAAAGTACAGGAATTAAGAAATGAGACTGGAGATGAAAAAAAATCTGTGTTAGGCTGAGAAAAATTTGTGTTAGTGTGAGAAAAAACCCTTTGTAGCCGGGAAAAAATTCTTCATAGTAAAAGGCAGAGAGCCTGATCTGAAATTCCAAGCTCGGATAGCAATATCAGTGTATTCTAGATATCATGATACCCTGAGT
This sequence comes from Geospiza fortis, assembly GCF_000277835.1. Lineage (NCBI taxonomy): Eukaryota > Metazoa > Chordata > Aves > Passeriformes > Thraupidae > Geospiza > Geospiza fortis. The sequence goes on from NW_005054336.1 coordinate 501,500, forward strand.
TGCTAGCCATATGTGTCACATATCTGACACTTTTTTACTTAGACTGAAGATACCAGATTATAGATCTAATCTTCTGAATTTTCACATAATCCTCACAAATTTGGCATGGATGCTGTAAAAGAAGTGGTGTTTGAACCAAGAAATCAGTTGTAGCACTTTTAGATTTTGGATTCAGACAGCATAATAAAAATTTTTAATGCAGACTCATTGTATGCTTATCTTCATGGTCTTTAAATGATTTATCCCAGTATGGAGAGTATGCTATTCTATGCAAATATGATATGTTCATTTTACTAAAACTGTTAACTACAAAACATTAGGACTTGAAAAATATATCTTGCTTTTTATAAAGAGCTGTGTTACACTTTTACTCAAGTTATTTTAGTAAGTCCTTTTGATTTTATTTTTTTCCATTTGTGTTTGCTTGACATTTCTACACAAGGTATCTGCTGACTATTCTGGTTCTCTGTAAGAGGGATAAAAGTAAGAAATATTCTTCCCCTCCTTTGATCACTTTGCAGCCTGGGAACTGCAAACTGATGTTCAAATATTCAAAGCTTACAGAAGCAGAGCATAGTATTTAATGTTGCATGCTGGAGTGCTGGCAATTGCTACAAGTGGTTCACTGTAGTACAGTAGTTTCCAGCATTGCCTCATTTATTAATCATAGAAATGTTGCATGCAAATTAGCCAGAGAGTTGTGCATCATAATACAGTAATCAAAACATCTGTCTTCACATGTATTAATGCCCACAAATGTATCACATTATAGCACTGCATGGTTTCTCCATTACATTCCAAAACGTGCCAAAAGCACTAAAAGCTGTGTCACCAAGTGTTTTCTTCTTGTTGCTTGCTTATGACTTTCTAAAGTGTGAGAGTATTTAGCTCCAGGGCACTTTTGTGTCTGCCATTTTCCGGGGTTCTTTTTTGGGCTAATGTTCTGTCAGCCAAATATCAATATTTCTCTTGCTATAATGCAGTTTAAAAATGTATTTTGTCACTAGTAGGAACATGGTAAGCACCACTGTCCTCCACTTGAGCACAGTTTCAGAAACTCTTCCCTGCTCTGAAAGCTGCTCCATTTCACATCCTGACCTTGTAAATCCTAGGCACTGCGCAAGGAAAATCTCATCTTTTAATCTCTTGCTTTCTAACTACTCCAAATATTTTTTCAGGAAGGTAAAGGTGAGAATGAAGGAACTGAAAATTTTGCACAGAACATTTTGCAAAGAAAGAAACACTTCACAGCAGATAGGAACAATTTGTACAGTTGTATTCCCAGCTGCTCACCAACCTGCCAAAAGATGGGAATAGACAGAGAATGGCAGCAAAAATTGTTTGCAGGACAAAGGAAGAGAGAACAAAACAACTGGAGGCAAGCAAGAAAGGGGAATCAAGGGCAGAGCAGAAGGAGCATTATAATGGTCAACACCAAGGGAGTCAGAGACCTTGTGTGTTGGGACAGAGAAACTTCTAGAGTTAGCTGTGCAAAAATCCAGTTAACAGGATGTTTCATTTGCTATGGTAGTTACCTAAAACTCAAGCATTTTACAGATTCAGTCTCCATAGGCTACATCACAGAGATAAAAGCAAAAGGCATAAACTGAAGTGACTTAGCCAAGTGGTAAAAAACCACAGTGCAAACCAACACCCGAGAGAGTCATTACCTCTCTGTTTCCAAACCTACAAGAGGTGGGGTAAGGTAAAGTCAAATGCATTAAACAGGTAAAAGTAGGAGGGAGAAATTTGTAAGCTAGGCTAACCTGTTTGAACCATACATATTTGAACAACATGCTAAACCATTTTTTTAAAAGAAGGAAGCTACTATTAAGGTTTAAAGCCCATGTACAAATACAATAAAAACAAGCGATGCAAAACATTCACAAGAGTAACTGCAGATCATTTCATTACAGCTGGTGACACTAACGTGAGCTGCATTCATTCTTGTAGCATTGAGAGTACCACAGGCAAAAAGAGGTAAATACAAATACAAAAGAAAGTCAAAAGAACATACATAGGGAGTAGCAAACTGATGCCTTTAACGCTTTGCTCCTGGGATCATTATTATTATTGTTATTATGGGTATTTTGTACAACATATGGGTATTTTGTACAATATAACCTTTTACTGTCAGGTTAAAAATCAAGCTTTGTTTAGAAACCTTCCCAGTTCTATGGTTTTTTCAGTTTCATCTCTGATCCTACTTTGCTCTCCTGCACTAAACAAACCATCACTGGTCTACCATAGTAGTTTCTTACTGCACTGAGTCAAAATCAGCAATAATTCCTGGGTATTACTTACTGTCACTTGGCTCATGGTGGCTGTTTTGTCACCTCCTGGTCTCAGATCCCACAGAGGAATAATGGCAGCATAGAAGCTGAAGCTCTATAAAAAGTGTCATCTTAATATCAGAGGAGGAGCTAGGCATAAGGGGTTGGCTTCACAAATGTAAATATTTCATAATTTATTTAGCAACGTGGCTTTGCTTTTTCCCCCAGGCAAAAACTTTAATAAAGGAATAGGTCTGCTGCAACAAAGGAAACAACAGCAAGAAACAGAGACAAGGACACATCCTAGCCC